>NC_081567.1:19095600-19254468 GCF_022355385.1 Mustela nigripes
GGGCATCCTCGGTCTTTACTAGAAAGCCAGAACTTGCCAGCATCATCTTTTTCACTGTTGCCTGTTCATTTTTGCTCTAACCTGAAAATACTAAAGTGGGATTCCGGCCACGCAAATGCGTTTCAGGGCGATTTTGAGAGATTTCCAGGAGATCTCAAAGCCGCTACATCCATCTAGCTACCCTGCTTCATTCCTCGGCGTCCCCAGCACAGAAGCGCAGCCCCGCCGGAGCCCGGGCTAGGAAACACCCCGCGGGCACCAAGGCTGGGGATTCCCAGGCTAGGAGCTGGGCAAACTGAGGAGACAAGGAGCCCGAGGCAGGCAGAAGCGAGGCAACACCTCCACCCCTCGCCCTGAAATAAAGTGATCCTTGGCCAGCGTCCAGCTCTCTCCGCCGCTGCCCCTGAGCGGCCCCGCCAGGATTGGCAGAGCCCCCGATGGGGATAAGGGGTCTCGGGACGGCGGCGCCTGGGTGTCCCAGAGCCCGGAGAGCCACGGCTCGCCCTCCGGGTCTCCCCGTGCGTCCGCCCCGCCCCGCCGAGCCCAGGGTCCTACCTGTACCACTCCAGCCCCTTCTCGTAGTTCCTATCGAAGAAGTGCGGCTCTACGCCCACCGCCCGCACGTCCGGGTGGACTCGGATCGCCTCCAGCAGCGCGCGGGTCCCTCCTTTCTTGACCCCGATGATGAGCGCCTGGGGCAGCTTCTTCTCCCCATAGTCCGGGGTGCTGGCGGCGCCGCCCCTCTCGCTGCTCCCGTTGGCCGCTCTCCGGCCTGCGAGCTCCTCGTCGGTGGTGCTGGACTCCGGCGCTTCCCTCTCCAGCAGCGCGCTCTGCGCCGTGATCATCTCGCCCGGGGCCAGCGGCGTCCGGAGCCAGGCGTCCCGGGCGCCCCCTCCGCCGCTCGCCAGCCCCCAGCCGTCGGCCCCGGGGGCGGCGGGCTGCTCGCGGGGCTCGGGCGGCTCCCCGCGGCTCGCGTTGTCCGGCGGCGGCGGCGCGGGCGGCTGCGAGGGGGCGCCGAGGCGCACGGGGGGAGGCGGCAGAGAGGGCGGCGGCGGGCTCGGCGGGGGCTCGGCGGCGGCGCCCGGCGGCTCCTGCAGCGCCAGGGGGAACTGCAGGGAGCCCGAGCCGCCCAGGAGGCTGTAGCACAGGTAGGTGACGGACAGGGACAAGGTGCACATAAAAAGCAGCTTGCGCGCCGGCGGCCCCTTAGCAGAGGCGCCGGGCGGCGGCGGCGCGGCGAGAGGTGGAGGCGGAGGCGGAGGCGGAGGAGGTGCGGGCCACGGGGCCATCGCGGCTCCCGGCTCGCGGCGGCGGCGGCGGCGGCCCCCGGCGCTGCCCGGACATGGTTTCAGCCGCCGCCCCCGCCGCCGCCGCCGCCGCCGCCGCCGCCGCCGCTGCCCAGCCGCCCCGGCTGCATGAAGCGACGCCGCTGCGCCCCCGGCCCTGGCCGCTGTCCCGCTGCGCCGGGGGGGAGCCCGGCCGCATGGCCCCCCTCCCCACTCTGCCCGCGGAGTCCGGGCGGCCCCCCACCACCCCCCCCCTCAGCCTCTGGCAAGGGGACCGAGGGGGGCGCGCGGACCCGCCGGCTGCACCTGCTCCGTCTGCAGCGCCCCCGCTTCCCCGGCTCCGCCGCGGCTCCCGCTTCAGCCTCTGCCGCCGCCGCCGCGCGCTGTTGCAGCCCCGAGTTCCTTCCCCGCTGCTAACTTTCTGCCGGGAGAGCCGAGAGGCGCCGAGGGGAGGAGGAGGGGGCCGGGCGCGCGCCCCGCGCCGCCGAGGGAGGGGGAGTGCGCCTCGCGCGCGCCGCGGAGGGGGGGGGGCGCGCGGAGACGGGGGCGTGCGCCGGGGCTGGGGCGCCCGGGAGAGCCGAGATCGTGCCCCCCCACCCGGCTCGGCACTCGCGCGCTGGAGGCGGGCCCCGCCCAGCCCCGGGGGCTTCCCCTCCCCGGGGAGCCGGAGACGCCGCGCTCTCCAGCCCTCGCCCGACACTTTTAGGGACCCGGAGACCGCCGCCCGCCGCCGCTGCCGCGCCCCGGGTAGCTGGGGGCCTGAGGACGGCGAGCGGTCGCTTCCCCTTTTCCCCCGGGACTCCGGGCGCACTCGGCCCATCCCGGACCCGCCCTACTCTCACCCCAATAGCCTCCTGCCGGGGGCCCGGGAATGATTTCTTCTCTTTAACTGTTTTCCCACCCAAACTTCCATCTTGCCGGCCTCCTCATCTTATCTTGGAGCTCCTGGCGGGTGGAGTTTTGGCCCCCTGGTATCCCCGCCGCAGAGCTTTTGCCTCTGTCCGGCCACTGGGTGACTGCTTCCTGCTCCAACAGAGAAGGCTGTCCCCTACCCGACACCCTTAACCACAGGGACACCTGCGCCCCTTGGGGGCATTGGCACTAAAGGAGTTCAGATTTCTCTGGACTGAAATAGACTGAGCCCATCATCGCTCTGGGCACCTAATAGGCAGAGACAAGTTGGGTGGCAGGGTGTCCGTGCATCGCTTCATTGAATTTTTTTCAAGTATATTTTCTAAGCAGAGAGATTTCCATCCCTCACCTCCCTCTCCTGAGGGGAATGGTAAACATCAGAAGGCTCTGGAAAATTCAAAACTAGACACTGCTTCCCGTGGCGTTTTGCTCAGGGAGGTAGCGGGAAAGGGAGCAAGAGGCAGAGCGGACAACTGAGGCACTCTAGCGAGCTCTGCTTCCCGCCGACTGGGGCTGGCCCTGCGAACCCCTCGGGGCCAGGCTCCCCCAGGCGCTGGCTCCGCCGAGTCCCGGTTACCCTGCAAGCCACAGCTGGGTGCCTGGTGGGTGGGCTTTCTCCAGGCGGGGCTGATGGGGTTGGCATCTCCGGTTTTGTTTGATCACATAATAGGAACAACAGTTGAAAGAAAATGTATATAATGTCTAAATATTAACGAGATACCTAGTGCCAAAGAGGGGGAAAAAAATGTTAATCAAATAAGATGAAGAACACGGACTTTTCCCTGAGTGAACAAAAGCTCACTGCTGCTCTCAGCTGGACATTGAGTTTCCTTCACTGCAGCTTTAGTTCAGATAAAGATTATTCCTTTATAATATATTTTTTATGGTACACTGGAGACCTCTGAAATGCAGAGTCTGGTGTCCTGTAAATCATTCCTTGTAACTAGGGATGCTTTTTCAAATACCACACAACTGCATTACTGTAATGTTAATGGGATGAGGCCAACCGGAGCAGAGAGAAATACAAGCTTGGCCCATCCCTCTTTCTACTCTGAGCCCAGTTCTGGGTGGTCAGCCAGGAGGGCCCCATTGTGGCAAATCTGGCCACCCCCGCGGCCCGTCTTCCTTCCAGTGCCCAGGTACCAGGATACCCAGCATCTGACCCAGGCTCTCCATGCCTGAAGCCCGAATTTCTCCATGCACCCTCTCAATGATGCACGTGAACCTGCTCTGTATCTAGCCTTGACTACACATGTGCTTTTCCAATTTGGAAAGGTGTTGATCCAATGGCTTTAAAATTGAACCCAGAGATGATAAACTGAGAGCTGGGTGTGGCCAGCACAGTGATATTAAGAAATTTAAACCGGTTGCAATAGTTTTAAGTTGAGGGCTTCCCCCTTCCCCCCACTCCATCCCCTACCGCCCCCCTCATGTCCGCCCCCATAAAATCTGGGTATGAGGTTTCTGTTGAGATAGCAGATTGTCCCCACACCTTTCTCTTACTTGTCTGGGCACTGCCAATGAGGAAACTCGCCAGCATCCCTTCTGCCTCTTGTCCCCAAATAGTCACACGTGAGTAAGAGACTCTTGATAGAATAAAAGCCATCGATGAAGTGTCAGGCCCCATAGCTGACAGGGAAGAGGTGATTTGGGGGGGGGAGGAGTTTTGTAGACTTCTTACTTAGGCAGTTGCCTATTTTTTTCCTTACTCCTGATCCAGTCTTTTTCTGGGAGCAAGTTTTTGAGAATCCTATAATGAAAAGTAGGAGCCACCTACATAAGGGAGAACTCAGACTTCATTCAGCAGTTCCCAATGGGTCTGAAGATTGGATAGAATTTTTTTTCCCCTGTTTCTACTGCCAACACCCATGCTCATTCAGGCTTCTCAGAGTTTTTCCAGCATTCCTCCAACTGGTCTCCAGGTCTGCGGGGTGCGGGGTGCATCATTTCCAAATATCCCAGACACCCATACCAGATCAATCAGTCAATCACTCACAGGTCTGCTAATGCCCTCTATGGCTCCAAACCTCCCTCTCACTGCCTAACCAATAAACTCCATCTCTTTACCTTTGTACTCAAGCCCCCCCCACCAACTCATGGAACTCACAGTGCCGCCAGATCAAACAGTACCTGCTCTCCAAGCATACAGCCAGCATGGTTCTGCTTCACTTCTGTATGCTCAGACAATAGAGTAGGAGCGAAGCTGTCTTTGCTGGCTACGTGGCTTTTGGGCAGGTCATTCCACCTCTCTGAGCCTCAGGGTCTGCAGATACAAATCCTGGATAATAAAACTCACCTCAAATTGTTTTCATAAAGAATTAAATTGACTTAGATCGCATATGCAAAAAATACCTGGCTCGCTGCCTGGCTTGTGGTGGCTCTGGATCATTATTTGGATCTAAACATTGGCTCCTGCCATGCCTTTTCTTGAAGCCTCATCCTTGAAAAATATGTGTGTGCCCTTTCTTCAAATCAGCCCAACGTGTAAGCTGAAGTTAACTTTCCTAATCTGCTCTGTTGCATAAATAATGCCAAGTCCAATGACTTCTGTAGCTTTTTTCTTGTTTAAGCAATAGACACTAACTCTGGCTAACCTCAGCTTGGCTTGGATTTTTTTATTAAAGAAATTTGCTAGGGGTGCCTAGGTGGCTCATTTGGTTAAGCACCTGCCTTAGGCTCAGGTCATGATCTTAGGGGTCCTGGGAGGGAGCCCCACATTGTCAAGGAGCTCCCGCTCAGTGGGGAATCTGGTTCTTCCTCTCCTACTGCCCCTCCCCCCCATTCCTATGCACATGTACTCTCAAAGAAATATATAAAGTCTCTAAAAAAAGAAAAAACTTACTAGAAGGATATATGCTAACTCACAAGACAAAAATCAACAAACCAACAAGAAGCAAAAATTAGCTTTGGAATGTTGTCAGGTGTCCTGTGGCCCACAGAAGGGATCGTTTTCTTGGCCCCTTAAAGTTAGGTCTGACTGTGTGGCACTTTGGCTAATGAAGCTTGAGCAGAAGTGAAGTGGTGTATTCTAGGCAGAAGCTTTGGCAGACGGTGGGACACTGTGTCACCAGGGGCAGTCAGTGTGTTTTTCTCTGTCGGTTGTTCAAGAACCTGAATGGAGCCTCTCTCATCTACTATCAACTCGATCCTCCGCACTGAGCGAGGTTGGGGTCATTCCTGCCCCTGATGCCCTCTGATCAAGAAATAAACTCAGTTGTTCTCAGCTCTGGACACTTGGGGCTTGCTTGTGAACACAGCACAAGCTAGCTGATCTGACTGATGAAAGTGTATATACCATTCATTTCCTCTGCCGTTGAGCAGAATGACTTCAGTAAGCCAATATTAGAACTCCCTTTCACAGAGTGAATGAATGGAGCCAGGACAGTAGAGACAGAGCTCTTGTCTCATATCTAGCAAATAGATTTCTCCATTTTGGCTTTTACTTCTCGATAAAAAATGTACCAGTAGCAATCTGGAGGTAAAGCTCCAGACAAAACCAATGGGGTGTAACAAAGAGGAACATTATATACTTATAAAAAGAGCAAAAGATTAAAAAATAAGAATGCCATGACCTTATGGAACCTTGCATTGGAAAGGATCTGACATGGGAAATCAGGAAATACTTAGAGCTGAAACAGCAAAACCTGGCAGATGGAATTAAGCAATACTTACATGAATGATCATATCTTCAATATACTTCTCCAAAAAAAGGAGAAAAATTAAAAACAGATGAGCTACATGTTCAACTCAAGAAGCTAGAAAAAAAGAGCAAGAGAGTAAAGTTGGGAAGAAAGGAAATGATAAGAGATAAATGCCAAACATTTGTTTGTGTTTATGTGCCGCTTCTTTACAGATGAGGACCGAATTGTATCTCCCCCAAAATCCTATGTTGAGGCCCTAACCCCCAATGTGACCATGGCCAAAGATCCGGTCTTCCAGAAGTAATTTAGCTTAAAACGAGGCCATGATGGCAGAACCCTGATCAGATAGGATTGTGGACTCATAAGAAGTTGAAGAGTTATCTCTGTTTCTTCATACACCCTCCCTGGCAAAGACCACCAGGAAGAGTTCTCACCAGAACCCGAGCTTGCTGGTACCCTCATCTCAGACTTCCAGGCACAAGAACAGTGAAAAAATACATGTCTGTCATTGAAGTCACCCACTGCGGTATTTTGTTATGGTAACAGAGCTAAGACCTAGATCTTTCATGGTTTGTAAATGGGCTCCAGTACCAATTCCAATATATGTTGGGGTTGGGGAGAGGGTTCTACACCAGCAAGCAGTTCTCAGCCACCAGCTGGGTGCCCTACAGTCAACTCAGTTCTGACTCTGTACATCCAGGGAGAGCACCAGATCCCATAGGTTAGGGGCCACAACACTGCCCCCCACCACAGATGCCAAGGTCAAGTCCAGCTAGTCACCTTTGCTTATGACCCACTGGTTGTAAGTCAGAGGTTCCCAAGAACCCTCTCCTCAGGCTCAGTTAATTTGCTGGAGCAGCTTACAGAACTCAGAGGAACATTTTATTCACTGGACTACTAGTTTATTATAAAAGTATATAGTTCAGGAACAGCTAGAGAGATGTGTAGGGCAAAGTATGGGGGGTGGGGAGGGTGAGAAGTTACCATGCCCTCTCTGGGAACACCAATCTCTAGCCCCTCCACGTGATCACCAACCCAGAAGGAAGCTCTCAAAACCCTTTTGGGGTTTTTGTGGAGGCTTCCTTCCATAGCACTGATTGATCCACTCATTGGCCATTGGTGATCAGTTCAACCTGCAGCCCCACTCCCCTCCCAAGAGGTGTGGGGAGGGAGGGGGCATTGGTTTACTGAAGGTTCCAGCTCCTTCCTCAAAGGTGAGTTGCCCTGGCAACCAGGTCCCATCCTTGGGTTACCCCAGGGTTTTCCTAAATCACCTCATTAACACAACAAAAGAGACCTTTAATGCTTGGACCACAGGAAATTCCAAGGGTTTTAGGAGCCCTGCCAGCACCAGGTTGCAAACCAGCTAACTAACATGTGCACCACCCGGTCTTTCCACAAAGACCCCTCATGGCAGAATGATCATAAAGGTCAAAAGATAGTGGCACATATAGAATCCCGTTCAGTTATGAATAACTCTCCCGTTCATCATCAGGTGGTATGAGAAAGTGTCCCAGGATGAGGCCCCTCCCACTCGCCTCCCCACTTTCAGGCATCCATATAACTAAGGGACAGCATCATCTCTTATTCTGACCTCTTTTGAGGTGTTAATGTAATAGTGATTTCTCGTCATTATATATCATTATATGATGCCATTCATTCCCTTACCCTCCACCCCAAACTTTCCCACCTTTGGAAAGGACATTAGATTCCACCCCCCCCACCCCACCCCACCCTCACCCCCGCCCCCGTGCTGGTCTCTGTTGCCGGCAGCCCTACTTGCCTAGCAAGTTCTTCCCCTCAGTCCACTCCTTTTCAGACTGAGCAGAACCAGAAGTGGGCCTTGCACACCAGGCAACATAGTTGCTAATGTTTACCAGGAGCTCCCATTTTGTGAGCTGGGGTGAAGGCACATCCTGCCTCATCAGGCCCCCCTAGCACATCTGACAGAAAGGATAGAAACATAGTTACAGTTTCCTGCTTGGAAATCATCCAAGCTTCCTGCCTTGTGATCTTAGACCTAGTCCTAGGACAAAAGAAGGACAAAGTCGAGATCATGTAAAAAAGAAGAAAAACGAGTCATTGTACCAGTGTCCTCCCCTGGCAAGAATTACATATGCATACAAGCATCCTTTCCCAGATCCACCAGAAAAACGGACAAATCTGCCCAGTGGGGACACTCCTCTCTCCCCCACCCCCATCATGTTCTTGCTGTGCATGGGCACACAACTGTGGGGGCATTCATTTTTATGTTTACCAGTTTTCTTGTGATTGGTTGCTATTTCTTTTTTTTTTTTTTTAAGATTTTATTTATCTATTTGATAGAGAGAGAGAGAGAGATTACAAGTAGGCAAAGAGGCGGGCAGAGAGAGAGGAGGAAGCAGGCTCCCCGCCAAGCAAAGAGCTGGATGCGGGGCTCGATTCCAGGACCCTGAGATCATGACCTGAGCCAAAGGCAGAGGTTTAACCCACTGAGCCACCCAGGCGCCCCTGGTTGCTATTTCTTACTGAGTCAAGAAAGCCTCTTAAGTATTAAGGACACCAGATTTTTTTTTTTTTTTCTCTATCCTATATCTTCAACTTACTGGGTCACCAGTTTGCCTTTCCTGGTAACTTGTCTTTACTATTTTTGATTGCATGTGTGTTTCATTTTTAGGTACTCAGACCCCCAACTATTTCCTTTATAGTGTTTACTTTTGATAGAAGATGGTGTTCCCCAAAGTGTGTAAATGTTCATCTACATTTTCTTCTAGTACATTTTTTGTTTTATTTTCTACATTTAAATTGTAAGCCATGTGATATGCATTCCAGTGTGCAGTTTTACACAAAGATCTAACTTTATTTTTTTGCTTCATTTTCTCAGCACTACTTACTTCCCAGCAGTCTGAGACTCTACTGTTATATAATAAACCCACAATGTTGGAATTTCCCCATCCAGAAATATGGGAAGTGAGTCTCCATGCCTTCTATCTTTTTTTTATATCTCTCATGGGACTTTCTATAATTTTATTGACATGCACCCTGCACAAATCTTTGTCTGGGCAAGTGTTGGGATATCCGATCCTGCTCTGTTCAATTTCATTAAATCTCTTACTCTCTTTTTGCTTCATTCATGAGTTCACTGATACAGTGGTCATTCTGAAGGAGCTAGTATATTCTGGATGAGACCTGGAGGGAGGAGTGAAGCAGAAAGCAAGATCTTGGGTCCTCTTGAAGGCAGAAACAGTGATATAAGCAAGTGTAAGCAAGTGAAGCCAAGTAGTAAAAGAGAAAAAAATGCAGAGGACTCTAGAGCCCATTGCTGGAGTACCTTGGCTAGCCTACAAAGCCCAAGAGGAAGCCTTCACAGAGGAAGTGACATTTCAATCCATATGTAAAAGGAGAATTGGATTACACCAGGTAAAGCAAGAGGATTATTTTTAGTATGTGCGACATCTCACCCACCTCATTCATTTTAAATACATTTAGCAAACTAAATGGAAGGTAACTTCCCTCAGAGAAAAGGGGTATCTGCCAAAAAGCTACAGCAAACACCATAATGAAACATAATGAAATAGTAAAAGCAAGCCCTTAAAAGACAGACCCAAGACAAGTGTGCCTTCCATCATGGCTTCTGCTCAGGATTGCCCTGGGGTTCCCAGCTAATGCGATAAGACAAGGGAGCTAAGTGCATAAGATAAGAACAAATTATTATTATTTGCAAACTATATATTTGTTGGGAAATAGATGAAAATCTATAAGCAAGAATTTGGTAAGCTTGCTGAATAATATTTAAAATATAAAGAGTAGATGCATTCTTATATATAATCCGGACACAATTAGAAAATATAATCTTAGGGCCACTTCACTGGCTCAGTCAGTAGAGCCTCCGACTCTTGATTTCAGGGTTGTGAGTTCAAGTCCCTCACTGGACATGGAACCTACTTTAAAAAAAGAGAGAAAGAAAGAAAGAAAGAAAGAAAGAAAGAAAGGGAAAATATAATCTTTTTTTTTTTTTAAGATTTTATTTATTTATTTGACAGAGAGAGATCACAAGTAGGCAGAGAGGCAGGCAGAGAGAAAGGGAGAGGAGGAAGCAGGCTCCCTGCTGAGCAGAGAGCCCGATGCGGGACTCGATCCCAGGACCCTGAGATCATGACCCAAGCCGAAGGCAGCGGCTTAACCCACTGAGCCACCCAGGCGCCCGGGAAAATATAATCTTAAAAGAATATCCTATTCAGAACTACAATAGTTCCCATATAGATAACATTATACAACTTTTTGATGGAGCATTATATTAATTTCCTAGGGCAGCCATAACAAAATCAATGGAAGAGACTAGAAAGGCCAGAAACAGAAGCACATGTGTGAAAATTGTGTTTTAACAAAGAAGGCATTATGAACCATTGGGAGAAAGAATGAGTTATTTAGTAAATCACTGGCAAGAAGAGAAAAATTAGATCTCTCTCATTACCATACACAAAACAAAGAAAAGGCAGATTAAATACCTAAGTATGAAAAGAACTTTTAAAATTTTATGAGGGGTGCCTGTGTGGCTCAGTGGGTTAAAGCCTCTGCCTTTGGCTCAGGTCATGATCTCAGGGTCCTGGGATAGAGCCCCGCATCGGGCTCTCTGCTCTGAGGGGAGCCTGCTTTCTCCTCTCTCTCTCTCTCTCTGCCTGCCTCTCTACCTGCTTGTTATCTCTGTCTGTCAAATAAAAAAATAAAATCTTTTTTAAAAAAACTATTACAATTTTATGAGAAAACATAGCAGATTATCCCTATGACATCCAGGTAGGAAAGAATGTCAAAAAACGCAAAAAAACACATCATAAAGGAAAAGTTTGATAAATTTGGCTATATTTCAAATTTAGCTATATTTTAAATTTCTGTTAATCGAAAGATGGAATAAAGAGAATGAAAAACAAAGTAGCCTGAAAACAACTTCGAATATATATAAGGATATACATTAGAAACTTCCACAAACAGGGACACCTGGCTGGCTCATTCAGTAGAACATGGGACTCTTGGTCTCAGGGTTGTGGGTTCAAGCCACCATTGGATGCAGAGATTACTTATAAATAAATCTTCTTGAAAAAAAGAAAAAGAAAGTTCCACAAGTTGTTTGAAAATCACTAGAAAAAGGATGAAAAAAGATATAAAAAAGGCAAAATGGAAGTTTTTGAAACACAGAAGAAAATGTGAATGGCAAATAATCCTAGGAGATTACACTCAATCTCACTATCAATCAGAACAGTAAAAGTGAAAACACAGATGATTTTCCTTGTCATGCCCATGAGACTAGGACAACATATATGCTGATAGGAGTGTGTATAGATACATCAGAGAAAAATAGCAATATCAGGTAAAGGTAAATATGTATGTAAATATGACCAAACACCTCTTTTTGTGTGTACACTAGAAAATGCTCATTTATACACAAAAGACATATGTATAGTGTTGTTTAACATAGTATGAAGGGGAAACAACTTAACTTTCCCTCAGTAAGGAGACCGATTACTGACTATGATTTATTTATACACTGGAATATTACACTGCAGTTAAAAAGAACCAACTAGGGGCACCTGGGTGGTTCAGGCGATTAGGTGTCTGTCTTCCAACTGGCTTGGGTCATGGTCCTGGGGTCCTGGGATTGAGTCCCACATCTGGCTCCCTGCTCAACGTGAAGCATGCTTCTCCCTGTCCCTCTGTAGCTCTCCCTGCTTGTGCGCTCTCTCTCTCTCTTTCTCTCTTTCTATCTCTGTCAAATAAATAAATAAAATCTTAAAAAAAAAAAGAACAAACTTGTCTTAGGCATATTAATATGGAGACAGCTCAAAAAGCTATTGTTGATTAATGAACGCTAATCAAAGAAGGATATGTACAATGTGCTGCCACTTACGTAAAATTTTTTATGCATTAAAAGTATAGTATTTTGGTCATGGTGAGAGGCAAATATATATATACCTGGAATAATTCGTGTTAACTTCAGGGTATGGAGACCCATAATGAGCGAGGGAAGAGATGGAACAGAAAGGTAAATTTATGTGTAACTGACATATTTTGCTCCTTGAGAACAAAGGCATTATAATAGACTGGATTGGTTTGTTCCCCCAAATTCCTATGTTGAAGTTCTAACTCCAGCACCTCAGAATGATTATATTTGGAGATAGGGCCTTTAAAGAAGTCGTTAAGGTAAAATGAAACCCTAGTGGTGGCACCCATCCAATGACTGGCGTCCTTCTAAGAAGTGAGGACACAGACAACACAGATCCAAAGGTGATCACATGAGGTCACAGTGAGAAAGCTGCCATCGAAGGCCACGGAGAGAGGCCTCAGAGAAAACTAACCCTGCCGACACCCTGATCTCAGACTTAACCGTCTCCAGCACTGTGAGAAAACTCACTGCTGTTGTTTACACAGAGCGGTGTGTGGCATTTTGTTAGGACAGCCCTAACACACTAATACAACATCTGAAGCAGACCCAGTAAAATGTCAATGTGTGGCTTCTGAGCATCAGGACCATAGGAGTAGGTTACATCATGTACTGTTCTGTGTGTTTCCAACTTTTCTGTATCAGTTAAGAAAATAATCAGCAGGGCTGCCTGGGCAGCTCAGTTGGTTAAACACTGGACTCTTGATTTCAGCTCACGCCGTGATCTCAGGGTTTTGAGATCAAGCCTTGCATCAGACTCCATGCTGGGCTTAAAATTCTCTCTCTCCCTCTCCCTCTGCCCTTCCACAATGCTCGCTCACTCTCCCCCTCCTCTAAAGAAAAAGGAAGGAAGGAAGGAAATAATAAGCAGATCCCCAAAAAGAATGACTCAAATACAATAAAAATTTTATCTTTTTGTTTTTAAGATTTGATTTATTTACTTGACAGACAGAGATCACAAGTAGGCAGAGAAGCAGGCAGAGAGGGAGGGGGAGGCAGGCTCCCTGCTGAGCAGAGAGCCTGATGCAGGGATCCATGCCAGGACCCTGAGATCATGACCTGAGCCGAAGGCAGAGGCTTTAACCCACTGAGCAACCCAGGTGCCCCCAAATTTATCTTTGATTACCTCGCAAGCCAAGGTGGATGTTGGGCTGGGCAGGTGGCACCCCTCCACAAGGTGGGTCAGCCCCCACGACTCCTTGGCTCTTGACCCTGCCACACTGGAGGGCTGGATCAGGGCCTGCTACTGCTCTGCCCCAGGACAAAGAGGGAGGACAGAGAAGACGCCCTTGCTTTTCAAAAAGTTCCAGACTGGGGGCACCTGGCTGGCTCAATGGGTCCAACATCTGACTTTCAATCTCAGGGTTGTAGGTTCCAGCCCCAGGTTGGGTGTCAAACTTATTTAAAAATAATTTAAAAAAAAAAAAAAAAAAGGTCCCAACCTGGAAATGGCCCACATCACTTCCACCCCCATGCATCAGCTGGAATGGTCATAAAGCCCACCTCGTGCTAATTTTCTGGAAAGCTGCCTCGAAGTGCACACAGCATGAGGGTTTAGACAAAGAGCTAGTAGTCCTACCCACTGTGTCTGAACTAAGAATTTCAAGTTATTCAACTCAGGTGCCATGGGTAAAAAAAAAAAAAAAAAATTAACTCCTTCTGTATTAGTCAGGGTTCTCCAGAGAACAAAGAGGAGGTATAGAGATATATTTAAATAAATAAATAAACTTATTTAAATATATAAGAAATATAGTTATAAATTTATATTAAATAATTTTGTTAACTAGAAACATCTATGTTCACAAGTAAATATATTGATTTAGATAATCAGCATAATTATATATTTCTATTAATTAGTAAATAATATATTTATGTTTATATTTGATACACATGCCTCAAATTTATATGTAAAATTATATATAATCCATATGTGTATGCATATGCATATATACACACATACACAAAGAGAGAGAGACAGAAAAAGAGAGGTTTAGTATAAAAAATTCGGGTCTCTAGATTATGGAGACCGAGAAGTCCCAAGATCTGCAGGTGATTCTGGAAGCTAGAAACCCAGGAGAGACAATGGTGTTGTCCTAGTCCAGAGGCCTGAAAACCAGAAAAGCCTATGTTTTAATTTGAGTCCAAAAGCAGGAAAATTCCCCCTTGCTGGAGGGAGGGTCAGCTTTTTTGGTCTATGCAGGCCTTCAACTGATTGGATGAGGCCCACCCACATTAGGCTATCTGCTTTCCTACACCTACAGATCAACCATTCGTCTCATCTGGAAACACCTCGATGGACACACCTGGAAGAATGTTTGACCAAGTGTCTGGGCACCTTGGGTTTGAAACATAAAATTCAAGTTGAACCATAAAACTCACCATCCCACCTCCTCCATAAAATAAATTACTCAGCTTTCACTCTCAGCTCCTCTCAACCTCTCCCTCACCTGATTGATCCCTGGTATAAACTTAGACTGGTATAAATTTTAGACTTTTTTTTTTTAAGATTTTATTTTTATTTATTTGACAGACAGAGATCACAAGTAGGCAGAGAGGCAGGCAGAGAGAGAGGAGGAGGCAGGCTCCCCGCTGAGCAGGGACACTGGGACCCTGGGATCATGACCTGAGCCGAAGGCAAAGGCTTTAACTCACTGAGCCACCCAGGCGCCCCTGGAATTTTAGACTTATTATCACTGCTGAATCTGTAGTTAACATTATGTACTTTCTTTTACATCTGCATGTGTTTCCAGCCTGTATTTATATAATCACACACCGTCAATGCACACGACGGGACACTCCCTCCACTGTTCATTCCCATCCTTTGATAGTCCCCACCCTTGAGGTCTTCTGACTTGACCCTGGGTATTCTTTGATTCCCCCACAGGGTTTGAGCTTCTGACTAGGACCAGAACTTGGCAGGGCCCCCATTAAGTAGAGTGTTTTTACATGAAAGACAGGAGTCAGTTGTAGTTTCTGGACATGAGAGACTCTCGAAACTGTGATTAGATCAAAAGAAGCCAACAACAACAACAACAAAAAACATTTTTCATGGGGGCACCTGGATGGCTCAGTGGGTTAAGACTCTGCCTTGTGCTCAGGTTATAATCCCAGGGTCCTGGGATTGAGCCCCGAATCAGGCTCTCTGCTGAGCAGGGAGCCTGCTTCCTCCTCTCTCTCTGCCTGCCTCTCTGCCTACTTGTGATCTCTGTCTGTCAAATAAATAAATAAAATCTTTAAAAAAAATTTTTTTTTTCACAAGAAGATAAAAATGTGCAAAAATACAATTTTGCCTGCTGGTAGATAACACAATTAGTATCTTCTTTTTCTATTACTTTCCTGTTTTTATAATTTCAAAATAAAATATGAATAAATAGTAGAAAATTGAGCAAAGTAAATAAATAAATCCAAGAATGCAGATGTAATTGGAAGTTCCTCTATGAACAAGTACTGAGTTTATCATTTTCTCACTGATATCATGAAAGCTACTTTTCAAAGTCAAAGGCATCAAGCCTGCCGCTGATAGATAATGTAATCATGTTTGCCCTGGTCTTCAAGCCACTGCTCGGGCTACGCTGTTATTTGCCATGCTTATGCTTAGTATTGAGACGTTCTTACAAATATTATTGAAGCCATCATATCTGATAAGTGAGAAAGCAGCAAGGCTATGGAACAAGTCGCAAAGAAAGGGTACACGGCTGAAAAGGAAAACGAGAGAGATTTCTGGAAATGCGTCGAGAAGATGAAGAAGGGTGGCTTCTTGGTGTGCTGCATGAATTTCTTTGGGAGTGTGAATGATTTTGAAGAATGAGTCGCGCCTGTGAGATCAACTGCATTCATCAAGAAGTGAGAAAAACTATTTGACTCAGTGAGGGAAAGAAGTCAGACATCCAACCGCCTAGTGTTAATTGTTGGCAAGACTTGATCTGGGGAATGGCAGGACTGAGTAGGCTTTCAAGGGCTGCTGATGATTCTGTTGTCTTCCAGGTGATTCCCACCGGGGAGGAAGGCGTATCTAAATCTGCGTGCCACTGATGTGATGGCAAACTAGCACACGTGGGCTGCGGAAGAATAATGTATGTCACTAGCGAAGATTATGCAGGGAGAGACAAATACCTGGCTTAACAGATTTCTGAGGAAGACAAAATTTATCTATTTGGGGAAAATAAATCTGCTAGAAAATATGTATAGAAGAGGGAGAAGACTAGGCCTGCTTTTCAAGCTTCAAAGAAATTGATTCATATTCTTGTTAAGCAGAAATGCAATGGGGGTCTCGGGTTTATATCTGTCTTAGTTACTTGGGACTTGAAAATGTATGGATTTACAAACATCCTGAAGTCTAGACCTGCTCTAAGTAGCAGTTGTTAACGGTTTGTGAGGCGCTGATGGGTTTAAACAGTGGGCTATGCAATAAATACTATTATTTACCAAATTCATGTTGTCACCAAGATTTAGGAGACTTTTCTTATTAGTACATTTAGATCAACCACATTTCTTTTATTTTTTATTTATTTTTTTTAGACAAGTGCCTTTTTAAAAAAGATTTTATTTATTTATTTATTTATTTGTCAGAGAGAAAGAGAGAGATCACAAGTAGGCAGAGCGGCAGGCAGAGGCAGAGAGAGAAGCAGGATCCCCGCTGAGCAAGGAGCCTGATGTGGGACTTGATCCCAGGACCCTGGGATCATGACCTGAGCTGAAGACAGCGGCTTAACCCACTGAGCCACCCAGGCATCCCAACCCCATTTCTTTAAAAGTCCGCGGATTATTGCATAGAAATTCATCTACTGTAAGCTATTAAGGAATCCTACTGATGGACATTTAGATTATTTCCAATTTGGGAATATACCTAGTCCATATATAAATATCACACATTCATGTACACATACATGTATGTATATATTAGTGCAGAATTCTGAGTCAACTGTGTGAATATGCCTTTCATAATAAGAAGAAGTAAAATTTGGTGACAGTTTGTATTTTTACCTCCAGTTATTTTTAATTCAAATATATATATATTAAATTGACATAACATTGACAAGATTAATACACTGAACTCCCACACACCCTCAGTAAGATTCACCACTTGTTAACGCTTTGCCAGGCCACACGTGTCATTGTCTCTTCCCTTTTCTCATTTTTTTCTGATTTCAGAGACGTTTGCATATATAATACCAATTTATCTGCTAATAATTCACTGTATATTTTCTAAAAATAATAATATTCTCTTATTGATGTAACCACAGTCCACACATCAAGCTCAGGGATTTTAATGTTGATACAGCACTTTTATCTACTGCACAGTTTATATACCAGTTTTGTCAATTGTCCCAATACTGGTTTTATAGTCATTTCCTCCCCACACTGGTGCAGAATCCTGTCCACAATCATGTTTTGCATTTAATCATTATTGCCCTTTAGTCTCCTTTAATCTGGAAGCAGTCCTTAGCTTTTCATTGTTTTTCATGACTTAAGACATTTTTGTAGAACATGGCGGGTTGTTTTATATAATGTCCCTCCATTTGGGTTGGTCTGATGTTTCTTGATGATTAAATTGGCGTTTTACATCCCTGGCTAGAGTACTGTGAAAGTGATGTTGTGTTACATCTAGAGGCACATTAAAGCCATTTGCTCGCTCATTGGTCACTTTCATTTTTCTCATCTGATGAAACTGTTGTCCAGGAAAAGGCTTTAGAAAAAGTCCCCCCAAGATGTGCCATTTTAGCACATGGACTATTTTGAGTGGAAGGCAATTAAGACCCAACAGACTCAAGAACAACTTTTACCTGTCCCTTTAATCATCGAAAATTAGATGGGAGGTCTGGCCCAGAAAGACAGGTGTTACCAAGAGATGACTTTCTTTCTTTTTTTTTTTAATCTGAATGACCTCTCTGTATGTCAGGACAAACATGTAATGACCAAACATCTGCTCTTTTTTTTTTTTTTTTTTAATTTATTTGAGAAAGAGAGCCAGCAAGGGGAGAGGCAGAGGGCGAGGGAGAGAGAAAATCTCCGACAAACTCCATGTTGAGCAGGAAGCTAATGTGGGGCTCGATCCCGGGACCTGAGATCATGACCTGAGCTGAAACCAAGAGTTGTACACTTCACAGACTGAGCCACCCAGGCATCCCTAAATCTGTTCTTATTATCCTAGGAATCACCCTGCTCCCCCAGAAGCCCCATGCCACTCCTTAACTCAAAATGGCATGTCAGACTCCACTATCTGGCTTGTCCCTGGGTCTCATATTCTTATGTGACCCCCATACATTCGGAATTCAATTTATTTTCCCTCTGTTATCTGTCTTAGGTTAATTTGATTATTAGACCAGCCAAAAAATCTAGAAGGGTAGAAGGAAAAACATTTCCTCCCCAACACTAACTTAGCTTCTCTGTGTTAATACTATTATCCACTTGTAACTAGTTAATTCTCTGAAGGAAGACACTTACAGATCGTGCAAATATTTTATTCCTTATCAAACTTTCATCTCCTAGATATAGTAACCATAGATAAGTATTGTCTAAACAAATATTTATCTTTTTAAAAGATTTTATTTATTTATTTGACAGCGAGCATGCACATAAGCATGGGGAGCGGGAGGGAGAGGGAGAAGCAAGCTTCCTGTGGAGCAGGGACCCTGAGGTGGGGCTCAATCCCAGGACCCTGGGATCATGACCTAAGCCGAAGGCAGACACTTAACTGACTGAGCTACCCAGGCGCCCCTAAACAAATCTTTAATATAATGATTTCAAAATGATGATTTTTTAGCTCTACTACCTCCACATTTATCAGTTGGCATTTTTGCTGAAGGAAGAATTTTCGTTTTATCTATTTATCTAGCTAACTAGTTGGCTGTCTTGATGTCCATCTTTCTATATGTCTGTCTACCCACTTATCCACCTGTCCATTCACTTGTCCACTTACTATCCGCGTGGATTAATATGTTACTATTTTATTCAGTGGGTTATAATATATTACTGGTCTTACTAATTTTGATACTCATTTTTTCCCAGATCTGGCCAATGGGATTTCCTTTAAGGTTCATGTGTCCTTTTGATAAGTCCCCACAAGTTTTTGTTTGTTTTGTTTTGTTTTTTTAGTGCTTACTTTGCTTTTGGCACAAGATATAAGTTCTTGAACTTTTGCTATCCCAGTCTGGAATTATTACTTTCTCTAACCATTCCTTGTTCTCTTTGTTGGGGATTAAAACTAAGATGTGGGCCCTGGGTTTGCTTATTGTCACTGAGATATCATTGCCTGTAGGTCCTATCAGTGGACAGAGCCATGAATTGTTTATATTTGTATATTAGAAACCACAGATTTATGCTGATACCTCTTCGGTTCTAATTTAAACACTCCCAAGTTCTTTCTTGCTTTGCTCCTTGAACCCTGAGATCCCTGGTTCTCAAACATCCACACCCTGACCCATTTGCACAATCTTGCCTCAGACAGAAAATTGTTTCGGGATTGTGGCAACCATCAACCATGAGAAGCATATCTGCTAAGACAAGTTCAAGATTAATTTGCCGTACTTTGGTGCTTTACATTGATGGTATACAGTAAAAGTACTGTGTTCAAATGTTTGCATTATTATTATTTTCCCCTCTAGTTGATCATGTCTTAGATTTGCAAAGCAAATGGATTCATTTGTCTCCATTTACACTCAGTTGAGGGTTTGTTTCTTTCCCATGATGAGGATTAGATTTTAGTTTTGAATATGTCGAGCATTACCGTCTTAGTTGCATCTTTTCGCATCATCAGAACATACACCATTTTTTAAACATATGTAACATTTATATACTCTTCTGTCACACATGTCCCCTTTCTTGTTTTAGTCTCATTTCCACAATTAAACATATGAAGTGATTACCATGAGCCCTTTTGCCAAAATTCTCCCAATTCTCTCTTGTTCGGCGGAAGTTCATCCTCAAATAAATTCTGTAGACTGGGCACAAGTATACAGAATTCCCTGAATGTTTGCATCTTCAAAACTCCTCTCATAGCAGGGCTTTTCAGGCTCAAAACCGTTATCATTTCGGGCTCCATAATTTTTTTAAAAAGATTTTATTTATTTATTTGATTGACAGAGATCACAAGTAGGTAGAGAGGCAAGCAGAGAGGGGGGCGGGGAAGCAGGCTCCCTGCTTGTGCAGAGAGCCTGATGCAGGACTCGATTCCAGGACCCTGGGATCATGACCTGAGCACAAGGCAGAGGCACCCCTGGGTGGACTGCTCTTCACATAGTAGGTCTTTAACAGATTTCCTGATAGCTAACCACTGGATGTCAGGTAACACTTCCTCCCCTAGTCAGGACAACAGAAAAGGTCCTCGGACATTTCTGAATGTTTTGAAGGGGATGGGAGACTGATTGCTTCAATTGAAAACCACTGTCCTATAGCTTCAATACTTGTAGGACAACTTTCTGGATATAAAATCTTGGATTAGTGCTTTCTTTCTTTGATAACTTTTGTTCCCTTCAATCATTTGTTGCTTTTTTTTTTTTAAGATTTTATTTATTTATTTGACAAAGAGAGAGAGATCACAAGTAGGCAGAGAGGCAGGCAGAGAGCGAGGGGAAAGCAGGCTCCTTGCTGGGCAGAGAGCTGGATGTGGGGCTCGATCCCAGGACTCTGAGATCATAACCTGAGCTGAAGGCAAAGGCTTAACCCACTGAGCCACCCAGGCACCCCCATTTGTGGCTTTTTTGAAAGTCTCATGTCAGTCTAATTGTTTTATTCTTGTAAATAAATATGATTGCTGTTTTCTGCCTGGAAGCCCAGAAGACTTTTTTCCTTCATCTTGAAATTTAATCATTCCATTAAGATATGGCTTAGAATTAATGTTCCAATTTTCTCAGGAAGACTGTGGTCCCTTTCAAAATGCAGATTTAGGTTGTCTTTTATTTTCAGAGAGTTTTTGTGGGTTGCAGTTTTATTTACTTATTTTTAAAAAATATTTTATGTATTTATTTGAGAGAGAGAGTTGTGAACGTGAACTTCTCCTAGCAGGGGAGGGTCAAAGGCAGGGGGAGAGACAGGATCTCCAACAGATTCCCTACTAAGTATGGATCCCAACGTGGGGCTCTATCCCAGAACCCTGAGATCATGACCTGAGCTGAAATCAAGCGTCAGATGCTCAACTGACTGAGCCACCCAGGCACCCCTGGATTGCAGTTTTAAGTACTTGTTGTATTCCATTGTTTTTCCCTCCCCCAATCACAGAATTTTTCATTATATGTGTGTTGGACCTGCTTTCCCTATTTTTTATTTCAAGCATTTGGTGGTTTAATGCCTTTCTTCAGTGTTTTTATTAAATTTTCACATTCATGTGCATTCTTCCTGAGGTGAATTCCATTTCAGTCTTCATTTCAGAGATGGTTTTGTCTTTTTGCTTCTATTTTTCTTCCTTAAATTTGACCAACTGTCACTGTATTTCTGTGTTATCTGCACTTCTGTTCTTAGTATTTAAAATTTCTTTTTTAAAAAGATTGACTGATTCATTGATTGATTGATTTGAGAGAAAGAGAGAGAACATGAGGGTGGGGGGCAGAGGCGGTAGGAGAGAGAATCCCAAGCAGACTCCACCCTGAGTGCAGAGCCCAACTCCAGGCTTGATCTCACGACCTGAGATCATGACCTGCGCCAAAACCAAGAGTCAGACACTTAACTGACTGAGCCACCCAGGTGCTCCTACACAAGCTCATTTTCTTTTTTAAAGAAGATTTTATTCATTTATTTGAGAGAGAACACAAGCAAGATAGCAGGAGAGGGAGAGAGAGAAGCAGACTCCCCACTGAGCAGGGAACCTGATATGAGGCTCAATCCCAGAACCCTGAGATCATGACCTGAGCTGAAGGCCGCTATTTAACCAACTGAGCTGCCAGGGCACCCCTCAAGCTCATTTTAAATGAATTCTAACATCTTCGCCTACTGTTCCTCTATATTTATTCCTCAGGAATATGAGAAACATGAGTTGATAAACATATGAATTGTTTATTCTTATCCTTTACCCATCTAGTAATTAGGTTTTGGAACTCCTTCTTCAGTATTGATATTAACTGTTGGTCTATGTTATGTGCTGCTAATTTTTTTTCTGAGTCTGAGTCATAGTTTAACCCTGTTTGTAGTACTGTTGCTAAACAGAATGCTGTATTTTCTGTGCAAGGAATATTAGTGTAAAGCATTTTTGTTTTTGTTTTTGTCTTTGTCTTCACTCCTGAATGAGATTGTCTGGCTACAGAATGCTTATCTCACAAAATTTTGCCCTTCATCTCTGTCTACACACCTTGTTCCTTTGTTTTCTAGAATTGAAGATGAGGAGTCCAGTGCCAATATGACCATTTTCCTATTTCTTCCTGGATACCTAGAAAACTTTATTTATTCTTTAAAGTCAAAAACGTTCCCAATATGTATTATGGTGACATTTTTTTCTAATTAATTTTACCTAGTATATGATATATCCTTTTGATGACTGGGGTCTTCCTTGAGTTTTGGAGAAATTTTTCTGACATAAATATTGCTTTTCCTTCTGTCATCCCAGTCATTCTTATAGAGGACATCTCTTCCATCTCTGGAATCTTTTCACTCATTTTTTAATTTCTTTTTCTTTATCCCCTTCTTTCTGAGGGAGTTTCTTAAGAATGTCTTCAACATTATTGATTGAATTCCCAGTAGTATAAATTCTGGTCATTATTGTTTCCAAGCTACATTTAATCTCAAGAAAAGTTTTATTCTTTTCAAAATATGTCTTATTTATCTCTATGTCCATCATCATGGTACACTCTCTCTTTATATCTCAATCTCTCAACTTATCATATACTTTTCCATTTCTTCTTTCATAGAGCAGACAATTTCCTGCATTTTATTGATAATACAAACACAACGAATGCTTTATAAGACATGTTTCTTTTTCCTGTATTAGTACTCTTTCAAAGGCTTTTCTGAGAAACATGTATATCTTCATGCTATAAATCTTTAAAACACAAGTCTAAGATACATCACTGAGATTATACAGTGGATCCTTGAACAACATGAGTGTTAGGAACACCAACCTCCTATGCAGTCAAAAATCCACATATAAATTTGAATCTCCAAAAACGTAACTACTAATAGCCTACTGTTGACTGGAAGTCTTACTGATAATGAACAGTTGACTAACACACGTTTTGTATGCTATATGTACTATATACTATATTCTTAAAATAACTTTTTCCTTTCTTTCTTTTTTTCCCTTTCTCTTTCTTTTTCTTTATTTCCTTTTTATTTTTATTTTTTTTTTCTATTTCTAGGCTACACGGTTTGTCTGCAAGTATTTTCAAATTGTTGCAAATCTCCAAAAACTTTCCAATATATTTATGTGTTTAAGTGGACCTGTTCAGGTCAAACCTGTGTTGTTCAAAGGTCAACTGTATGTTGTTCTTAATTCCACATCTGCCTATTCCTTAAGAAATAAGATGTTTAGGGGCACCTGGGTGGCTCAGTGGGTTAAGCCCTGCACTTGAGCCTTGACGCACAATCCTTGCCATACCTTGATTATGGCTTTGTGAGGGACCCTTAGCCAAAGGACCCAATGAAGCCACACTCAGACTCCTAAGAGACAGAAACTGTAAGATAATAAGTGCTGTTATTTGAAGCCACTAAGTTTGGGGGTAATTTGTTACATGGCAGTATATAACTAATATGCTAATATCTCTTAACAAAGCAATGTGATAAAAGTATCTGACCCGGGGCACCTGAGTGGCTCTGTGGGTTGAACCTCTGCCTTTGGCTCAGGTCATGATCTCAGGGTCCTGGGATCAAGTCCCACATTGGGCTCTCTGCTTGGCAGGAAGCCTGGTTCCCCTTCTCTCTCTGCCTGCCTCTCTGCCTATGTGTGATCTCTCTCTCTGTGTCAAATAAATAAAATCTTAAAAAAAAAAAAAAAGAAAAATGTTTATAGCCTTTTCTGATTTTTTATACTATATGCATGTACACATAGGTACATGTACATACACACACCTGTGTACATGTACGTATATACATATATGTACATATACAGATACATATATACACAGGCATGTACACATATACTCATGTACATGTATGTGTATATACATATATTATATGTAATTTTCTTAAGTTCCTCTGAGGATCCATCAGGTTGCTGTGTGATCTATTCCTTCTTCCTGCTCTGAAGTTGGAGAACTATATGAAGTGCACAAACTTTAGCCAAATTTCTAGTTTAAAATAGCTAAGTGTCATAAATCTTTCTAGTTTAAAAAGCCAATTATTTTTCAAGATCTGATGTTCTAAGAAAGGAAATTTTTATATCATTCCTTCATTGTTTTTCTACAAAATTTAGAATGTATTCCCATGTAGGCTATTTCTGGGGTCATGACTAGAAATCTAGAACCTTCATCTTGGCCACTCCACAGCTTGTTCCCATTCCAGTTGCAGATTTCAGAGAACAACCGATGATGAATCAGTTTGTGAAAAGTCTCTAAGCACTCTGGTCAACAGTTCCCATCCTGAGGGGAGTTTTGAATTCCTGCACTCTAGATAAAAGAAAGTCCAAGCTTGAGGGATTTCTTGAAAGAGGTTTCCATTAAGGGTTCCACCATTACACCTGTAGACTTTAAGGCTTTAACTCATGGCAGTTCTTCATGTTTTCTAGAGAATGTTGTATAGTACTCCCAGTTTCTAGAGCTACTGAAATTCTTCATCTTCTGTTGAGTTTTTATATCCGTGTGTATGGGGGGAATGACTAATCAAAAGGCAGTTTTCTATCATCATAACTCAGAATTAAGTACGTTGTGATTATGTCACTCTCCTGCATAAAATCCTTCAAGGGTTTCCAACTGTATCTAGTGTGAGGTATAAAACCCTCTCAGAATAGCATGGGAGCTCTTTACAATTTGGCACCAACCTATCTTTTTGACTTCATATTTATTCACATCCTGCTATATATCTCAAACTCTCACCATGCTGGACTATTAATCTCTTTCTCTAACCTGCCTGGTGATTTCAGACCTTCCTTCTGCTGCTTATACGCTGTCCCTTCTGCCTGAAATGCCTTCCCTCTCCTCGCTCAGTGGAAAATTCCCATTTATCCTTCCAAGTAGAATGGAAAGAGCATCTCCTTTTTGCAGTATTCCCAGATGCCCAAAGCAAAATCCGTCACATCATTATCTCTGGTCCCATTGCTATGGTCTGGATGTTGTGCCTCCTCAAGGTACATGTGTTAAATCCTAACTTTCGGTGTGATGGTATTTGGATTTGGGGCCTTTGGGAAGTGATCAGGGCATGAGAACAGAGCCCTCAGAAAGGGGGTTAGTGCTTTTATAGGAGAGGCCCAAGAGAGGTCCTTAGCTTTTGTCTCAGGGAAATGATCTTCGAATAGATCACCAAAATCTTCCTCCCTTTTATTACCTCCATTCTCTGCCTCTGGAACCCCAATAAAAGGAATGGCAGACATCCATGCTGCTTCATATCTTTCTCCTACATCCCATTATTTTGCCTTTGGCTCAGGCCTGCAAGATCCCGCTGACTTTATCATCAGACCACCGACAGGTTGTTAACCATAACCATCTCCTATTCATTCTGTCCACTGAATTGTTTTTAGTGCCAAACATATTTTTAATTGCCAGGTACCCATTTCTGTTCTCTGATGGGATTTTTTTTTTTTTTTGAGCAGTGGTTTGTTCTTATTAAAAGATGGTATGCACCATCTTTTCAATCTTGCTGGAGTCATTCATTAATATTTTTTGATTGTTTTGTCTCCCAGTGATCTTTATTTCCTAAAAACACGATTATTCTATTTGCTCATCTTATTATTTATCCTGGATGTAATTTCTTTTCTTCATGTATTTGTTGTTAGTTCGTGTTTATGAAGAAAGATCCAGGCTGTTAGGTAAGGAGAGTTTCTTCTGGTTTTGTGTAGATCTGTTTGCCAAGAAGCTTCTCCCTGGGTGATTCTGAACTAGTGGGGAAGGTGTGCTAACTGGACAACTACATTGGAGAATTTTACATTAGAGGTCAGCAAGTTGTGGATAGCAAGTTAGAAAAGGGGTGCTTTCACTTTAGTAGTGGGGTACGTGATGTATTCCTTCTTTAAGAAAAGCTGCCTTGAGGGTTCTTGGGTGGCTCAGTCAGTTAAGGCTCTGCCTTCCACTCAGGTCATGATCTCAGGGTTCTGGGATCAAGCCCCACATCGGGCTCCCTGCTTAGCAGGCAGCCTGCTTCTCCCTCTCCAATTGTGTGCGTGCTCTCTCTCTGGCCCTCTCTCAAATAAATAAATCTTTGAAAAAAGAAAGAAAGAAAGGAAGGAAGGAAGGAAGGAAGGAAGGAAGGAAGGAAGGAAGGAAGAAAAGCTGCCTTGCCTTTCTTTTTGCATTAATGTACCTGCTCTGTGGTCCAGAGTTTCCTCAAACTCTGCTTTGCTTCCCTTCCAGATGTTTTGCTTCCTCCCCAGATCCAGTTCTTTAAATCAAATATATTTAATGTACATGTATTGAGTAGTATGACAAAATAGTATTGAATAATATGATAAGCCATTTCAGCAAAGTGGTGACACATTCTATCTATTGCTGTATCCATGCCCCTTTGCAATGTGACTTTGGAGCTCCTCCTACCCGAGGGAGGTGGGGGTCAATTTCTCTACCCCCCCTTGAATCTGGGCTTGGCCCTGTGGGTTCCTTTGTTCAGCAGGATTATAGAAAAGTGACCTGGAAGAGAGACATGAAAATCGTTTGCCCATTGGGGCTTGCTCTCTTGCTTCTCTTAAGAAGAAGGTAGATAAAAGATTAGAGAGTTCAAAATACATTATTTTTGCATATGAATTCTGAGATATCAAAATAGCCCTGTGAAGAAGGCCAAGCAGATAACAAGAGGTATGTGCTCTCTTCACCTCTGTTGTCCTGATCAACAAAATGCTAAGTGTGTGAAAAAGATATTCTAGGCTATCCAATCAGCAGCCCACCCACAGTAGACTGTGGATGCTTAAAAGTGCCCAGCAGAGATGAGCTGAGCTCTCACAGATAAGAATGACTTAGCTGATCCACATCATGAGCTAAATAAAAAATTACTGTTTGAGGCCACCACGTTTTGGAAGAGTTTGTTTTTAAAATATTTTATTTATTTATTTGTCAGAGAGACAAGAGAGAGCACAGGCAGGCAGAGTGGCAGGCAGAGGCAGAGGGAGAAGCAGGCTCCCAGTGGAGCAAGGAGCCTGATTCGGGACTCGATCCCCGGACACTGGGATCATGACCTGATCCAAAGGCAGCTGCTTAAGTGACCCAGGCGTCCCTGGGATGGTTTGTTATGCAGCAAAAGCTAACTGACACAAGCACCACAATGTCTTAATGTTCCAGGTACTGTAGATACTATGATAAACAGAGGAGATAAGCCTTTGGCTTCAAATGATGATAAACAAAGAAATAAATGAGTCAGACAGTTTCTGAGAATCATGCCCGCTATGAAGGAAAGGAAGCAGGGTGATGTGACAGAGCACCTTTGAGTAGGTGGTTTGAGTTAAGATCTGAAGAGCAGGGAAGAGCCAACCATGCAAAGGTCCAGAGACCGATTGTTCCAGAGAGAGGAAACTGCAAGTGCAAAGACGCGGAGGTGGGAACATACCTCACATATCACGGGACATCAAGAAGGTCACTGAGGCTGGAGTACAGCAGGCAAAGAAGACGGTGAGTGCAACTTGGACTATAATTAATTTATTAATTACCGTGGTGCTTGAACCATATCTCATCCTTATTCTCTATATTTGTGGACTTGGAGGTTTTAAAAGACTCCTACGGGAAGGATCCCTCTTCCCTCCAGCGGTATAGGTTACAGCTTTCCATGATCTGTTTCCTTCATCAATCAGATCCATCTGCCTCCTGTCTTCTAGGATTTCTTCAAAATGTCCTTCCGTAGCTGCCTGCCTTTCTGGCTTCCTAGCATTACTATGAATTCGTTCTTCCTAAAATACAGGGTTTTTTTGGTGGTGATTTTTTTTTTTTTAACATTCTTTTAAATTTGAGAGCAGCTGACGCACACTATTACAAAAGTTTCAGGTGTACAGCATCGTGATTTGACAATTCTATGTGGCATGCTGTGCTCACCCCAAGTGTAGCTACCATCTGTCACCACACAATGCTATCACAGCACCACTGACTCCGGTCCCTATGCTGTACCCTTCAAGCCCGTTACTTATCCATCCCATCGCGGGGAGCCTCCATCTCCCACTCCCCTTCACCCACTCTGTCCATCCTTCTACCCCCTTCTCTCTGGCAACCATCAGTTTACTCTCTGTACTTCTAGACTATATTACGCGAAGTGAAATAACTCAGACAAAGACAAATACCCTAGGATGTCACTTATATGTGGACTCTAGAAAATAACACAAGTGAATAAACAAAGAAAAGCCAGAATCAGACCTAGAAATACAGAGAACAAAATGATGTTTTTACCTTTTTAGGGATATTGGTGTCAGTCTGTCTTTAATTCACCATCTAATTGAAATTCTTCTATCTCACTTTAAAATTTATAGCTTTAAGCTGACCCTAATCTATTATCTTCCTTTTGTTGTCCTATCTATTTCTCCTTGTTTCTTCTCTTTTTCAGCTTGTCTTTATAGTGGCTGGTAAGAGGTGAGGCCTCTGTAGGATATTTACTCAGTATCCAATAAATGTTTATCGAGAACCTTTTATCTGCAAATCAAATGGGAGCCTTTCTCTCCCACCAGTCACCCTTGCAGCCACGTTCCCTGCACAGGTGCGGCTGAGCCGAGTATGGCTCTTCAAAGAACATCATGCTGGATGAGGACACTCAAGGGTTAATTCTTCCCAGTGCCTTAAATTTCACCGGAAGTTAAGGTATTTCATCTCCTAGGGAGGTGTTGCTCTTGATGTGTCAGAATTCATCTGCCAAAAAATATATTTTCACTCCCTTGTCCTCTATCTATCATCTATCATTGTCTGTCTATCCATCTGTCCACCTATCTTTCTACCTACCTACCTACCTGCCTACTCATCCACCTATCATCTATCGACCCATCGCCACAGAGTTTTGGGTGCCATGAGTCAACAGGGGATGACACATAGGATATCATTCTTGAGAGAAATGGACCACATTACCCCACTGAGAACAGAAGACACTTCACCCCCACAGACCAAGAGCTTGGCCTTGGTAGGCATTTGTAAAGTATTCGGTACAGGAACCTTTACTCGTTTCCCTAAAGCAGATAAATATACTTTCATTCAGACATTAGAGCATTTATAGTTGATATTAGCATTCTGAAGAGCCCAGTACACACTCATAATATTCTCTTCCACACATCTGTTGGATCCATCGCAGAGCCCGAAAGTATGCAATGCGGTCTGTCCTGCTATTGCCTTATGGGAAGACTACTATAGCATCTCCCTCAAATCCAGAGCCAGGAGGCTGGGGCATCCTGAGTAAAGAGAAAAAGAGGACAACTTTCTCTTCTCCACCCCAGGGCATGGGCCACTCCCTTTCCCTGTGACAGCTTTCTCCCTGCTTCTCCTCATCTCTTACTTATCCTGACTCTTACGTATCCTTGCGGTCTCAACTTTTAAGCTCCTTGTTCAGAGAGGTCTTCTTGGCTTTTTCTGATCTTCCTTCTCCTCCCCAAGTGTAGAGGATGCTGTGAGTGCCCTGCCCAGGTCCCCTCCACTGGTGGCATGCTCATTTCTCAGTTGCTGACAGTATTTTTTGCTGAAATGGAGCTGCCTTGCCTGGGAGGTGACGCCCAGCCACAGAGGACAGTCAGTGGACAATGAGTGACCGGGGTTATAAAAGGCTGGGTTCCTGGCCTCAGGTGGACCCCAGCTTCCCGGCAGGCTGAAGCTAGTCTTCCAGAGGAGACCAAACCCCCACTGAGTTTTCTTCTAGTTTCTCCTGCTTCTCTCACACCTTCTCTCCAGAGAGTTTCACCAGAATCACCATCTCAAGCTCCGCTTCTAGGAAACTTGAACACACTAAGAAAGCCTTATTGAAGAGGTTTACGCATGTATTTAAATAACGGAGAGTACCTTTCCTCTCTGATCCTGCACTTCTCACGGTGCTGGAAATTCACGTGGTCTGACTCAGATGTGCATAGTGCCTCTCCAGCTGGCCACACAAGAGCCGAGCCCCCCCACTGCCCCCACATCTGAGGTCCCTGAGGACCTTCTCCTCCAGGAAGTGGAAGTGGAAGAAGAAAGAGAGACACAACATACAAGCAGTTTGCCCTGGAGGCTCGGCTGGGGTTCCTGAGGCGAAGCTGTTTGTCTGACCTGATAAAAAGAGTTATTTTTTTAAAGGCTTTCAGTAAAATGATTTAATCTAAAATTCAATATGAATGCTACTCTGCATTAATCTCTAGGAACCAACAAGTCAATCCCAGATCTGTTCTTTTCCCTGAAGTGAAACAAAATTGGTTAAGGATGGGGTTTGGTGGGGGAGGTTATTTACCAAAGAGTTCAAAGTTCAAAACTGTGATTAAAGATCTTCTCCCAAGGGGTAACCCCTTGGGAGCCACAGGAACAGCACAAACTAATAAAACATGATGAATTCATGTTTGAAGAGCCCGCAGAGACACTGATGATGGCAGGAGACCCACAAGATAGTTTAGAAATTAGTTCATATGCAAATATTTTTTAACGCCAGTCCCTTGTCACTTACATATTCAGTAGCTGAATTTAGACTATTTGAAAGTGACTCAGAGATGTAACAGTTGTGATGTCTTGTTGGGGCAGGAGCTCAACTCACACATCCTGTGAAGCTGGACTGCCAAAGTCGGGAGACGGTGAGTGGGTGAGGTGAGGGGCCCGCGCAATGTCTACTTGGCATGCGTTCAGTTCAGTAACTCACCTGAGGGGACTGGAAACCTCTCCAGCTGTGGATGCTCTTAATGGAAAGGCAGAGGTGGAGGAAAGAAACAGCAAGTGCAGATTTGAGGGTACTCAAGACTAAAGCTCTAGCAGTTGTCAAGTGATTACTGGGGTCCACCCATGTCAACTGTAGTCCATCCAGCACGATGGCTGCCGTGGAGACCCATTTTCCAAGAACATAGGCTTGGATGGTTTTTTTCGACCTGTAGTTGAAGAAGCTACCTCTTTCTCCTCTCAGGCAGGTTCACTCCGCCCATCCCGTCCTCACAGTGTAGGTTGGCTCTTCCTTCTGCGTCTGTTTTCTCTATTTACAGCACGGTCTTCATCTTAGTGGCTGAAGTGTCAAACCTCAGCCTTGGCTCCTAAGTCTTCATCCTTCTTATCACTTCTCTTGGCATCATAACCCTCAGTTGTGGGCCACCACAATCCCATAATCTGGCTGTGATTCCTCTACCTTCTTGGGGGATGTAACCAACATTTCCATTTCACTTGAGTTATTCATGAGCCGGCCACGCCTTGGATCTTCATATTACCTTGAGTCCCTCCTTCTCCAAGAGCATCATTATGGAAACCCACGGGGAAAATCCTCCACTTCGGCTCTCCTACCGATATCAACTCTTACAGCAGCATGTGCTGACTTTTTTCTTATCACATGAAGCTTGTGAGATTAACTGTTTTGACTCTTTTCTCTTGCCTTAAAGAAAGCAAACCAAGATCTGTGTGTTTCCTCCCAGAAAGGAGTGGAAGGGGAAAATGGGTCTGCAAATCTGCAGCTTAAAGCCCCATGTGTTTAAAAATCACCCTTGTTTGCAGTTTTTCGCTATAAAATGTATAGGGACTCTTATCCCTCAGTGCTCTACATCAGATCGAAGAAGCTTTTGTTTGGATAGCACCAGTGCGAGAGGAGGAGGCCCTCACTCATTGTTGCTTCAGAACAAAGGCTCAGATGCAAGCTGGGATGATCGCTCTGAAATGTCCTCTATCACCAAAGGAACCAGAGCAGCTCTGGGGCTGACGGCTGCCCTACCTACAGCCAGACGGCCGGACTAGTGTAGGTTATAACACCTGAAAAGTACTTGGCACTGGCTTTGATAGACAGTGAAGGCATTGCTAGACACTTTAACCAGGTTAATTCTTTGAACATCTCACAACTTTTATTTCATTTCCATGAGATGGAATGAAAGCATGGTGCTGACCAGTGAGAAGATGGCATCTTAATGCTGACTAATCGTAAGCCTCGTGTGAGCCCTGAGATCCTCCCCACTGGTCACAGGAGCTTCCTCACCTCGCCATCTCTATTTTCCCCTGGAAGCCGTTGTCTGTAGAGCCCAGGGCACTCCATACTCATGCCTCCCTAGTCTGGCTTGTTCAGTCCAGGTCAGCCGTTTCACTGGCCTGTGAAACAGGCTCCGCACGAGCATCCCTGACACCTTCCCTCCATGAACTTGCGTCACCCCTGCCTTCCCATTCTTAGCCGCACCACCTATTACCCGCTTCAGCATCTAGAATGTCACATCCTGCTCGGTAAAATTGCAGGAGCTATTTGTTCTTTATCTAGAACGGTCCTTTGACCTTTTTCTAGCGGTCCTTTGACTACTCTAACATCCTTGATCCTTCCCTGGCTGACCACATAACGTATTCTGAAAGGACCTCAAACCTATTTTACTTGGATCAGGATCCATATTCCATCCCCACCGCCAAACCCTGAAAAATCATATTTTGTGTAAGTCCATTCAGGGTGAGAGTTCTCAAAATTTCTCTTTATTTATACCACATTTATATTTATATTTGCCTTTGTCTTTCTGTTTTCTTCTTGTCTCAAATAAAGAAATTTCCCTCTGCATTCTCTAAAAAAGATGAAAATACTTGGGAGCGGATGGAACATATTACCCCATTGAGAACAGAAGACCCTCTACCCTCACAGACCAAGAGCATGCCCTAGGAAGCATTTGTAAAGTGTTCATGATCCAGTATTTTCTTGTTTTGTGCATCTCTTTGCCCATTTTCCTATTGACTTGCTCTACTGACTTTTTCAGATGTTCTCTTTATTTATGAAGGAGGGGGGAGGCAGAGAGGGCCATGCTAATTACACATGCACCTTTCCTTCAGAATCTAAACCTCCCCCTAAATAAATACAGATAGGAGATGCTGTTTCACAGAGCTCAGGGTTTAGTGGGAAAGGTGGCATATAAAATACACTGCAGGCAAAGGACAGTAATGGATGTCTACTCAAGGTACACTTGAAACACAAAGAAATGATGAACTCATCTGGGGCTGGACACAGGAGAGCATTACAGACCAGAATCCGCTGAGCCAGGTCTTAAAGAATAGTGGTTCAGTAGGTAGGCGGGGAGGTAGTCATAAAATATTTGTTAGATTAGGAAATGAAGGGCAGAACATGTGTAGAAAGAGTGACAATATTTAACTAGCTCGGTCTTTTTTTTTTTTTTTTACAATGGTAACTGGGCTTTTTTTTTTTAATTTTTTATTTTTTATAAACATATATTTTTATCCCCAGGGGTACAGGTCTGTGAATCACCAGGTTTACACACTTCACAGCAATCACCAAAGCACATGCCCTCCCCAATGTCCATAATCCCACCCCCTTCTCCCAAGCCCCCTCCCCCCAGCAACCCTCAGTTTGTTTTGTGAGAATGCTGGTGAGGATGTGGAGAAAGGGGAACCCTCCTCCACTGTTGGTGGGAATGCAAGCTGGTGCAGCCACTCTGGAAAACAGCATGGAGGTTCCTCAAAATGTTGAAAATAGAACTGCCCTATGACCCAGCAATTGCACTATTGGGTATTTACCCTAAAGATACAAACGTCGTGATCCAAAGGGGCACGTGCACCCGAATGTTTATAGCAGCAATGTCCACAATAGCCAAACTATGGAAAGAACCTAGATGTCCATCAACAGATGAATGGATCAAGAAGATGTGGTATATATACACAATGGAATACTATGCAGCCATCAAAAGAAATGAAATCTTGCCATTTGCGACAACATGGATGGAACTAGAGCGTATCATGCTTAGCGAAATAAGTCAAGCAGAGAAAGACAACTATCATATGATCTCCCTGATATGAGGAAGTGGTGATGCAACATGGGGGCTTAAGTGGGTAGAAGAAGAATCAATGAAACTAGCTCGGTCTTTTCAGAAAATGTGCAGACTCAGTCTAGCTAATCAGGTAGGAGGCAGAGTGGTGGCAAATGTGTCTCAGGGCTCAAAAAATAAAATAAAGAATTTACCAAAGAAAAATTAGATAAACAAGGGGTGCCTGGCTGGCTCAGTCAGAAGGGGCAGCAAACTCTTGATTTTGTGGGCGTGGGTTTGAGCTCCAGTGTTGGGTGTAGAGATTACTAAAAATAAATAAGTAAACTTTAAAAAAAATTAAATGAAGGAAGTATTATTGATAAAATCAAACAATTATTGGTTTAAAAATCCTAAGAACAGGGGCACCTGGGTGGCTCAGTTTGTTAAGTGTCTTACTCTTGATTTCAGCTCAGGTTATGATCTCAGGGTGGTGAGATCAAGCCTGGCTTTGCTCCACGCTGGGCTTGGAGCCTGCTCAGGAATCTTTCTCTCCCTCTCCCTCTGCCCCTTTCCACCTACTCATAAAGGTTCTCTCTCTCTTAAAAGAAAAAAAATATCATAAAGACAGCAGAATTATCAAATAATTCCAAGAGTTGTTTCTTTAAAAGGGAAAGACCTAGTGGGGAGAGAAGACAGGAAGGGAAGGAAGCAGAGATGGGGGGGAAGAGGGACCGGAGGAAAAAGGAATAAACGTGGAAAGTAAATTTGTCGGTGTTATCTTTATTGAAGTCTTAGTACTTGCCAGGGACTGGGCTATGTTTTGGGGACAAAACGGATGTATAAATTGATCTGCCTTCTGCATTTGAGGAGCTGAATTTCAAACGGGGAAGTGCTTTTTGAAACATAAAACTACACAGATAAAATAGAACTACAAATCGAGAGAGGCATGAAGGAAAAGTAAAGAGTATTATGAGAGGTTGTAGCAAGGTCAAACATTACCTTGTGGCTGGGGGCTGGATCGTGAACGGCATTTTGAAGATGTGACATTGAAGCCAACGTCTGGTGAAGAAGAAAGAGTTCGCCAGACACACAGCACTTGGAAGAGCAATTCAAGAAGAAAACCAAGGGCTTGAGGATAGAAAGATCATGGTCCAGTTCAAGGAACTGGAAGAAGGTCGGTGGGGCTGGAGCCAACCAAGGAAGCAGAGAGTTACAAAGACTCATAGGGAGAATGATGGACAGCCCCAGAGGAGTTGGGGCGGGAGGGTGGGAGTCCTGGGAGGTGGGACTTTCCTTTTGAAAACTGGGATAGTCCCAGGCCAACCCAGGTGAACTGGTCACCCTTCTGATAGGCCTTATTCAAGATTTCATAGCTTAGCAGAAGATGATATGGTAGCTGTAATCAGCATAGGCACAGTGAAGATGGAGAAAACCGAACGAATCCAAGAAATATTAGAAATAAATTGGCAAATTTTGATGACCAAATCAGAGCTTTGTATTTGGTCACCAGGAAATAAGCAGGAATCCATTTGGGGACCCTCCATCTCCTCCATCCCAGGGACTGAGACAGACCCTGGGCCAGGAAGAGACCTCAGGGTGCTCAGAAAAGAATTTGGAGGTCAGTTTTAACCTTTAAAGAAAGGGAGTATTCCTCACCCTAATAAGGGGGTATGACTCAAAGTAATGAGCAAAAGAAAACCAGGAAGGTTTTATTACAGATTCTACTCATCCTGCATTCGGATGGCAAGTCGAGAAATGGATTGCTCCCCACCTCCAGTGCCCAGACTCCAATTTTTAACCCAGAAGAAATCGCAACTGAATTATGAAGTCCTTTCAAAACTAGACGTTTGACACATCTGTTATAGAAGCCTTATAAAAAGCACACTGGATGCCTGTAAATTTTATAATTATGTTAATTCAAACTCAAAGACACTCCCATGAATTTTAAAAAAAAATATTTCCAGCTGAAATCACAGAGTTTGTTCTGCCTGCCATGGAGACGTGGGGGAATATTCGCTGTATGCACTAAATTCTCTCCTTTAACGGCCCATGTCAGGAGAGCAGAGGACCAGAATGAAGATGAGCGCAGGAGACTGAGGATAAGAGTTTTATTGAATGTGTAGGTTTGATCCAGTTCAGAGGCACAATCCCAGGGAGACCTCAGGCAGGTGTCTAGACGGGGGAGAACTTGCTCGCATCCCAAATGGAAGGATGCTTTCCTTGGACTTGGGAGCAGAATGCCAAGGCCAGGATGGGCCACCAAGATTAGTCAGCCTGTCTTACATCTGTCATTTTGTTTGTCATGTGTTCATACAGTCATTCGTTCATTTAATAAGCATTTATTGAGCACTCACTGTTTACGAGGCACTCTTCCAGTACCTTGGGATGTGTTGGCAAGCTAAACAGACACGAATCCATCCTCTTACTGATTTTATTGATTCTAAGGGGAGGATTCGAGTAATAAACAATAGTAATAGGCAATAAACCTCAAGAATCAGTAAATTACATGGTACTGTAACAGAAGAAAAAGGAGAATGGGGTAACCGAGACCAGAGGAGGGGCAGATTGCCATCTAAAGAAGGTGGTTGGGTAGATTGCACTATGAAGGTGATGTTTGAATTTTTTTAAAAAATTTTTTAAAAAGATTTTATTTATTTTTTGGACAAAGAGTGAGGGAGCACAAGGAGCGGGAGAGGGAGAAGCAGGCTCCCCACTGAGCAGGGAGCCCAATGCAGGTCTTGATCCCAAGGACCCTAGGATCATGACCTAAGCCAAGAGCAAACGCCCAACCAGCTGAGCCACCCAGGCATGCCTGTAGGTGATGTTTGGAAAAAGATTTGAGGGAGGTGTGAGAGTCATCCATGGAGATCTCTAGGAGGAAAGCCTGATTGATTGAGGTTTTATTTTTCCCTCCAAAATAGCCTAAAGTCATCTAAAATGGTTTTTTTTTAGCAAAGTACTCCACTGGGTGTGGAAGCTGGGTTGCACTTGTGTCCCACCTGTAAGTCATGGGTCCTAGTCATTTTGTTCTCTCGCAGACCTTCACGAGCCGATGCGTCCAGATTCTCTGCCTTAGTCCTCCCGTGCTGTAGCATATTGGATTATCATGCAATTGTCTGTAGGTGTTTAGCTCCTGTATGAGGCAGGAGGGAAGCTCAAAGACCGGGGCAAACAGGTTCAAAAGCTGATCTAACTTAATACTGACTGTCCTTGGGCAAGTGATGTAACCTGTATGAGTCTCAATTTCGTTATCTGTAAAGCTAAGGTGGTAATAGTGCTCGGCATACGGTAAGCACTTAATTAAAGCTAACACTAGCGGGTGGCACCCTTGCTGGTGGCATCTCTTTGGAGGCAAGGTCCCTCTCTATCCCAGGTCAGCAGTGCCTAGTGTAGAGTGCAGCACACGTAAATATGATTACACATAGAGGAACACGGTGTGTCCAAGAAGCCCCCAAAACACAACCAAAGCCCCACAGGAGAGCTCACCTTCCATTTCTGGTTGGTGAATAGCCACCTGTCTACTCACTAACGTGAGAAGTTTCAACCCACACACACAGAATTGGGTTTTCTCTCCTCCCCCCACCTGCTGAATTTACTGTCTTGGGAAGAGAAGAGTAATCTGGTAAGGGGAAATGTGTGGCAGCTTCCTTTCTTAGCAACATGCTAATAAGCGTGGCTGTTTCTTATTCAAATTGTAGTATTTCCTGCAAGTATTTCCTTCTTTCTTTCAAATGAATTTTTTGCCTAAAATTAAAGGATAATAGTAGTAATAGTAGTAGTAGTAGTAATGAAATTAATTCTCTGGTGTGTCAGGCTGCAAGAGGAAGTTAGGATGTAATTTTATATATAGACGGGCTTCATAAAGAAAATAGAAACTCGGATCCCAAATGCCTTGCCCTGTGGATAAAAAGTGAGGCATCAAATTAAAGAAAATGTTTCCAAGCTTGCTTCTCTGACTGCATGTTAGAGTTTCAGAGCTGGACCAGCAGTGGTGCTCAGACTCTTAGTATGCATTAGTCTCTGGTGGACAACATGTAGGTCCATCATTTCCAGACCCTTCGGGATGTCGCAGCAGGAACCAAGTGGTTATGACCTGCAGCATCTCTAAGCTGCTTAAGGTTGAGAAGCCATGGGTGGAAATCACATTCTGGGCTGAGAAAAGCAGCAATATGATCCTTGCTGTGAGTTGGTTCGGGTACCAACATTAAGCAAAGAGGTCATTGTTATCTGGCACTATTCGATATCCAGGGTAGGAAAACTATGGTTCCTAGAAACAAGCCACCCTATTTCTTGTTTGCATAAATACAGTTTTGTGAGTAAATTTTAGTGTTGGTTGTAGCAGTGACTCCTCCTCATCTCACAGTGGCCTCCTGGCCCATCAGCTGAACGGAAATCCTGCCAGCTTTCCACTTTCCTGGTGGATGTCCACGATCTGGAACAAAGGGTTAGCAAATTCTGGCCGACTGTTTGTTTTGTCAATAAAGCTTTATTGGAACAAAGCCATGCCCTCTTATTTATATATCATCTGTGAGCACTTTCCAGCTATCACGGCAGAGTTGAGTAGTTGCAACTGGGGCCTGCAAAGCTTAAAATATTTATTATCTGATCCTTTACAGAAAATGGTGCCAATTCTCCTTCTCCATGAATGAAGTTTCCTGAAGATCTGTTGCCCAGGGGAGGTTGTGAGAGAATTAAGTCATCACCCAGACATGGCAGTAGACACCTGCACTTATGCTCTGAGGCATCCCAGGACCAGCCTTGGACCTCGAAGCAGCAATCTTGTAGCAGCAGGAAGACATCTCTCACATTAAATTAAGGATGCTAAATGTGAAATTGACTGGTCTTGTTTTCTCTGTATTTAATTTGTATATTTCTTTGGTTTTAGAGTTGTATAAGAACAAGGATTTTTACCAAGATGTCTGTTTGTAAATATTTAATTTACATTTCAATAGAAATAATTTAAGCCATGCTAGAGCTCCTGGAGTTTTGTGAGGGGACCTGTATATTATTAGGGTTTGAGAAACACTGGTGAAGTATCTTTTTCCTCAGACCTTCACACTGGCTTCCCTGCCCTGTTTTCTCTCTGCACTGATTAATTAATTAAAAATTAAATATTTTACTTACTTATTTTAAGTAATCTCTAAGCCCAATATGTGGCTCAAACTTACAACTCTGAGATCAAGAGTTGCACGTTCCATGGACAGAGCCAGCCAGGCCACCTTCTGCTCTGCTTTATATGCTTTAACCAGGGCCCAGAAAACTTTTTCTGTAAAGGGTAGATAGTAAATATTTTATACGATCTCTGTTGTTTAGCATGAGGCATAAACAAATGGGTGTGGTTGGCTTCCACTAACATTTTATTTATAGACACTGAAATTTAAATTTCATCTAATTTTCATATGCCGTGAAATATTCTTTTGGTTCATGTTTGACCCCCTAAAAATGCAACAACAACAACAAAATTCTTAGCTCATGAGACATGAAATAAAACGATGAGGAACTGGATTTGGCCCACAAGCCATAGTTCACCAACCTCTGTCCTTGTTATCAATGAATGCATCTTTTTAAAAAGTCAGTTTTATTTTGTTCCTGCTTAGAAATCTACACTTGAATCCATGTTTTTTTGTTTTGTTTTGTTTTACAAGATTAAGTCCGTTCACCTAGGCATAGGATTCCAGCATTTAGGATATTTTTCCAATCTCATTTTCTTCCACACTTCTCCAATGAACACCCTGAATCTATCATTTTCTCCCGGCTATTCTGGTTACCCCCCACCATGTCCTCTTGCCTTTTCCATGTGGTCTTACCAGCCCAGAATGCACCCTCATGCTTCGCCTGGGAAAGCCCTGAATTTTCTTCCTAACCCCGTCTCTCCTGTCCAGCCTAGCTGTTCCCTCCCTACTGTCACATCACATTCATTACCCCTATTAAAGTAACACTTGTGACACTGAATTTTCATGGTTTCCTCTGAGTGTTTATTTATTTTTTTATTTAATTTTCTTTAAAGATTTTTCTTTATTTATTTGACAGACAGAGATCACAAGTAGGCAGAGAAGCAGGCAGAGAGAGAGGGGGAAGCAGGCTCCCTGCTGAGTAGAGAGCCCTATGTGGGGCTCAATCCCAGGACCCTGAAATCATGACCTGAGCTGAAGGCAGAGGCTTAACCCACTGAGCCACCCAGGTGCCCTCTCTGAGTGTTTTGTTGCCCTCATAACATGAGCCTTTTGAGAACAGGGATCATGACAATTTAACCCTTCTTACTATATATTCAACAGTATCATTTTAAACATCAGAGTTTAAATAGTTTGGCCCCTCAAATCCTACTGGCTCTGCTTTGTGATTAAGGCAATCCTATCCCCCTCGCCCCACGGCAGCCCCGTGCCCCACAGGAAAGAAACCTTACCAAGTCCTTAGGGAAGAACAGATGAAAATGAACTGTTGGCATGTCAACAGAAATCCTCTTCGTCTTTGTCACTGGGCAATGTTAGGGGTATGCCCTCCTTTCCTGGAGGTGCTAGAACGTAAATGAAGCCCAAGTCAAGTCAAAGGGGGCCTGGGGGTCCTGATTGTGCATTCTCCTCCTGGCTGAGGAGGGAAGAGAGTCCCTTTGTTTGGCAGTGGATGCTTTCCAAATTTAGAGAGTCCTTAATGAGTCTTCAACTGCATTACATCCTGAGGATAATTAGTAATGTTGCCGCTCAGCTGTTCAGCCCCAATCAATCAAAGAAGATCCACAGGACATGCAATAAATCCAGAATCTGAATCCATTCCAGGGGAGAAAAAGACATCTCCTTCAAGGTTCAATAAAAGAAGTCCATCCTTCTGGGGAATGTATTTAGAGGGGCAAAGAGCAAGTAAATAAGAAGACCTTGTCAGCTTTTGTGCACTCGTGACTCATTTGTGTGTCGTTCGTGAACGGTGCAGGAGAAATGGGGGAAAGTCTTCATGACGAAACATTATAAAGTACAAAGCAGGTGAGATACTGGATTTTTCTGTGAACTTGGGATCGCTCCACCTTTTCTAGCTCCTGGTTTCAAAGCTCCTTTGCTGAAACGTTCACAGCTCTCTCCTCGCCCGTGGCCCGAGGCCCTACAGCAGGATCTTGGCAGGAAGACTCATCCTGAAACTGAATGGAGACACTGGTGAGCCCAATCTTTGGGGATGCTGCTGAGCAAGGTTGAGAAAGATGAGTGCGGAGAGCTGCCCAATGGATTGGGTGACATTTGTGGAAGGATGACGGAAGGAGAGGTCATAAAAAAATGCATGTAACTGTTATAATAAAAGTTCCTGTGACAGTCGGGGTGGTCTTGGCAATGGCGTGGAGTGGAGGGTGGGGTCCCAAAGAGCTTTCTCTGAGATTGTGTCTGTTCGTTCCAAAGGATTCTTGATGGCCATCACTGATCTGTTTTCTGTCCTCAAAATTTCACCTTTTCCAGAATGTCATATACATGGGACCACATTGTGTGTCCCGTTCCAAGTCTGCCTTCCTGCACTCAGAAAAATGCATTCTAGATTTATCCATGTTGAGTGTATCAACAGTTCAATCCCTCCTAATTGCTGAGCGGTAGCCCATCATATGGCTCTGCCACAGAATCTTTACCCAGCCATCAGCTAAAGGGCCATTGTGTCATTTCCCGGCTTCACAATTACGAAGAGAGCTGCGGAAAGCATTTATGCGCCGGTTTTTGTGTGTATACAAGCTTTCCTTTGTCTTGGGACAATACCCTGGAATGGGATAAGCTGAATCATACGATAATTGTATGTTTAATTTTATAATAAACTGCCAACCTGATTTCTCAGTGAGCTGTGCCATTTTGCCAAATGTAATTTTTTCAAAAACCAGTGAATCGAAATTTAAATTTAGCAAAAGCCAAAGGGAAGGATCTGGTGGCGAGAGAGAGCGAGCAGAGGTACAGAGTGGAGCCAGGGACACGCGGATCATCAAGTTTCCAGAACGAAGAAGGGAATGCCATCCAGAGCACAGGAGCGGGAGCTGCCGTCACACAAGGAACACCATCTCGCTTGTGCAAAGAGGAGAGAGCAGGAGGCAAGGCTGGTGCAGAGGTTAGTCCGCGAGCGAGAGCTGAGAGGAAATGAGGGGAAGTGGAAAGGGATTGCAGGCCGGGAAGAGTGGGAAGAACTGACGAGCTGTTTGCCCAGCGGCGAAGCAAGCTGCGGGGAGAAACGTCCTTGCGGTGTCCTGGCAGAACTGGGCTGCTCTTCAGGGATGCCGCCCCGCTTGTTGGAAGCAGATGAATTTGGGAGGTCAGCCGGCGAGTAACTGAAGTGCTGGGTAAGTCATCCCAGGCTGGACACACAAGGAAGTAAGTTCCGGAGGAGAGGCTAGATGGCAGGAAAGCAAAAGGGTTGTTTTCCTTGTCGAGCTCTTGATGCGGCTTGGAAGTCACCCGAAGCGGCGACGGGCCCTCTGCAAATGACATTTCTGCACGGCCAGCTGGCTTCCCGTTCCAGTCTGCTGAGGGGGGTAGGGGTTAAGGGGGGGGGGGGGAGGGTGAGCGGGAGAGACAAGAGGAAGAAGAAGGAGGGAGGGGGATAAAAATAGAGAGAGAGAGAGAGAGAGAGAAGGAGGAAGGAAAAAGGGGGGAGGCGAGGAAGAGGAAGGTACAAATAGAGACGGAGAGAGAGAAGGAACCGTGCATGCTGGTGTGAGGTTGTCCTGTCTCCCCGAGGGCTGCGACCTCCTGAAGCAGTAGCTGCATCGGGGCCGCAGCTTTGCCAGCGCTCGCACACACACCAGCCCCGGCTGCTGCCCTCCTCTGAGGTCTGGGAACGAGCAGCACGGGTCGCCCCCTCCACCTCTATGCTGTAGCGCGCAGCTCTGGGCCTTTGTTCCCGACCTGCGGGTGCTGCCGGCGTCTCCCTGCGGCTCGGCCCGACAGTCAGAGCGAGTTTCCCCTCTGCAGTTCTTCCCTACAGTGTAGCACTAGTTACGAGTAACTTCTTTCTGTCCCAATAACTCGTGTGCTTGCTTTCTCCTGAATGGGCCCTGAGCGATCCAGGCGACACTGACCTCGAGAAGCCTAAGAAGTCAAAGAGCCGTCGTAATGGAAGGACTGGAGGCTTGTGCTCGCCGTGGCCCTTTAGAAGGGAAGCGCCTGGGAGTGATTACGAGGCAGAGGGTGCTTCCTGCGGGGGGGGGGGGGGGGGGCGGCTGAGACGGAGGACAAGGTTTTCGGAGAAGTCACTGACCTGACCTTCTTCACAGGGTCACCCAAGCCAGCCCACATGATGGCAAGGGCTGGGACAGGACGGGAAAATGTGAGCCAAGAGTTCAGTAAACGGAAGGTGGTCAAAAGGTACGTACTTCCATCTAGAAGATACATAAGGGCCGGGGATGCCATGTGCACCTAAACTTCAGAATACTTGTTTTGGGGGGGGGGGGCTTTTAGTTTTGTTTTGTTTTGAGTGAGATGAGTTTATACAATTTTAATGAGAGGTCTGCGGAGATTTAGGCAAATGAAAAATACACATCTAACTCCTGAATGGAAAGACCCAATTACTTCCAATTACCTCCGATCTTAATCCCATTCACCTTAAAAATAAAACCTCCTGTTATTTCACCAGCCAAAAAAATGGGTTTATTTGGGAATAGCTGAGAATCACAACCCGGAACCAACAAACTGCCACAAAACCACAGACAAGTCTGGAAACACACCACTCTTTTGTAGGGGAAAGCAGGAGGGGTTGTGGGAATCTCCCAGGAAACTGGGAGTTCAAAGTGTCGTGGTTTCTCATTGGCCGATCTGCGACTCTCTCTCATTGGCTGTGCTCTTGCCTGCAGAGGGAGATACCTTCCTTCCACCTGCTGGGTGTCTACCTGAGGGTCTAGAGCACCTCTCTTCTTGTGGGGTCTCTAACTGACCGGTGCTGGGTATGAAACGCCCCATGCCCTCTTCCCAGTTCCATTCTAAATGAGGTTTCCTTTTATTAATTTTCACAATCCCAAATGGACTTCTTTTAGACCCTGATGCTAAATTTTTCTTTCTTTTTTTTTTTTTTTAAGATTTTATTTATTTATTTGACAGACAAGAGATCACAAATAGGCGGAGAGACAGAGAGAGAGGAAGAAGCAAGTTCCCCGCTGAGTGGAGAGCCTGATATGAGGCTCGATTCCAGGACCCTGGGATCATGACCTGAGCTGAAGGCAGAGGCTTTAACCCACCGAGCCACCCAGGTGCCCTGAAATTTCTAATTCTCATCTTTAAGAATATCATGCCAGAAACCAAGAATAGAGGTTTACTTTGGAGGGGGGCAGAGAGTAACGAATACTCAACAGATATTTATGGCATTATAAAGCTAAATTGTGAAACAATAAGTTGAAGACATAGGAATACATGATCAATGGGACAGACCAGAGAGTCTAGAAATACCCCAAAGAAAATTATATGGAAATTTAGAATATGATAAAAGTAGCATTTCACATTTGTGAGGAATAATAATTTGGAGATAATTACTTAACTGTTTGGAAAAAAAATATATTGGACTTATTGGTGAATACATAAGGGAAAACAAACTTTCTTACTAAGTTACAAAAGTTAAGGTTAATAATCAGTGGAAACTTGGTTTGCCTTGAGCCTGATACTCTGTGTGCGCCGGCAGGGGAGGGCCCTTGGCTACTGGTATAATATCCAAAGGCCCAGTCCTTTGGGTCAGAGTCTTAAAGTTGGAAGAGACAGAGGCTAACCTCGGGCTGGTTTAAGATAAAAAGAGAATTTGGCCTATCCAGCTTAAAAGACGAGACCGATTGGGAGACGGCTCCCGAAGGGTCCGCAGTGACGTCATTAGGACTCTGTTTCATACCCTTTCCAATCTCTGACTTCCCCTCTTGGCTCCATGCTCAAGCTCTACCACTTGATACCAGTACCTCTGAAGCCACCTTCCGCCGGACTCTGGGGCACCAGAGAACAGGTAACATTCTCTCCCAGCAATTCCCACGAACGTCCTTCTGATTCCCATTGGCTCAGACGGAGTCACGTGCCTATTCCTGAACTGATCACTGTTACCCGGAGAATACAGTTTCTATTGGCCAGGTCCAGGATGCATGTCCTTCCCAGGATTTGGGTAGAGAGAGAATGGACTCCATGCAAATTATGTAGAGTAAAAATGAACAAAAAGGTGGTTCTCCAGTGGAACTCAAGGGGCTATTCCTAAGAGAAGAGACTAATAGATAGCTAACAATAATAATGACAGCAGTTGTCTCCTACATCAACTGATAGGATTGGGGTGCTTCCCCTACTTGTATTTTGTTTACCTGAACCCCTCCCCAGTGTCTGGTTGTGCTAAGATGTACCCAGGATGTGCCTGCCCTTGACCTCCTGTGGCAGGATGGAGTCCTTCTTTAACCATAAAGCTCCGCTTAAACAAGACCCAATTCTTTATCTGTAAGAATAGCCTGGAGAGCTTGGGTGTGGTGAATATTTTCTTTTACGTGAACAATCTTTCATTCATCAAATATGTATCAAACATATTCAGTGTGCAGGAGCTGAGCCCATAGTGAATGTCAAATGTGGTAGAAATCAAATATTACCTAGAAACTCTGGTTCACACTGATGGGCACCACCCTTGGCTGCCCGCCTTAGATTACCACCAAGAACATGCCTATCTCTGGCTCATTGCCCCATCTCCCTAGGCCTGCCATAAAGGTTCTGATATGCGTCCTTCCTGAGTCCACGTAGGTGTGAATCATTCCACGCCGCTGTGGTGAAAGCTTCCAGCACACCAACTGGTACTTTGAACTAATTTGCCTCTTGGGTCTCAATCTCTCCTGCTCACGGACATTATCATCCAAGCCAAAGACAAGAGAGCAGCATGTTGGCTGGAATTGAAGAAAAGTCAATCCATCCGCCCTGTGGTGTCAGAGTGGGCAGCATTCATCCCCCAAACATTTGTGGGGCTCCTGCCGTGACCAAAGGACTGTATGCAAGGAGAAAGATGAATAAAATGTGGGCCCAGCATCCCAGGGGTTTGCCATCTACTTGGGAAGAAAAGCACGTCCCGAAATGGCTGCGAAAACAAAGGTGATGTAATAAAAGCTATCTAGTGGCATTGACAAGGAGTTACAGAAATGGAAACAGTTTCTGACAAGGTGTGAGAGGGGTCAGGATTGGAGAAGCAGACAGTTGCTTTTGGTAAGTGGGCCCTGCGAGCTGAGCTTTGCAGAATGGCTGTAGTGTTTCATAATTTATCCTAAACGCTTCACCTTTCCTTGGTGGTTCTCTGTAAACTCTGAGCTTCAGCCCCAAAATACCAGCTGCTTAGGCACAGTGGAGATGCAAAACATTCTCATCTTTATTGGTTGTCTGGTGCCGTGTAACAAATTATCCCAAATACTCAGTGGCTTAAAATAAAACACATTAATGTTTTCATTGTGTCTGTGGGACTTCAGTTCAGAGTGGCTTAGCTGAATGGTTCTGATTTAGGGTCTATCTGAAGGTTGTAGTCAAGATGTCAGCCGAGGCCAGGTCCATAAGGGTTTGATGGGATGGAGAATCTGCTTCCAAACTCACCCGTGTGGCTGTTTGCAGGAGGCTGTTGGCCAGACGGTTCGGCCAACCTTACCACGTGGACCTTTCCATAGGGTTTCTTGGGAGTCCTTACAACATGTCAGCTGGCTCTCTTTGGAGTGAGTGATCTCAGAGAAACTAAAAATTGTAGCCACTGTGCTTCCTATAAGCTCATCCTCAAAAGCCACACACTGTCACTTCCACTTCATTGTATTATTAGAGGCAAGTCACCAAGTCCAGCCCACACGCAAGGAAAGGGAAACTGGACTCCAGCATACATAGGATGGAATATGAAAGAATGTGAACTTGTTTTGAACTCACCGCAATCCCTTTATGCCTGCCACCGTGTCGCTCTTCGGTTCTTTCAGGTAGCCTGGCTCCAGAGTCAAAGTGGAGTCTTGGGTCTACCACATCCTTTCAGGGTGATGCAAGGCAAATATCTCCTCGGGCCTCAGTCTTCTTAATCTGCAAAATGGGGACATTACCTGTTATTGACATCCACGTCATGTGATTTGTGAGGACTGAATGAGGTAGCACACGCAAACACTGTACGGGCAATGCATGTAATACACATAAACACATGAATGTTAGCTTTTCTTTTTTTTTAAAGTTGTTACCCACTCTCATCTGCTTTTGGCAAACTCTTATTCTTTCTTTTTCTTTTTAAGAAAGATTTTATTTATTTATTTGAGAGAGAGAGCATAAGCAGGGGGAAGGACAGAGGGAGAAACAGGCTCCCCGCTGAGCAAGGAGCCTGACAACGGGGCTTGATCCCAGGACCCTGAGATCATGACCTGAGCCAAAGGCAGATGCTTAACCAACTAAGAAGCCATCCAAGCGCCCCATTCCTGTTCTTTCAAGACTGAATTTGAACGCTTCCTCTTTTGCTAAGATTTCTAGGTCTCCTGGGTACATTTCCTTCCTCTCACCTCTAAGGGACTCTAGCATTTTGATTTTTCTTATAATTGGTACTTTTCAAACTGTGTCATCATGGCTTAATTACATGCCCCCCCCCACACACACCGCCCCTGCCAACTGGTGTGTCCCAAGAGGACAGACTTAGATCCCCGGGGGGGCAGATTCTGTGGAAGGGGAAGAGAAGCAGATTACAAGCAGCCTGTAGGAGACTCCATTTTTCACCCCAGGGTTGGGGCCATGAGGAAAAAGAGGACTGAGTTTTTATGGAAAGTGGTTTCCCAACCACAGCAGCCTGGAGTTAACACCAACTGCTCCCCAGGGTCATCTAGGGGGAGTTCTTGGAGGGAATGCTGCCTTGGGGAGAGAATCCTTTCCATCACCGCTCTGACACCAGGAGCCCGGGCACTCGTTACACGTTCAAACACGTCCCGGGGGCACTGTTAGCAGGTTTCACATACAAGGAAGTACATTTTCAGGAGCCTGTGATATTCTGGAAATGCCTTTATGTGGGAGACGAACAAGTCAGGAGGAGGGATGACTTCGAATTTCCTGAGCATCCACGGAGAGCTGGTTTTGCTTAGCAAGATGTTAGAAGGGCCTGAATTCAATCAGAACTGGTGCCCCTTCCTCTAGTATGTTGCTGGGGAGGGGTGGAGAGAGGCGTCTGCTCCACTCAGGTGGCCCCAGGCTGCTCTCAGCAAAAAGCTCCTGGATGGTGCACCAGAGAAAGTGTGTTTCCAGGCTTCACCTCCCCCCAGAGTAACAGACTATTATGCTGTTATTTAAATGATGCTTCAAAGGAGTTTTCCACATTGTTCTCATGGCTATGTGAGGCATTGACTTTTAGCCCTGTTACCTCCACATATTATAAGTAACGGGCTAGAACATTCCCTCCCTCCCCTGCCTGTCCCACGGTCACGTTGAAAATTATAGTCTAGGTTCTAGGAGATGGACCAAATGGAAATAACTGATGGAAGGTCCAAACATCCTGAACATTTTATTTTATTTTATTTTTTATTTATTTATTTTTAAAGATTTTATTTATTTATTTGACAGAGAGAAATCACAAGTAGACAGAGAGGCAGGCGGAGAGAGAGAGAGGGAAGCAGGCTCCCCGCTGAGCAGAGAGCCCGACGCGGGACTCGATCCCAGGACCCTGAGATCATGACCTGAGCTGAAGGCAGCGGCTTAACCCACTGAGCCACCCAGGCGCCCCATCCTGAACATTATAAAAAGCAGCTTCCATGCAGGTGGGGAGGCATGTCTCAAAGACACCCCTGTCTATAAAATGGGCCTCACGGGCGTCTGTTTTGAGTTGCCTACTCTGCTTGTGTTCGAAAACCACAGGTCTCTCAAGTCATGTAGCATGGAGTGGAGGGGGAAGCTGGTCCGATTTCCCTCAACATCTGGCTCCAAGCGTGGACATGTGACATGGGCCTAACCCAGCTAAGCAGCGCTCTCAACCACCAAGTAGAGGCGGAGGGTGGAAGTAGGCACAGCTCGCAGGTGTGGGGTTGGATGGTAACTAGTCTTACTAAGGCAGTGATCCTTTGTAGGGTAGATCACTGTTGAATTACAGTGTTGCACACCTGAAACTTACATAATGTTGTAGATCATTTTTACCTCAATAAAAACGAAAAGAAAGAAGGGTGTGATATCCGCTCTCACGAAGTTGAAATTTCAACAGAGGACTAAAGTGAAGGAATAGAAAAACTATCACTTAGGGCAGAATATGTTAATTACTAGCACAAAGAAAGGAGGCAATTGATCCAGCAGAGGAGAGGAGACATTCTTAACAGGGAAGGTAGCCTTTGGCTAAGGCCGGACTAGATTAGGTTTAAGTGTGTGGGAAGATCTACGCTTTTCCTTCTTTCTTTTTTTTAAAAGATTTTATTTATTTATTTGACAGAGAGAGACAGTGAGAGAAGGAACCCGAGCAGGGGGAGTGGGAGAGGGAGAAGCAGGCTTCCTGCCGAGCAGGGAGCCCAACACGGGGCTTGATCCCAGGACTCCGAAACCACCCGAGCCAAAGGCAGTTTCTTAACAACTGAGCCACCCAGGTGCCAGATCTACAGTTTTCAGACCAAGAAACCAATGAAGACTAAGGCGAGAATATGAAAGGAACAGCTTTCATATATGAAAGGACAAGCCACTTGGATTGGCTGGAACATAGGGTACTAGAAAGGACAAAAATTGAAAAGACTGTTCGGTATCCACAATGGAAGATCTTTGTTTTTGGTTTTGAGATTTTATTTATTTATTTGAGAGAGAGAAAGCAGGAGTGGGAGGAGGGGCACATGGAGAGGGAGAAGCCGACTCCCCATTGAGCAGGGAGCCTTCTGCAAGGCTCCATCCCAGGACCCTGGGAACATGACCTGAACCAAAGGCAGACACTTCACCAACTGAGCCACCCAGGTGCCCAACGGAAGGTCTTAAATGGCAAGTTATAAATTTGGAATACTGAAGGCAATTGGGTCTGTTCAGATTTGTATTGTCTACCATCTGTCTACAGAAGAGTGGATGAGGTTTCACTCTTATTGAAATATTGTCTTCTACCTAAAGATACTAAATCATGAAACAAATAAGCAAGCAGACACAAAGGCATCATTATAATTTGCTACCTTATAAATATAATAATAAGATTTGTAAGCTAGACTTCAATTTAAGGAAGAATGGAGTCTGTGAATGTATAACTTTAATAAATTGAACATTACCTAAAACAAACAAACAAACCAAAGCCAAAAAAAAAAAGTGTAAATATGTTTACCCTGACTGATATCAAGCTCCTGGATCCAGCCATACCTGAAAGCTACCACATGACTTTTCAAGTTACATGCTCTTATAAATTATTTTATTGAATTAACCCAGTTTTAAGTGAATTGGATTCTTTCCCTCAAAACTCCAAAGAGTTCTGACTTACCTCTACCATTAGAGATATACAGTCAGAATGGCAAGTATCAATCACCTTTGCCTTCTGACTCTACACATGAAGCATCTATCTAAAATTTTTTACTGGAAATTCCTCCTGATAGATCACAATACTAAACCTTCTGTCTTTCTATCTTTGAGAATACATATTTATGAGGATCTTAATTTGAAGGTGGGGAAGAACAAATTTATTCAACAGTTTTGAAAAATAATATAGCAATATGTATCAAGAACCTTAAAATTTTTTTTGCTTATATATTGTATCTCAAGAATTCCTCTTTTTAGGTGTCCAACCTAAATAAATAATTAGTAGTGTGGGTTTATGATAAGAATACCTGGAAAATTCGGAAAGACAAGAATCTCTGTAGCCAAACTGCCATTTCTCACAAATTCTAGAATGTTCTTCAGGATTAGACTGTTTAGGATGCAATGCATCTGTACACACTAGGCTGTCCTGACATGCTCTTGGAAACACATTGCTCCCCACCCTATTATGATGGTGACTTACTTATTCTCCATACTCCATTGACATTATTAAGAGCTCTCTGCTTAGTTTCTTGCTACTCTGTAATTTTTGCTTAATTATGGCTTCTGCTATCTTATTTGGCATCAGCCCCCTCAGAGTCTGGTGCTCTTCTCTTTCTATATGTCTTATAGGCCCTGCCCCACTGCCAACTGCTGACTCTCTCTGGCCGATGTATAGTTCCTGCTGATGAAGGATCCTATTGACCTGTGGTTTGCAATGAACAGAAGCTCCTACTGAACCACATCTCCTGTTGACCTACGGCCTTCACTGATTGATGGCTCATGCTAACTCAGGGTTTCTAGAGATCCAGAGTTCCTCTTTATCCATGGGTTCTGTAGACCCCTTATTCTTAAAGATCCATGGATCCTTCCGAACTACTGACTCATGATTCCAGCTGACTTTTGACCCCTGTTGATCCATGGCTCCTGTTGACTTATGTCTTGTGCTAAAACATACCTCCTGCTAAGCCACGCCTTCTGGTCACCCATAGATTCTAGTGGGATGAAGAAAAGAATCCAGGCCTTTGAAGATCCAGGGCTCCAAAAGACTACATCTCTGTTCAGGGTAGGCCCAGAATCTCAAAACAGATCTGTAGCACTAATTTTTTTTAAATGTTATTTATTTATTTGAGAGAGAGAGAGAGAGAGAGAGAGAGAGAGCAAGCAGGGGGAAGGGCAGAAGGAGCAGAAAAACAGACTGCCTGCTGAGCAGGAAGCCTGACGTGGGGGCTCGATTCCAGGACCTGGGATTGTGACCTGAGCTGAAGGCAGACGCTCAACCGGCTGAGCCACCCAGGTGCCCTGATTGGTAGTATGAATTATGGAACTGCCTAAGAGTGCTGTAATCCTACACGCACATGTGCATGCATGCACACGCACACACACATGTTGTGTCTTTTCCTCCCCACTACTGAATTGACCGTACCACCCATGTCAACCTATGGTACCTCAAAGAGATCAGGAAGAATCTTCTAGCTCAAGGCTAGTGGACATAGAATTCATTTTTGCAGAAAATCCCTACCTTGATTTCTTTTTTTTTTTTAAGATTTTATTTATTCATTTGACAGCGAGAGAATACAAGTAGGCAGAAAGAGCAGGGGAAGCAGGCTCCCAGCTGAGCAGAGAGCCTGATGTGGGGCTCTATCCCAGACCCTGAGGTCATGACCTGAGCCAAAGGCAGAGGTTTAACCCACTGAGACACCCAGACGCCCCTCACCCCAACTTGATTTCTTTAAAGCATGCTTTCTCTGTGGAGCCTTGAAGAAATCAGCTTTTGCAGTTTGTGTGATGATTTTTGAGTACTCTGGAAAAGTTTATCTTCTGTTTTAAAAGGAATAAGTTCCTCTTGTGGAAAATACTCCAGAATATAAAATATTAAAGAAGGAAGACAGCAAGGAACAGACTTACAGGCTTTCAGGGATAGAAGATTCCCTTCAACTTTGAAGCCCTCATCTTTTGTGTGAGTGTCTTATACCACATCCTGTGTGAGAACAATCTAGTCTCTCCTTGAATTCCTCCAATGAACACCAGCTCATTAATTCTGAAGCTAGACCACTCCATTTTTGCATGGTTTTCATTATGACAACGATTTCTTACACCGATTCCAATATCTCTCTCCCTGTAATTAATTCAGCTGTATGGACCTACGGGGGGGAGGGGGAGGCAAATTTCTCAATATCACAATTCTTCAAAAATTTAAATGCAAACTATTGGATCTTTCTTTCTTTAGTCTCCAACTATTACCTGAACCCAAAATGCCATTAGTGCCAAGACTGAGAAATACTGCCCTCACCCATTCCAATATCTAGAAAGAAATGTTATTGTCCCCAAAGAAGGGATTTACCTGACATGAAGAATTATTTTTTTCCTTGAAATGCAATATGCTTGAGGATCAAGGGGCGAAAATGTCAGACTTCAAAGCATTGTTCTTTTCTCTACATTTACCAAAAAAGTATGAAAATGAAGTTCTTATCAGTCTTCAATTTCAGAGTCTTCTAAATAATGTTTTCATGATACCTTTTTGTACTTATTTGGAAGAATGGTGAGGTAGTGAGTGCCTTGCGGCTGTTTGCAGAACAAAGACAGCCCTTTGCTCAGTGCTTAAAATCAGCTTCACAAGCTCCTCTCTGCACCTTCTGGTTGCCTCCTGTCTGGACTGATCTCTACCCTGAGGTAACATAGTCTGTGGTCTGTATCAGAGATCTGGGAGTTGCAGCTGAACCTCTCTGCTTGTCATTTCCACCTGGCAAATTCTACTGGAAGAAGCATTTGTTGTCTTTACTACTTTTGCTGCTGAATGTGTTGAATGCTAACAATCTGAAGATCCTTTGTTACGAGGAAGAGGACCAGTAAATAGAGATGAGTTTATTTTTCTTCTAAAGGCAAAAGAAAACAAAACAAAACACAACACAACAAAAAACCTGGGGAGTAATATTTGCCAGGAAAAAAAAAACAAACCTCTAATGTCCTCAATATATGAAGAACTCTGACAAATCAATAAGAAAACCCCAAAGCTACTTAATAAAAATCAAAGTAGAATGTAACATTTTAATCCACAAAAATTTCAAATGAAAAAAAAAAAAGTCATGCTATTTTGGGGTTAGGTATATCTGACCTGTGGAGGGGAATGGAAATCAGCATGTATTTTTAAAAAGTCTAATCTATAAAGAAGTTTAAAAATAATTAATAACCTTTGGAGTGATAATCCTCCTTCTAGAAATTTACCCTTGGGACATATTTGGAGATTCAGACAGTGATTTATGTATAAGAATGTAATCAAAGCATTTACAATGGGAAAAAACAGAATGTACCTAAACTGTTAAAAACTATGTTATATCCTAAGATGGAAAATTTTGTTATTATTAAAATAGTGATTTTGTTAACATTTTATGACACAAGAAAAACCCCCCAATCTTATGTGAAAAGTAACAAATATATCAACTATTTCATTTAGTACGTAACTGTTTGGGAGAATGGGCATGGATCATTTTGGGGAAAAAGCATCAAATTGGTAGCAGAGGTTATTTTGGGATGGTGGATCATGAGTGATTCTTTGTCATCATCTTTATCATTATAGTTGTTCCAATTTCTGTGCAATAGACATGTACCACTTCGGTAAATCACAAATTGTGAAAGGCTTTTCAGCTCTAGAAGTGACAGGTCTGGAAGGAAGATCAATGAACTTCGACTCCGAGAGATCTGAGTCTGACTCCAAGCACAACTTCTCACTACGGGTGGACAGGGAGAATCTTACCATATCCTCTGGGAACCTTGGGCTCTAGATGGGGAGAACAGCACCTATCTCGTGCAGCTGTTCTGAGAGTTAGAGAGTTACAGAAGTTGCTGTACCGTGGTAGGATAATTGTTAGATAATCAAAGAACCGAATCTGGGACTTGGGGATCCAGAATGATGAAATGCTCTGGAAGTGAAAGGGTTCACCCAGACACGATAGCGTGAGAAGCCCTGAGTTGGAATCCTGAATCTACTACTTACTGCTCTGGGATTTCATGCAATTGCTTTATCTCTCCAAGATTCTGTTTCTTTATCCGTAAGATAGGAATAGTAAAAGCACCTACTGTGCAGTATTGTGAGGGTCAAGGAGATAAGGCAAGAGCTAACAAATTATAGTTTGTGTCCCAAATCTGGCCCACCACCTGTGTTTGCGAATAAAGTTTTATTAAAACATATACCCACTTAATAGCATACCCTGTCTATGGCTGCTTTTGTGCTTAAGGGCAGATTTGAGTTGTCATGACAGAGACAATGTATCCGACAAAACCTAAAATATTTATAGCTGGCCCTTTACAGCAGAAGTTTGCTAACCCCTGAGTGAACATACAGAAGCTACCAGTTGTCATTCAAAAGATGATAACTGTTACTGTGATGATCAATATTATTATCATTACTGACTGATTGTTCTGCTTGGAGGTAATTCTGAAAAATTACATAGTCTAACCCTGTTTTCATCAGTATTCAACCTAATGAATCCCAGATGGCTGAGTCTTTCTTCCTGACTCACTCTTTAAAAACTGTCCGAGCAAGAGTTCTGAAGGAATCTTTCTGCGATCCAGCCCAAAGCACATTTGTCATCACCGTTAGGAAAATACGTTATCTCCCTGCCTTCTCCATCACTACTGTTTCCATGTGTGCTCTAATCTCAAGTGAGAGGCAGAAATTTTGGGTGTGAACTCTCTCTATAGCCAATTCTCCCACCTTAAAATTAGTGTATGACTTCACAGTGTCTTCCCCTACAGGTCATGTGACTCCCGGTCTCTGCTATTACTCAGGCAGGCTCTGGTCGGAGGCATCCTGGGACCCTGGAGACAGGGCCAGAGGCAGAGGTCAAAGAAAATGACCTCCTTGTAGAGCTGGCCCAGCTCTATGGCCAAATATACAATCTCCAAAATGGGGCAGCAGTTTCAGGCTGGGGGACATAATGTAAGGAACTCAATCCAGTTAGAGGTAGCTACAGCATTGGCTGTGGGTCTGTGCATTCAGATGTCAGGTGCCCGCTAGGGAAACTGAGGCACAAGATGATTTATTTGCCTTAGGTCAGTGTGGTGAAAGTAGTTGCAGTCTGTCTTATGAGTCTGTGAATGCCCAGGCTCAGGGTTCGTTACCTAGACACTAAGTCTCAGACGGGCTCATTGGCTCAAATGGGAGCATAGGTGAGCTACGGGTGGAGGTGTCAGGTAGTCCAAGGAAAGGAGCTGAGGAAACTCTTCCCTTGGTCTCTCCTACCTGAAAAACTTTAGCCACCCATGAGTCTTGACTGAAATTTCTTCTCATGAATTCTGGAGCTCGGGATGGCCCTTGCATCCCCGAGGAAATCCAGCCAAAGTTCTCCCCTGAAACAGCTTGTTGTTTATTGAGCCCTTGGGTCTGGGGTGGAGCTGGTAAGTCTGTACCTCTAGCAGGTTCCCAGGTGGCGTTAGTGTTGCTGACCCAGAGACCATACTTGGAGAAATCCTGGGTTCCTCAACAACAGGGGTGGAAAACAGAGGTGTAGAGCTGAAAGCATGAGCTGCATGTCCCTTTCACCTTGTTCAGAACCCAGGGCAGTGCTATTACTCCAATTTATAGACGGATGGCGTGAGGTACAAAGAGAGAAAATGGGCTGGCTCCAGATAAAATGCTCGGGAGCAGTAGTTCTCAACTGCAGAGGAAGGCGGAGGTAAGGGCTGAGCTAGAAGCTGCAAACACATATGCCTACAGATGCCACGTAGATGTCACTAGTGAAGGAAGTAGCCATGTGGTGGCTTAAGGCATGTATATTCTGTCCCCAGTGGTCACCATGTGGGAATGGAAGCCCAGTGTCGCTAGCTCTTGCCATTTTTCAAGAGAAGTCAAAAATCCCAATCATTAACTGTTGTGAATTCTAAATTTCGAAAAATCCTGTGTAGGCCAGGTAATATATATATCTGCTGGCCAACTTCAGCCTGGATGCCTCATGTTGGTACTCTCTATGCATTAAAGCTTATCAATCCTTATTGTTCATGTACATTTCCTAGAGCTCTTTTTAAAACATGGCATATGATATCTCAGGTGTGGCATGGGCTTGAGATTTGTAATTTCTAATGAGCTCCTGGAGGCTGCCTAGGCTGCAACTCCATGAAAGAGATACTGAGGAGCAATGTTCTAGAACAGATCTACTTAGCGTATGGGGACAGGTAGCAACAGTATCACCAGGGATCTGTCACATGAATATTCCTGGACCCAACTCTAGAAATACTGAATCCAGAATTCTGGGACTAGGTCTGGGGCTGGGGGATCTGTGCTCTAATACATCTGATGGATGACACGTATGTACGCTCGGGTTTGAGATCAGGGGTTCGCCATCTTGGTGTGCACTGAAGTCACTTGTGGATTTTTAAAAACACTGATGCCTGGAGTCTCTTGTCATTGCTTTGGAATGAACAATGGAGCTGGGCTCCAGGATTTTTTAAACTTCTCAACTGGTTCTACTTTGTAGCCAAGGTGGAAGGCTACTGCCTTGGAAACTCACATCAGATGCTTCTGTGCTTTTGTCCAGATTGGAGAAGTAGGAATGTGGTTTTCGGAAAGAAGAAGTGATTCTAGCTTGAGTCTGAGAATGGCATTTGCGTAGACCTGACAGTCCACTGTGCCCACGCAGAAGCCCGTATGTCCAGGAGGAAAATGCCAAGAGGCTATGTGGGTTGGGGGCCCTCACACTATCTCAGGTCCCAAGAAGCCAACACATTTCTTTCCCCTGCACTTCACAATTCTTTCCTCAGCCAAGACCCTGCCTGGAAATGAAGCCACCGTCACATTTGGCTGCTTGGAGAATGATAACCGGCCAATGCCTGGAGCAGCCAATGGCCAAAGTAACTGATCCACAAATAGCCCATCTGGTCAGGCATAGAGGCCTGGATTTAGTGCCCTGCCTGGTTGTGTAGCTATAACACAGGCCACTCTGTTTTCTGGTTTTATAAGTTAATTCATGACCAGTTAAATGTCCAAAATAGCAATATTAATTACAGCGGATCATGGCCATCTGACTTCCCCTTCTGAGTGATGTTTGAACAACTCTAGTCTGGACTGTGGTCTCCAAAGCACAGTTGAGCAAAAAATGGGACTAGCCCAAGGCTTCAGAACACAGAGAAAAGAGCCGGTATCAGATTCCCAGGGGAGGGTGGGTTTGTTTCCTGCGGTGGAGTGTGGAGTTGAGCCACGGGATCGTTAAGTCCACCCAGCACGCAGAGAGACGGGACGGGGACGGAAGCAGACAATCAGCAATGGAGAGAAAGCAAAACAAAGCAAGTGGGTTCTGGAGGCAGAATTTGGAAAGCATCCCAGAAGACCACAGGATGCAGGTGGATGCAGACGTTTATGGGATGCCTGTGGCTGAATTGATGAACTGGAAAGGAGATACTGTGGGCAATCAGCCTGTTTGGACCACATCTCTCGTTCCTTCCTTCCCCATTTGTTAGTCGGTCAACAAATATACATTGAGCCCCTACTACGCAGAGCCTGGGGTAATGACATCCCCCAAATTCATTGATAAAGTAATTTTAACTCAAACAAGCACAGTCTAAAGATTCATTCAGACATTTTGCAGGATTTTGTTGAGAACCTTTTGTGTTCCAGGCACTGTGTTGCATGCTGGGGATATCCTAGCAAAGAAAGTATGCTACACAGTTACTTTCTTCACCAAGATCACATGCTAGTGGTGAAGGCAGATTCTAAACAAACTAAAGAGCAATACCAAGAAATATACGTAAGTGCGGTGAAGCAAAACAAGGAAACATCCCTTAAAGAACACTTGTATTTCAAGGGTGTGGAAAAGTTTCCCAGAAGATTTGAGTTGGGTGTGTGAAGGGAAAACTGAGTTAATTAAGCCTAAGCTACTGTGAGCCTCTGACAGAGGACACAGCATGTGCAAAGGCCTGGGGGCTGGGACGAGCATGAACTTTTTCAGGCCTGGAAAGGAGGCTGGTGTGGCTGGGACACAGTGAACAAGGAGAGAGAACCAGCTTTTGCCAATCCTGGTGTGTGATGCAAGGGATTTGAAGGGGTTTCTTTGGGCCGGGGCAGGAGTGGGGGGAGGACACATGGTGCTTTATCCAAGAGGGATGGGGTACCATTTACGGGCTTTAAGCAATCTGGATTGTGTGATGGATGAGAATGGGCAAACTCTTCAGGCTGTTCGACAGTAATGATGTCCCAGCCTCTTCCGATAAAAGGAGTTTTGCTGGAACTCAGATTCCCACCTGATCAGGAGATCTCAAGATTTCCAAGTGATGGTAGCTGTCATTTGCCAGCAGTACCTCTGGCTGGGAACAAAATCCAGACTTCTTAGCATCTGATCCCTACATGTCTATAGGGCTCATGCAACTTCTGATCTTCCTAATCAATACATACAGCCCAGATCAAGATCTTGGCTTGACCATGGCATAGCCAGCTTTGTATTTTTATGGGATCACCCGTGCTACTGTGTGGAGAATGGGTTGGAGGTTCTAGAGCAAACACACATCAGTGTGCTCATTCTGTGCATTTGTGTATCACCCCTGCTGAAGCTGACCCAGAATCTCTTACTGTGATCTCTTTGTATATATATATTTGTCTCCTAGAATGAGTGGATGTACTCTCTCTACAGATAAATATTGATATCGACATATGTAGATAATGCTTACATAATGTAATATTTATTATATTAGTAAATAGATTTTATAGTATGTTAGAATGGTTGGATTGGATCTAGGATCTCCTCAGTATGTGCTTTTCCATTCCAAGTATGCTTCTCCATTTACTATACTAGAATGGCTGAATTGTATGCAGCGTCTGAGTGCTATATTCTATGTGTTTGTCTCCTAGAATAACCACAGAATAGAATGAGATCCAGCATCGACTTAAACACAAATCATGACCTGACTATCTTGTAACAGTCTGATTCTCAGTTAGGTTGATGAATCAGGATGGATCTGGTGGGCCCAGCCTTGCCTGACCACTAGGGATATTGTTTTGGAGGTTGTGGCTTGTCCACACAGCTTGGCCTGGCAGTGTATCATCTTCAGGCTGGTGAGCCCCAAACTCACCCCTTCCCCGTGCTTGGCCCCTAGTTCACCCAATTCTGCCCTGACTCCTGTGCACATTTCCTGCTAGACTGAAGCCTGTCCCAGAGCCCTTAGAAGCTGGACCCAACTCCTTAGTAGTTCACTTTAAGCCCTATTCCCAGATGTAGGAACAGGCAACCTGCCTTGACCCAGACACAAAACCCAGCTTTGCAGCTCTGCAACCTACTTGAATCCTGTCTTACTTTCCAGCTCAGCAATCTAGACAAGTGGAAAGAAGATGGCGATTTACAGATTGAAACCCTCATTGTTACCATTCTACACCAGGCTCTTGTGGACTCTGGAACCAGCCTTGGTTTAAATTCTAGCTCTACCACATTCTAGCGAAGAGAACGTGGGCACCTCTCTATACCTCAGTTTCCCTACTTGGATAAGCTGGGGATAATAACAGGTCCTAACCTAGAGTGTTGCTGTATGTCAGTATATATAAAGCTCTCAAAATATTACCTGGCGTGTAGTAAGTATTATAAGTGCTGACAATGATTTCATGTACATGATCTCATTTAATCAGCAAAAACTGAAGATGGTAAATAATATCCCCATTTTACAAAGGAGAATACCCAGTTTCAGCAAGGTTAAATAATATTCCCAAGGGCCCTCTCATCAAACTGCCCCAACCCACACCACTGGCTGTGCCTCCCCTCCCTGTTCCTGTAGATTGACCCCAACGCCATTCTATACAAACACCAAGTTCGCATTGAGCTTGCCAGACTGGATTTTAGACTCCTTCCTGCGCCCTCTGCGCCTTCTTCCTATCCACCTGTCATTTCCAGTGGATCTTTGCAACACCAAGTCACAGCAGCGTTAAACCCAAGAGGGAGCTGAGCAGATCTCTTTGGTGCCCAGATCAAGGTAGATAATCTATTCCAGGCCCTGGCCTCAGCAGGAACCATAAAGGACAAAGTACCTGCTCTCTTGGTGCTTAACCTCTCCAGAGGGAGAGGGAGAAACAAGTGACTATGCAATATAGCAGATACTAATAAGTGCTATAAAGACAGATGAAGCTGGGTAAAAGATAGAGAGCAACATAAAATTCTTCAATTTCCCTTAAACCCTTGCTCTCTGTCTGAAAGCAACCATCTTTTGTGCCCTGCCACCTGACATGCATGGTCTTTCCAAGTGACCAAGACATTTCAGAGCAGACAAGAGAGTAACACTTAAAAGATCAACTCCACGGAACAGATGGCTTAGTTATTTCATGCCAATTAAATCAACCGTTTAGCTGTCTGATCCATTGCTCACTGATCAAGCTGCAAAGAGCCTCTTGCGCTGGTGCAGATCACTGATTTAATGTAAAATACGCTAATGGGGACAGACACGGGGGTCACACAGACAATCGAGCAAATATTGAGGTAAAGAAATTATTACACAGCGGCACCGTGGAGGAGGCAAAGGAGCCAATGGAAATTGTGGGATGCGCGATCAGGCTCCAAAACGCCTTATGTAATTAGGATGACGCTGGGGGGAATGTGTGACAATGCTAATTATCCAACCCATTGAGACAAATGTTATTGTAATATTGTACTCACTTTGTGCCAGACTCTGTGCTAAACACTGGAAAGTAGACCAAGGAAATCCGAAGGTTCACACCTGCTATCCCTGACTTACAGGAACCCATAGGTTCACACCTGCTGTCCCTGACTTACAGGAACCCATAGCCGGCAGCAGACTCAGAAACGAAACGCTGTAATCTAAAGATCAGTTTGGTTAAGACTTTTCTAGAAAGCAATTCCACAAAAAAAGTATACTTTTTTCTTTTAAGAACTCCATCTACCAAGAAACACTCTACGAAGAAACCTGGGTAGATATCTAGAGAAATAATACATGGACACAAAGTGATACATATCAGTAGAGATGGATGAAATCTACAGCAGCAGCAGTGAAACAGTTAATTACACCGTGGAACAGCCATGCAGTAGAATGCTGTCCGGCTATTAAGCTAACCAAGTAGATTTATATGTGTCTATCTGGAACTATCTTCTACACATATTGTTAACTGAAAGAGTAAGTTGCAGGAATGCTGTGTGTACAGTAGGATGCTAATTCTGTCCAACGAAAAACTGTCCAGAGCCTGGGTAGTTCAGTTGTTAAGTGGCAGCCTTAAGCGGAACCCCACATCGGGTTCCCTGCTCGGCAGGGAGCCTGCTTCTCCCTCTCCCACTCCCCCTGCTTGTGTTCCCACTCTGGCTCTCTCTCTCTCTTTGTCAAATAAATAAATAAATAAACTTTAAGTAAAAATTAAAAAAGAAACAAATGTCACACAAATCCAAAGGTCAACTGTATGTTTAAAAGAATACACACTCATGTATAGATACATAGTTACAGTTTTAGAAGTCAACCTGCGTCAACACAGTTACAGCCAGAGCTATAGATACAGATACAGATCTACAGATATACATAATATATGGCTAATTTTATGTGTCATTGACTGGGCTAAGGGATGCTCAGACATCAGCTCTCCTGGCTCTTGGGCCTTCAGACACAGACTGAGACTTTTTACCCCTGGCATCCCTGGTCTCAGGCCTTTGGCTGGGTGCTGGACTTATACCACTGGTGTCCCTGAGCCTCTGGCTTGCAGGTGACAGATCCTGCTACTTTTCAGCCTTCATAACTGTGTAAGCCAATCCCCTGTAATACATCTGTCTCTGTGTATCTTTATATAGGCTGTTTGTTTCTGTTTCTCTGGAGAACCTGTCTCGTCTCCGCGCTGTGAATAGGCAAGTGGGACCAGGGGCAACCTCACTCGGAGCATGAAAACGAAGTAGCAAAGAGCCCCTGAATCCAAAGGGCCCCATGGCGGGGGGGGGGGGGGGGGAACACACTGTAAAGACCAGAGATGGAAAGCCCAGAATCCATCCCACTGATGCCTTCATGTGGCACAACATCAAAACCCTCCCCTGAGAGAGGGCACGTTACAAGAAGAATTGGAGTTCGTTAGGTTTTCTGATGCCATTGATGGGGGGCCAGAGACTCGGGGAGAGAGATTGTTGTAGAACACACAAAAAAGGTATTTCTTGCATTCTCAAGATTTAGGCTGAGATCTTTACCTACAGCACTTAAAATAAGTATTCCCCTTAATTATCCTTGATCAAGGTAGCCCACATGGAAACTAAATTAGCCATAGCCTCGTAGCATTCATATCGACATTCTTTTCTTGTCTCCCTGGCTGGCTCACTCAGTGCTTATGCCAAAGTTCTAAAAATGCATTTTCCTTGCCAGTGCAGGTTGGTTAACCTCAGCATGTTTTATGTCACCGACACCAAGGCTGACCCAGATGAATTTTCTCCCAAGGACATGTCCTGAATGTTGTACCAGCTGGGCAGCCGGTGTCCAGAGAGCGCCAATCTTCCCACCAGTTATTCTCAGTGTTGCCCCTGACCATTCAAGGCTGCACCTGGGCTCCAGGTGAGGACCGGGAGGAGCACTCTGCCTTAGTCTACCCATCAGGCGGAATGGGCTCTTAATTCTCAGGTTATAGGGAGTGAAGATTCAGTTTGTGTGAGCACAGCTCTTCCACCCCATTGATTTTATTTGTACTTTCACTGAAGGGCTCTCGCCGCATCGCCCCAAGTGCCAACACTTTCCCAAAGAACATCCTCAGATCCTTTACCTACTCACAACATTGGGTTACAGTGTTGCCCACAAAAGGGGCAACCATTTTGGAACCATTTAGGAATGCAGCCAGGGGCATTCTTGTGCCTCAGTCACTAGGGTCCTTGGATGTGGTGCCCCAGAGCCTGCGCCATTTTAAATATCCTCCTGCTTGGAAAGCAGCTTTAAGCGTAAGTCGAGTGAGCCGTGCTGTGGCTTGAAGTCCTATTCCTTTAACTCCTTTTGACGTGTTAGTTATGATATGAATTTGGGGAGGAGGTTTGAACTGGCGTGGATTGAAAATCCATTCTGTATTCTGTATTCAGTTTAATTTCTCTCAGGCCCCAGTGATGGCTTGAGTCAGTCAAGGGCTCAGGTTCCCGTGGAGTTACCTCCTTGGATTCCCCCTAGAGCTGAGGCTTCTCTGGGCCCAGTGGGAAGGCTCAGAACACTAGCTCTGTGAGGTCTCTTGGACAGACAGCTCAGGACCTCTCAGGATTTTATTTGCAGATCAGCCTCCGAGGGCCCCCTCCAAGCTCCATTCTCCCACAAGCAAGTGAAACCAAATGTATTCAGTAACAGACTTGACAGAATATACTGGCCTGAATTACTGTGAACAAATTACCAGAGGCTGTTGTACACTCCATCATCCATCCACGCCATCCTCGGGAACTCGGTTTTGTGTTTGGGAGATAGTGAGGGCATGACTTTGCATAACAAAGGCAAAGCAGGGTGCAGCGTGATGTTCTTAGCCACTGACTTCAGTGAATCATTCATTAGCAGAGTTGGTGGATCGGAGAGTGAGAAACACCAAACCTGATTAGAAGGAGAATTTATCACCCTGCCTAGAAGAGTAAACAAAACAGAGGAGCTGTCCATCACAGTGGGTCCTGGCACCACCTTGGCAGCCGACATCTGCTCCACTGGCTGAGTGTTCACCTCGGAAAGGGAAGCACAAGCTGATGGCTTCTGGGAAAACTCTGGGTCTTGCTGGGTCTGGGGCCAGAGGGCAATTTCCCGAATGGACTGGGAGTGTCGAGGATGCTGTAGGCTCTACGGCAACAAGGTTGTCTTTGAGAGGATGGGTGTGTTAGGTTGGATTAACGACCCACCAAATGCTCCTCTGCCTTCCCAGGGACACCCTGCCTCACGGGAGGGTCATACCTCCTCATTCCACCGATAGCAAGTTTTGTCACGTGGCTCACGTAAGCCATTGAAATGCAAGCTGAAGTGTGGCTTCAGGGAAACCCTGAAACACTGTGCCATTACCAAGTTTCTCTTTCCGGTGCCAGGAGAGCTGGAAGGACCCCCAGTAGAGGCTGGTCTATTAGTCTGACTCCAGGATAAAGATGTAGTATTGCAGAACTGCTGTGGAGCAATGATGAACATATCACGAGGGTAAGAAATAAACATTTGTTGTTATAAGTCACTGAGATTTGGGATAATTTATTATCGTAGCTTCCTCTGGTCTGGCCTGACTGAAAACATATCTATCAATTCCCCTTCCACACACACATCCATTTTGTGTTTCATTCTGTTATAAATGGTACCAAAGTGGGGCTGCTGGTGTCACAATATTTTGTAAGTTTCGATGAAACAGACTCTTCCAGTTTTTATGCACAGGTGTCTCTACCCAGACCCGAGGCATCGGTCCACATGGCTACACAGGGGCAAAATCTGGTGATGGCCATCATGCTGGATCTAAGGAAGCCTCCATGTTCATCAATATGCCTAGATACTTGGTCACGTTGATCATACTTGACGTTTTCCCAATGACTGAATCGCTTTCTGGGGAGCTTCTCTGTCTCATAAATAATGTTCTGAAACCTCGCATAACCAGGTCACTGACCACCTCAACTATATGCGAATCTCCAACAAAAGTAATATTCAAAATATCTAACAGCTGGCATGGAGTTAGTAGTAAACTGAAAGAGTGCTAAACTCGGGAAGACCATCCCTGACTAATTTTCTATTACATATTAACCAACACTTTCTTCACGCAGTCTTATATTTTAACTTTTTTTCATTTAATGCCTTAATCTACCTGGGATTTATTTTGGAGCACAATAATCATTAGGAATTCAAGTTTTGTTTACAAATAATTAACCATTTGCCTCCAAGTAATTTGTTGAAAAATCTATCATCTTGTTTCTCACTTAAAATGTTAACATCCGGGGAGGGTGTGTGCTTTGGTGAGTGCTGTGAAGTGTGTAAACCTGGTGATTCACAGACCTGTACCCCTGGGGATAAAAATATATATTTATAAAAAATAAAAAATTTTAAAAAATGTTAACATCCTTTTGTAATAAATACTTACTTGTGCTTAAATCTATTCCTAAGCTTTCTGCTCTGTTAAAAACAAAAAACAAAAAACACGGGGTGCCTGGGTGGCTCAGTGGGTTAAAGCCTTTGCCTTCCGCTCAGGTCATGATCCAGGAGTCCTGGGATCGAGCCCCACGTCAGGCTCTCTGCTGCTTAGCAGGGAGCCTGCTTCCTCCTCTCTCTCTGGCTGCCTTGCCTCTCTGCCTATTTGTTATCTCTATATGTCAAATAAATAAATAAAATCTTAAAAAAAAAAACCAACCCCAAACTCTGTAGTTTTTATATGCACGATACTGTTTCAATAGTGTGTGCCTCTGTTATATGCTTTAATACCCAAATTATATCACATTCCATTTCTTTTTCAAAATATTCTAGCCTATAGTCCTAAGTCTTCCCACAAATGAGCTTTTGAATTATTATGTCAGTCCCCTAGGCTCTAAAAACTATTTTGGTATTTGTATTGGGATAGTTCTAAACTTTAGATTAATTTCAGGAAATTAGGTAGAAATCTTTTTGAAATTTCACCTTTCTGCCCAAGAACTTGGTATGTCTCTTTATTATTTGACTATTTATTTTGGTTTTCCTTTATGTTCTTTAGTCAAGTTGACATATTTCTTCATAAGAATTCTACTCCTATTTGGTAAACTTATTTCTAGATGTTTTATTTTTAGGTCATCATATGAATGGCACTGTCCAATTTTTTCACTATTTTTTCAGGCATATATGAAGATCTTTTTATTTTATTTTTTTTAAATACTTGTCTTGTGTTTGGCCACATTATTGAACTTTCATATATTAAATTCTAAAATTTTTAAAGTTTATTTTCATGGAGTTTTAAGGTAGACTTACTTCTCATTTAAAAATAACTTTGCCTCCACTTTTCCAAATATATACTGATAATTTCCATTTTCTTGTTTGATTATGTTGGCGACAAGTCTAGAGCCATGAACAGTATGTTTTTCTATGACTGAAATCTTTTGTTTTAAACACATTGTAAAATTTCAAAAATGCATTGTAAATGTAAATTCCATTGGGGGGAAAAAAGTAATCAAGGAGCTGGAGAGTTTCAGATATACAACATTTTTTTTGTCCTCCAAATAAATAAATACTTGTTTGAGCATATTTTTGTTATCATAAGCAAAAATGCCAAATCAAAAGTGACAAAACCAGACCTAAACACTTCCTTATATCTTCCTTCTACATACTCATTGATTTCCTGTGTTCCTCTCTCATCCCTGACCTTGAAAGTTTGAAGTTTTGATTGATGTACAACAACCAAGCGTAAACAAAATAATGTCACTTAGAAAGCACAGCCAACTTCTACAGCAAAGTAAGTGTGTGTCTCTGGTCTATACAACAGCTTTTATCCTCCTGAATTTGCAGAAAACTGAGATTTTTCTTATAACTCCAGTGGACCACGTCATATAAACTACATTCCCTAATTAATTAGTCATGTTATGTCTAATTCCTGTTTTAAAAACCCATTCTGTTGTGAGAATGCTTGTAACAGTGATAACTGCTGCCATTCTTGTAGTCCCTTACTGCAGTGCGATACCCTCTATTATCTGACTCAGTACTGGTAAGTGCAGTCTCAGGAACATCTGTTTTAAAATGGTGAATGGCTGGGGCGCCTGGGTGGCTCAGTGGGTTAAAGCCTCTGCCTTCAGCTCAGGTCGTGGTCCCAGGGTCCTGGGATCGAGCCCCGTATTGGGCTCTCTGCTCTGCAGGGAGCCTGCTTCCTCTTCTCTCTCTCTCTCTCTCTCTGCCTGCCTTTCTGCCTACTTGTGATCTCCGTCTGTCAAATAAATAAATAAAATCTTAAAAATAAATAAATAAACAAAATGGTGAATGGCTGACAGCTTTAACTACTGACTCTCATTTCTTGTCTCTAAAAACTACAAACAAAACAAAACAAAACAAAAACCCCTGAAGATGACTATTGATAGAAAAGAGAGAGAGGAGAAGGAGCGTTGACAAAATCTGTAATGCCTCAACTCTGGGAAGAATTTAATTCGGTCATAGGGTAAATGGACCTGAGTTAACAAAATGTAAGACCTGCTTGGATTTCTGTTCCTGTTGATTCACAAAAGCAAGAACACTAGAAAAAAAAAAAGTAAAATGACTCTTGATCAGCCCAACATCTCCCCAGCTCAGAGACAGGTGGCTGCAAACGATCAGACAACTGTTCAACCACCCTTTAAGGACTACCCAACGTATTTCCACATTCAGATAGAGTTGGCGAATCTGAGAAGAGAATTGGAGTGGGTTGAATTTGTGGAGGTGTACTCCCCCCCATGAGAAAAGCTCCAGGGATGAAGATAGTAAGAATCCAGTAGCAACATTTGACAGCAACCAGTGCTTTAAGGGTAGAATTTCAGTTCTGAGATCTGTGGAACCTGGCAGTGGGGAGAGGGGGAAGATGTCACTTTAGAGGTTAGTGTTTCATGAGGAAGTTGCTGAATAGAAAGTGAGGATTTGACTGAAGATGCTCTGCACTTTGACTTCAGTTGGAGGTTTTGGAAGATCTTACAGCTCCCACCCACCATGATCTCTCTCCCGGAACTTTGAAGTGGTTCCCTAATGATCTTGTTGCTTCCCTTGCCTGCCTCCCATATATTACACACAGCGGCAACTGAAATTCCTTTAAAAAGTTAGTCAGATCATGTCACTTCCCTGCTCAAATGCTACAGTTGGTCCCCCAACTCGCTCAGCTATAACATTCAATTTCTTGGGGCGCCTGGGTGACTCAGTTGGTTAAGCGTCTGACTCGTGATTTTGGTTCAGGTCATGATCTCATAGTGGTATCAAGACCGAGGTCAGGCTCTGTGTGCGGCAAGGAGTCTGCTTGAGTTTCTCTCTCCCTCTTCCCCTGCCACTTCCTCGTGCTTTCTCTCTCTCTCAAATAAATAAACAAACCTTTAAAAATATAAAATGAAATAAAATTCAATTTCCTTGCATTGTCTCACAGCCCTCATGGTCTAACTTCTACATACTGGAGTGTCTGAGTTCCTATCCTAAGCCCTCTCCTTCACTCACTCTGCTTCAGCCGCACTGGTCTCTTGCTCATCTACAACTGCCCCAGACAAGCACATTTCCAGTTTAAGTCATTTGTACTTACAGTCCCTTCTTCCCCAACATATCTGCCTGGCTTCTTTCCTCAATTCACTTGGGTTCATGTGCAAAGGCCAATTTCTTAGAGAAGAGCTCTTTATTCTCTCCTCCATTCTGTCCTTGTAGTCGGCTTTGTTTTTATTACATAGCCCTTCTTACACACAATATATTGGATATGTTATTGCCCTTGGTTCTCTTTTGTTTGCAGATATCTGCAGTCTAGAACACTTAGTTGGCACTGACTAGATACTCAATACATATTTGTTGGATGGAGAGATGGGATTTAGACACCACAAGAGTAAAAAGGAAAGAAAGTCTTTATGTGGTATTTTAATTACTTAATTAATTAATTTGAGAGAGAGAGAGCATGAGCAGGGGGGTAGGAGCAGAGGGAGAAGGAGAAGCAGACTCCCCACTGGGCAGGGAGTCCTACCTGGGGCTTGATCCCAGGACCCCAGAATCATGACCTGAACCAAAGGCAGCCACTTAACTGATTGAGTGACCCAGGTGCCCCTATGTGGTATTTTGATGAACTCCTGAGCCTAGACAGATATCTTCTTTTTTAAGAATGAGGAAAGGAAAAGGAAGATGAGGGACACATTAAAAAGAAAAAAAAAAAAAAAAAAGAATGTCCTGCCAATGCAATGAACTGCCTTCGTAAGAAACCATTTTTTATACAAACTTTACACTCCTAGAATTCTTTCTTTATCCTTAAATGAATTATGAAGATAGTTCAGAGTTCATTTCTTTCTGTAAAATTTGCCACAACTAGCTGAGCCCTGTACACTGGTTGGTTTGGTTACGTCTTCAGTTCAGGAGTGCTATATTAAATTTTGTCTTTGATTATTTTTTTAAAGATGTCATCTATTAATTTGACAGAGAGAAAGCAAGCACGGAGAGGAGGAGCTGCAGGCAGAGGGAGAAACAGGTTCCCAGCTGAAAAAGGAGCCCTACACAGGGCTTGATCCCAAGACCCCCACCTGGAAGGCAGATGCCCAACCGACTGAGCCACACAGGTGCCCTTTGATTTTTATATATCATTTATTCCTTTCTTTTTCTCCCAAAAACTAATGTCATGAATCTCTATTCTCTTTCCTCTAAACATAAGCTATAAAATTCTTTCTAATTATTTTCATTGCCTTTTCTTGGATTCTGCATTCTAGAGCTTCCCAAGTTTATGAGTCACATACCACTGATTTAGTTTTGTAATGTAATTTAAAATTCTGCATTATTGGTTTCCTTATATCTTCTCTTTATCTCATGCTTCAACTTTTCATCATTGACTCCTGTGATATCATCCTATTTTTCTATTTTGATTTCATAGAGTGTAGAAAATACATGTTATCTAAAATGTTTTTGAAACTTCTATTTTTTAAAGTATTCTTTTGAATGTATATTTTCTCCCTCCCCCCTTTTTTAAGAGAGAAAGGGAAGGGGGGGGTAGGGACAGAGGGAGATGGAGAGGGAGAGAGAATATTAAGTATGTTGTATGCCCACCATGGAGCCCAACACAGGGTTTGATCCCACGACCCTGAGATCATGACCTGAGCCAAAAATCACTTAATCAACTGAGCCACTCAGGCACCCCTATATTTTCTTTCCTCTATTATGTTGAAATATCTTTCCATGGGACTCATATTGTTTCTTTATCTTATTTTTTAGCCTTGATTGAAGGTATTTCTTGCCTCCTATTTGTGAAAGATAGTATAAAGCATCTCCATAAGTTCTTTATTATCCATCTGAACACGTGTGTGTGTGTAAATTTTTTTCATTATCAGTTATAGATCTAATGGATTCTGTGAATTGGACTGGACTGGATAGGAATCCAGGTGCTATAGGATCTCTCTGACTCTTTTTTTCCTTTGTATTTGGTAAAGCTACTGATCTAGGCACCTATTATCTTTATTTTATATTCTATGAAACTTGACCTCTGCTTCAAATAGATACTGTGGCTCTACTGACCTTTCCAGTAATACTGGCCACTCAATCAGCTGGAAAACAAGCCTCCTCCCGGATGTCACCATTGATCATGGAGGCAACTGCCTCTTGACTGATGAATGAAATTCATGTGTAGTACTTCCCCTACATACTATGACTTATTCTTTCCCCTGAACATCACCTCTCCACATCTGAAGAGCAGCATAGTGTTCTAAATTTCCACATCTCTTGTGGCCTTCTCTGCCTTCCTATATTAGTTGGGTTCTCTAGAGAAACAGAACCAATAGGATATATAGAGAGAGATAAGAGGAGATTTATTATGGGAATTGGCTCACACGATTATGAAGGCTGAGAAGCTCCACGATACACCATCTGCAAGTTGGATAACCAAGAAAGCTGGGAGTGTAGTTCAGTCAGAGGCCTAAGGCCTGAGAAGTGGGGGTCAGCTGGTATAAGTCCCTGGAGGCCTGAGAACCAGGAGCTCAGATGGCCAAGGTTGGGAGAAGATGGATGTCCCAGCTCCAGCAGAGAGAGAAAGAATTTGCCTTTCCTCTGCCTTTGTGCATATTTGGGCCCTCAACAGACTGAGCCATGCCCACCCACATTGGTAAAGACTGATCTCTGCTCAGTGTATTGATTCAGATGTTAATCTCCTTTGGAGACACTGTGACAGACACACCCAGAAATAATGTTTTACCAGCAATCGAGATATCATTAAGCTCAGTCAAGTTGACACACAAAATTAACCAGACTTGTTTTAATGTGGTCCTACCTGTCTAAGTCTAGGAGAAATCCCTTGAAGTTTGTAGCATATGATGCCACTTTCCTTACTTGCCCTTAGCGACGTCTCTGATTACTTGTTGGGTCATTTTCGGCAAGACCTTGGAAATTGAGAGGAGAGAAGAAGAGTGAGATCACTCTGTTTGGATCTCTATAATCCCATGCCCCTGACTTAGCAGAAAATTAACAAATCTTTGTTGGATGCATAGATAGGGGAACGTGGAAGATCCAAGACTTTGGGTGATTTCCCCAGGTCCTGGCAGTTCATATGGGATCTGTGATTCTGACTCCTTTCATAAGGTTCTTGTTCAGATTCTATTCATGCTTCAAAGCCTGGATTAAATACCTCTTTTTTTGCTGTAAGGCTCTTCCTGTTCCCCAAGTCTAAAGTAGTTTTTCCCATGTTGAGCTCCCAAAGTATTTTTCTCTGTCTCTCACTTGCAACTTTGATCTTTGTGTTATAGTTATTTATGGACCTGTCTTATTTCACCTGTACCTTCAACAACATGAAAAAACTTTTTCAGCGGAGCAGACTTTAATGCCCTCTGGCATCTTTATAGGGTTTAAGATGAAAAAAGGAGAGGTAAGTTTGAATTAAGTCAGCGCATGGTAAAAACAGGCAGTTGGCCCTTGGGCCATCATTTGTCAACCCCAAGTCTACAACCTAGACTTCTCTACCAGGAGAATGGAAAGTAGGGAGGATCATCTGCTCTGCTGTGGACAAGAAACTGACAGGCCAGCCGACCACTGTGACCAGAGGAAAGGGCTCTTCTACAAGCAACCGGTACCACATCCATACTTGGGGAGCAGCTTCCTTCAAACAACAGCAGAGTAGGGTCTATGAAAAGTCTAGCGGTGACATCGAGAAGGAACTTTGCATACCCACTCTGATGTTATCAAATGTTGTGGGGGAAGTGACCTAATTTCTCCCTAAGTCAGTATGGAAACATCTTGTAAAACAATCTTCAAAAATTTCAATTGCGAGCACCATTCTATGGAATATTTTAAAGAGGTCCCATCTGTGATTTTTTTTTTTCCCCCTAGCAAACGTAGGTTCCAGCTCTGGCAGCTGTTTGCAGACTCTTACGGCAGCTCACTCTGCAAACTGACCTACTTCTTCCAAAGTCAGCTTGGCAAATTGCATGGTTTGAACAAGCCCTGTGTGTGACAGGTTTCTTTTTCAGATACTGCAACCTGGCTGCTCTTTCATTATTGCCAACTTTGAAATTCGCCTTGATGGCTTCCCAGGTTTTATAGAAGCTCTCAAGGAAAAAAGAGACAATCGATTTAAAAAAAAAATAGTCGCATGCGGAAAACAAGTGAGGTTTTTCTAGGTTCCATCATATCCTCTCAGGTTATGTCCTCTTTTAGGGCCAGATGCACGTCTCATTCATTCATCTTGGTGTCATCCACAGGTCCTAGGATGATGTCGTTCCCGGGGTAGCTGCCCGATAAATACTTGAATAGTTGTGCGGCGAATGTATATATGTATAAGTATGGGGTGAAAAGGAGCGAGGAGGAGGACAAATAGGGGATGCAGGCGTGGGAGACAGTACTTTCTTTTGCTTGCTTCTCTGGCAGATCAGTTTCGTTCATTCACTGATACATATGTATTGATCACCTTCTCTGTGCCAGGCACTCATGTAGTTATGGGACATTCCCAGGTGCCATCAGATGCAGAGAATCTGTCGTGTCCACATGGGAAATAATTGCACGAAAGCCTTAGGTGGGAACTTGATTCTGAAGCTAAAGGTGAATATTTAAATTCCAAATATGATTCTGACTCGCATCCCTGCCTTTATCTCTAATAAAAATCACAGATGTTTTCATATCATTTTTCTGTTGTTGCAGGTGTATAGACATATTATTTATGCTCTTCCTCACTTTGAAATTAAGGTAGTTCGTAGGCGCACTGTTAGATCGTTTTTATTTAATGTGTTAATTAAAAGCACATATATTACTGTATTACAGATTTGGGTTTCTTTTTGTATCTTGATAACCGTATTTCACTATAGTTCCCTTTATATATTTTATTTTATGCCTTTGGAAACATTATTTTGAGAGGGAGTTTACAGGTTCCGTAGGGCCCACAGCACAAAAAAACGATTAAGAATCTCTGCCTTAGGTTCATAAAATATCTTTGCTGTAGAATCTCAAAGCACAGAACATGAAAAGACCCGTTAATCTTTCATTAACTCTGCATGGAATAGAGAATGGTTAATAATTATTATTCTTACTAGCTTCATTTCTAGGTCTAGTGAAGTATAACTGACAAATTAAATATATATATTTAAAATGTACAAGTTGATGTTTTGATATGTATATACATTGTGAAAGAATCACCACAATCAATACACCCATCGCCTTCATAGTTGTCTTTTTCTTTTTCTTTACTTTCTTTTCATTTTGTGTGTGTGTGTGTGTGTGTGCTGAGAACACTTAAGATCTACCCTCCTAGAAAATTTCAAGTTTACAATACAGTAGTATTGTATTGTTTTGTAGTTCCATTGCAGTGTATTGTATTGTAGTTCCATTGCTGTATATTAAAAAGGGAGATGTTGGTCGATGGGTACAAGATTTCAGTTATGCAAGGTAGATAAGTTCTGCAGTTCCACTCCTATTCATTTCGAGTGTCTTTTGAGATCTTTGAAATCTTGATGGTGAACACTAGGAACCGGAATGGATACACCATGAACAGTATGTAGTATAGTCACAGTTCCTCCACCTCCTGCCTCCACCAAGGGTGAACTGTTTCTTGACACAACTCTGGACAGGCTGGCGGAGCTTTTTCCCTGATAATGGCCAACACTTACCAAGCATTTACTGTGTTCCAGTAAGATGTAAACAACTTACGTATTTAATGCATTTAATTTCCATAAAAGAATTATAAAGAAGATGCTATCAATATCTTCATTTTAAAGATGGAGAAACTTAAAAAAAAAAAAAAGATGGAGAAGTTGAGGCAGAGAGAGGCTAAGTAACTTGCCTAAGTTCCCATGGTTAGGGACCCATGAAGACTGGCTCTAAAGGCCACACACTTCCTCTTTCTGTTATGCTGATTTGCCTGGCTCAGGTACACAATTCCAGCCTGGTTTGGGGCAGGGGCACAGGATCCTCACTCCCACCATGGGCCAACATTCAACCGCCATTTCCTACAGGAAGGTATATTCCTGTCTCTCCCAAGGTGAATGGCATGGCCTCTGTTTAATAACATGGGCTTCCTCTGTACTTTTGGTCTATGGAAGTCCTTTGGCAAGGTTTAGGGAAGAAGAAAGTCTTATTGTTGTTTTTTGCTTATTGGTAGTATTTCTATATATATTTTTTATTTTCAAAGCATTTTATTGCTAATTTCTATGTATTTGATTTGGAGGGTAGAGCTCTCTGATGGAAACACTCTACCAGCTTGCTTAGAATCTTCAACCCATTTGGACTCCATTACCAGGAAGATGTTTCTGTTGCCAAAAACATCTGTTGCCAGAACGACGTTTCTAAGAAATGGATTGAATGGCGCCTCAATTCCTCTGGAATGAAGTACAAATTCTTCGACATGGCATCAAAATGTGGTTGCATCCAACATTTCCATGTCAATGGCTGACCATTCTCTTCCCTCAGCCCATGTTTTAACCAGAGCACAATTGCCTGACCAGTTAATACCATGAGTTAATACTCAGGGCCCAGTTAAAAAATCATTTTCTCTATGCAGCTTTCCTTGAGGCAGATTAATTACCCTTCATCTATATTTCTAAGCACTTTAAGCAATGGTCTATTTTAGCATTTAATCACACTGTACCTGAGATTAAGTGTCTTTCTTCCCTACCTGACTTTGAGTCCCTCTAAAATGTGATGATCTATTCTTTCTCTTGAGAGTTTCCTGACCTATTATACAGTGTGTGTTCAACTATGTATAATTTGTTGGATTATAACTGATACTAATCCCTCACTCTTTCTGAAAGCTTATTTCTGGTATATATCCCTTGGAGCAGCTGATCAAAATCTCTAGAACACCAGAATCTAGAACTTGAATATAGAGTGAATTACATTATATTTAATTCATTCAATCTCATATTCTCAGTTAAGAAGACACACAAAGAGTCATGTAGTCCAGTCATTCATCTATCATACTGATATTCTCAGCAACTTCCCAACCTAGCCATCACTTAGCATTCGACTTCTGTTTGGCCAGTCTCCATCCCATGCACACAATGTGGTAACAGCTGACCATTTTCCTGGTGCTCTATCTCAGCTTACTCTCTGCAAAGTTTGAAAGCAATGGAAAAAGATTCAGAGTTTAGTGTTTCTTGGATGCCTTCCAGCCCCTAGTCAGTGTCCTCCCAAAGAAGCTGATGATGATTGAGTTTCGCAAGATCCCTTCAATGTATTTTCTGCTGTAAATTTAGGAAAGAGAGTTCAACTGGCATTTCTTGTGTCCATTCACTTTGATTCCTTTGGTACTCTATCTGGGAGAAATTCCTTGACCATCCTGCCCTTGGAGGGCACTCTCCCCTAAATCTGTTGCTAATGCAGATTTTTCTCCTTTTTTGATACTACTTTGATGACATCAGTAAGGACCTGGAAAAGGGGGCCAAGTGTAAGACTGAAATGTTTGGTCAGGTAGGGTAGGGGACAGACATCCACTTATCCTACTCCCAACCTCATTCTTTCTCAGAAGAGAGAAATGCTAATGTTGTATGAATAAAGTCAAGGACACTGACTGGGTCACATTTTCTAATGAGCAGAGGTCATACATGATGAGGGTCATATCTGTGTTTATGGCTCTCTCTCCTTTCTCATGCTTCTGTGGGGCTAAAGCAGCAAGATTACTTTGGGTATCTCTGAACTTCTCCAGCACACTTTACTCCCTTCTCCTTGCTTGAGCATGTTTGTGCATTTTCATCTCATTGGTTAGAATATGCAAATTTCAAGAGGTGAGTTTGGGGCATTATAGAGGAGAGAGAAACCCTGTAGGCAATGGTATTGGCCATATATTATAACCCAACTTATTGGAAAGATGTGCTGAGTGGGAACATGTGCCCCAATGGTAAGATTTTAATGACATTTGATTCCATTGGTCCCTGTCCCTTGTGTATACAACTCCATCCTGAAGAACCCACAGGACAGCCCATTCTGCCTGTACTGGGGCAAGGCAGATACTGTAGCTCTGAAGGAAAGCTTCCATTTTGGGCAGACTCAACATGAAAGTCCCTGATGAGATGTGGCTTCTTCTCTAAGTATGGGAGATGCTTCAGTGTCTACTGGCTTTCTGGACTCACACAGGTAAAGACGTCAAGGGGAAAAATCAGGAAGGCTTTCAGAAAAAGCAGAAAATGGGGACTAGCTTTAGGGATGGAGAGACCCTCATAGCAGGACTTCACACACTCAGAGCAATGCTTGTCTTTCCTACAAAGAAGAAATGCTGTTGGCTTCAAATTCCTCTCTTTGCAGCATGTCAGCTTTGGAAACCAAGGGACAGGAGGGTGTTGTGCCCAGTACAAAAACAGACATCTGCCAGTCATGGCCACACACCATCAATTCAGCCAAATAACTTCATTCTCCAAATGCATAACACCTCTTGCATTTGGACAGCTGTCACCAAACAGACATGGACTCAGGGGCCCTTCCCAGACAAATCCTTCTTCAGCAGAGCCTTCAGAGCCATGCGGGGGGGGGGGGGCACGTGTAGAGGGCTGGGGCTTTCAGCTAGGGGGGAGTTCACTTAAACTTTCAGAAAGCACAGACTGCATGTGCTCGCCTCCGCCTTTCCTTGTTTATGTGGCTCCCCGGGCATAGAAGAGACAGGAAGTGATTGTGCTGAAAAAGAGGCAGCTGTGATATTGTAGAAAAAAGATCTAAGTGCCAGAGATAAAATGGTGAGTGTAAACGGACCTGAAACCAACAGCGTAGTATAAGTCTATTCTTGTAGAGCCCCACAGACGTGTGAAATGGAACCTCCAAATTGAAATGGATATGCTCCCTTGGTTCTCACTGTCCCAGTTCCCTTATAATACACCTGAAGTCAAAATCTCTGAGAAGATATAAGATCAAGCCCCTATTCGATGAAATTATAGGTAAAAGCCAGAAAGAGAGTCTAATGCAATGATGCTCATGGTTCCCCTTCCCATGGATGTCATGCTGCTGAGCGCCAGCCCTGCACTAGAAACGATGGGATGTGGCACAGATCACAACATCCTTGATGTGCAATTTCCTGAGGTCTTAACTGGGGATGATAAAGCCTATGAGATACACCGTAGATGTACCAATATTTCCAAATGTAAGTCTATTCCATCCTGAGAGAAACTGAGGAATGATATATTCTAGTCTTTACAGCTTGTTCCACTGCAAGAGTTTAGTACCACAGTGATCATGAGGATTCTCCCTTCCCTGGGGCAGGATATGGATAAGAAAATTAAAAATAAAAATAAAGCATCAAGTAATAAGAAGCCACTTCCCCCAGAAACTCCATGCAGGCTTGTCAATTGCCTGACCATTTGCCCAAGCCCAAGGCCACTCTAGAACAGTGGTGGGTGGCAGGTCAGAGGATGGAGTACAGACTGGTCTGTTGTCTGGGGACCGGTCTCCCCAGCAAGAGGAATCCTCCCTCCCAGCCATGGGAAAAGGAAAAGTGTATCATGAGAAAATACTGGACTCCTCTGTGCCACTGACTTCTGTTCCCCACTCTCTCTCTGACCTGTGTATGGAGTCTGCTATTCCAACTCTGCAAACTTAAATCTATTTCCTGCCTTTTGTGAAGTTAGGTATGTGAAAGTCAGCTTTCTCAATGAGTGCTCTTCCAGTCCAGGGACCAAGAATTACCAGTCCCAGTTTGCAGATGAAGAAATGGAGACTCTGAGGAAGCATTACTCATTGATGCCACATAGTCAGTCAGAGGGATAGCCATGTGTTTGAGGGGCAGCCTGGTAGAGGCTTTGAGGGGATTTGTGGGTCCTCTTTCATCCCCACTTAAATAGCTATTGTGTTTGGTGAATTTATCTGCTCCCATGCTGAACCTGAGCATGGGAGTGCAGGTTTAATACAGTTTCTTAAGTCGACTCCATTGCTCCTAATGAAGAGTAGCAGGAGGGATTCAGAAGCACAATTATGAAGGTCCACATACAGATGAAAATCAGCGAAACTTAAGGAACTAGGCTTCCCTGCCTCTTCCAGTTTCTGGTGGCTCCAGGTATTGCTTGAACTGTGAATGCATAACGCCAGCCTTAGCTTTTGTTTTCCCATGGTCTTTGCCTCTGCATGGTCTGCATCTTCTCCTCTTCTGCCTTTATTGATTTATTTTTTTAACAATTCTATTTGTTGGGGTACCTGGGTGGCTCAGTCGTTAAGTGTCTGCCTTCAGTTCAGGTCATGATCCCAGGGTCCTGGGATTGAGCCCTGCATCGGGCTCCCTGCTCCACAGGAAGCCTGTTCTCCCTCTGCCACTCCCCCTGCTATGTTCCCTCTCTCACTGTGTCTCTGTCAAAAAAGTAAACAAAATCTTAAAAAAAAAAAACCCCACAATTCTATTTATTTATTTACTTGAGAGAGAAAGAGAGTGGGTGCATGAGGGTGAGGGAGAAAATCTCCAGCAGACTCCATACCAAGCACGGAACCCAACATGGGGCTCAATGTCACAACCCTAAGATCACAACCTGAACTGAGGTCAAGAGTTGGACACTTAACCAACTGAGCCACCTAGGCACCCTCCTCTTTAATAGAGACACTTGTCATTGCATTTAGTTCCCACATGGGTAATCCAGAATGATCTCATTTTGAGGTCTTTAACTTAATGATACCAGCCATTTGGAGTAAGAGAAAATCTTTTTCCTAAATAAAGTAATAGTCACAGGGCCTCGCTATTAGGACTTGGATATATCTTTTGGGGGAGGAGCCATTACTGAACTCACTACATGTGCCAAACATAGTTTTGCACAGCATGACGCTTAATACAGCTTTTTAAGTTGGCTCCAGAGCCCAAAGCAGAACTCGAACTCAAGACCCTGAGATCAAGGCCTGAGCTAAGATCAAGAGTCAGACACTTCACCAAATGAGCGACCTGGGCATGCCCCTGTGAGGTTAAATTTTTAAAAGACTTGTAAATCATTGCTATTTCACATGAAATGTTCACAATCTAACGTGGAAATAAAACATTTATATAAATAATCATATACATTTTTACAAATATAAAAACTTTAGAGGAAAAGCAAGATAGCGGAGGAGTAGGAGACTTACTTAGGTCTCAAGTCCCAGGAATTCAACTAGATAGTTATCAAACCATTCTGAATACCTACAAACTCAACAGGAGATTGAAGAAAAGAATAGCAACAATTCTAGGAACAGAAAAGTGACCACTTTCTGGAAGGTAGGACGTGAAGTGAATCTGAGGTATACGGGAAGATAGACTGTGAGGGAGAGGGGCCAGCTCCCGGCAAGCGGTAGAGCCGCGGAGCACAAAATTGGAACTTCTAGAAGTGGGCTCCACTGAGGGACGTCGCTCCAGAGGCAAGCGGGGAGGTGGAGCCCTCACTGAGGCAGTGTGGTCTCAGGACCCTTGGGGTCACAAAAAGACCCCTGGTGCGTGAGTGTGGCAGAGCCCCCAGGTATCCGTGTAGGGAAGCTGGCTGCAAAGACGGAACTGAGGAGGGGTTAACTGAGGATGGAACCGAGAACGGAACTCTCAGCTCAGGGTTACCTGAAACCATGATCCTGGGCCACTGCTCTTTGCGCAGGGACCCCATAAGTGGCAGACCCAGAGAGACTCACCTTCCTCTCCGGGGGGAGTGGCGTGGAGTGTGCTGCATTATCCGCTGGGTTTGGAGACTCCAAACACGGCCCAGCGCCAGAGACACATATGCTCCGTCACATGAGTAAGCATGGGGTGTGGCCGGAGACCAGAGAGAAGGGAGTGACTGCTCTCCTCTCAGGGTGCACTGAGGAGGGGGCTGCGTGCTCTCTGCTCCGATGGGGCTGGAGATTGGGAGGCCGCCATTTTCATACCTATCCTCCAAAGCTGTACAGAAAGCATTCGGGGAACAAAAGCTCTCAAGAGCAAACCCGAGCAAATTGCTTAGCCTGGTCCCTGGCAAGGGTGTAATTCTGCCTCAGGCAAAGACATTTGAGAATTGCTGCAACAGGCCCCTCCCCCAGAAGATCAGCAAGAACACCCAGCCAAGACCAATTTTACTAATCAATGAGAACTGCAAAATACCTGTGCTAGGGGAATACACCATGTAGAATTCATGGCTTTTCCCCCCATGATTCTTTAGTCTTTCAAATTTAAATTTTTTTTAATTTTATTTTTTTCTTACTCTATTTTAAAAATTTTTCATCTTTCTTATTTTAACCTTTTTAAACTATTTTATATTTATCAATACCTTTTTAAAAATCTTTTAAAAATTTCATTGTTATAGTCATATTCTATCCCTTCAATGTATTTTACCTTATTTTCTGTACACACATAAGTTTTCCTTTCTTTAAAATTCTGGGATACAGTTTCTTCTAACAGATCAAAATATACCCTAAATCTAGCGTATGGCTTTGTTCTAGTCTCCAGCCTGATCACATTCTCTCCCTTTTTTTTTCTTTTTTTTTCAACCAACTTCTTATCAATTCCTTTTTTGAATCTTTTAAAATTTTCATCTTTACAGTCATATTCCATTCCTTCATCGTGTTTACCTTTATTTTTGTATATATATAAGTTTTTCTTTCTTTAAAATGTGAGGAGGCAGTTTCTTCTAACAGACCAAAATACACCCAAAATCAAGTATGTGGCTCTGTTCTAATCATATATATACACAATCATATATATATATATATGATTTTTTAATCATATATATATGTATATATATAATTTTTTTTCTTTCTTTCTCCTACCTTCTCCACCCCCAGTTTTGGGTCTCTTCTGATTTGGTTAGTGTATATTTTTATGGGGTCATTGTTACCCTTTTAGTATTTTGTTCTCTCATTCACCTATTCTTATCTGGACAAAATGACAAGGTGGAAAAACTCACCTAAAAAAAAAAAAAAAAAGAACAAGAGCCAGTATGGATGGCTAGGAACCTAATCAATACTGACATTAGTAAGATATCAGAACTAGAGTTCATAATGATGATTATCAAGATGCTAGTGGGGCTTGAAAAAAGCATAGAGGATACTAGAGAATCCCTTTCTGGAGAAATAAAAATCCTTTCTGGAGAAACAAAAGAACTCAAATCTAACCAAGTTGAAATTAAAAAAAGCTATTAATGTGCAAAAAAAAAAAAAAAAATGGAGGTTCTTACTGCTAGGATAAATGAGGCAGAGGACAGAATTAGTGATACAGAAAACCGAATGACGGAGAATAAGGGTGCTGAAAACAAAAAGATAAACAACCACTGGACCATGAAGGGAGAATGTGAGAGATAAGTGATACCATAAAATGAAACAATATTAGAATAATTGGGATCCCAGAAGAAGAAAAATGAGAGACAGGGGCAGAAGATGTATTGGACAAATTATAGCAGAGAATTTCCCTAATTTGGGGAAGGAAACAAGCATCAAAATCCAGGAGGCACAGAGTATCCCCTTCAAAATCAATAAAAATAGCTCAACACCCCATCGTCTAAGAGTAAAACTTACAAGTCTCAATGACAAAGAGAAAATCCTGAAAGCAGCTCAGGACAAGAGGTCTATAACATAAAATAGTAGAAATACTAGATTGGCAGCAGACCTATCCACAGAGACCTCTCAGACCAGAAAAGGCTGGTATGACATATTCAGGGCACTAAACATGAAATATATGCAGCCAAGAATCCTATATCCAGCTAGGCTGTCATTGAAAATAGGAGAGATAAAAAGTTTCCAGGACAAACAAAAATGAAAAAAATTTGCAAGCACCAAACCAGCCCTACAGGAAATATTGAAAGTGGTCCACTTAGCAAAGAGAGAGCCTAAAAGTAACAGACCAGAAAGGAACAGAGATGATATACAGTAACAGTAACCTTACAGGCAATACAATGGCACTAAATTAATATCTTTCAATAGCTACTCTGAATGTAAATGGGTTAGATGCCCCAAACAAAAGACACAGGGTATCAGAATGGATAAGAAAACAAGACTCATTGATATACTATCTGCAAGAAACTCATTTTACACCCAAAGACACCTCCAGATTTATTTATTTTAAAAATTTTTAAAAAAAATATTTATTTATTTGACAGAGAAAGAGCACAAGTAGGCAGAGTAGCAGGCAGATAAGGGGAAGCAGGCTCCCTACTGAGCAGAGAGCCCAATTCAGGGCTCAATCCCAGGGCCCTAAGATCATGACCTGAGCCAAAGGCAGAGGCATAGTCCACTGAGCCACCCAGGCACCCCAACACCTCCAGATTTAAAGTCAGGGGGTGGAAAACCATTTAAAGGGTCTATCCAACAAGAAGATCTAACAATTTTTAATATCTATGCCCCTAACATGGGATGAGCTAATGATATAAACCAATTAATAACAAAATCAAAGAAACACATAGACAATAATACAATAAGAGTAGGGGACTTTAACACCCACCTCACTGAAATGGACAGATCATCTAAGCAAAAGATCAACAAAGAAATAAAAGCTTTAAATGACACACTGGACCAGATAGACATCACCAATATATTCAGAACATTCCAGCCCAAAGCAACAGAATACAGATTCTTCTCTAGTGCACATGGAACATTCTCCAGAATAGATTATATCCTGGGTCACCAATAAGGTCTCAACCAGTACCATAAGACTGAGATCATTCCCTGCATATTTTCAGAACACAGTGCTTTGAAACTAGAAATCAACCACAAGAGGAAAGCTGGAAAGAACTCAAATACATGAAGGCTAAAGAGCATCCTACTGAAGAATGAATGGGTCAACCAGGAAATTAAAGAAGAATTAAAATTCATGGAAACAAGTGAAAATGAAAACACAACTGTTCATAATCTTTGGGACACAGCAAAGGCAGTCCTGAGAGGAAAGTATATAACAATACAAGTCTTTCTTAAGAAATAAGTCTCAAATACAAAACCTAACCCTACACCTAAAAAAACTGGAGAAACAATAGCAAATAAAACCTAAACCCTGCAGGAGAAGAGAAATAATAAAGATCAGAGAAGAAATCAATGAAATAAAACCCAAAAGAACAGTAGAAACGAGGAGCTGGTTCTTTGAAAGAATTAATAAGATTGATAAACGCTTGGCCAAACTTATTAAAAAGAAGGGAGAAATGACCCAAATAAATAAAATCATGAATGAAAGAGGAGAGATGATGGCCAACACCAAAGGAATACAAACAATTATAAGAACATATTATGAGAAATTATACAGCAGCAAATTTGACAATCTGGAAGAAATGGATGCACTCCTAGAGACATATAAACTACCAAAACTGAACCAGGAAGAAATAGAAAACCTGAACAGATTCATAACCAGTAAGGAGATTGAAGCAGTCATCAAAAATCTCCCACCAAACAAGAGCCCATGGCCTGATACATTCCTAGGGGAATTCTACCAAACATTTAAAGAAAAATTAATTACTCTTCCAAACTCTTCCAAAAAAATAGAAATGGAAGGAAAACTTCCAAACTCATTTTATGAGGCCAGCATTACCTTGATCCCCAAATCAGACAAAGACCCCCATCAAAAAAGAGAATTACAGACCAATATCCCTGATGAACATGGATGTAAAAATTCTCACCAAAATACTAGCCAATAGGATCCAGAAGTACATTAAAAGTATTATTCACCATGACCAAGTGGGATATATTCCTGTTCTGCAAGATTGGTTCAACATCTGCAAATAAATCAATGTGATACAATTCATTAATAAAAGAAAGAATAAGAGCCATATGATACTCTCAACAGATGCTTAAAAAGCATTTGACAAAGTATAGCATTCTTTCTTGATCAAAACTCTTCAAAGTGTAGGGATAGAGGGTACGTACCTCAATATTATCAAAGCCATGAAAAACCCATAGTGAATATTATTCTGAATGGGGAAAAACTAAGAGCTTTTCCCCTAAGGCCAGGAACATGGCAGGGCTGTCTATGATCACCATTGCTATTCAACACAATACTAGAAGTCCTAGCCTCAGCAATCAGACAACAAAAAGAAATAAAAGGCATCCAAATCAGCAAAGAAGAAGCCAAACTCTCACTCTTTGCAGATAAAATCATACTTTATGTGGAAAACCCAAAAGACTCCACTCCAAAACTGCTAGAACTCATACAGGAATTCAGTAAGGTGTCAGGATATAAAATCAATGCACAGAAATCAGTTGCATTTCTATACACCAACAACAAGACAGAAGAAAGAGAAAATAAGGAGTCAATCCCATTTACAACTGCATCCTAAACCATAAAATACCTATGAATAAACCTAACCAAAGAGGCAAAGAATCTGTACTCAGAGAATTATAAAGTACTCATGAAAGAAATTTAGGAAGACACAAAGAAATGGAAAAACATTCCATACTCATGGATTGAAAGAAAAAATATTGTGAAAATGTCTATGCTACCTAGAGCAATCTACAAGTTTAATTTAAGTTTAATTCAATCCTTATCAAAATACTATCAACTTTTTTCAAAGAAAAGGAACAAATAATCCTAAAATTTATATGGAACCAGAAAAGACCCCAGATATCCAGAGGAATGTTGAAAAGGAAAATTAAAGTTGGTGGCATTACAATTCCAGACTTTAAGCTCTATTACAAAACTATAATCATCAAGACAGTATGGTACTGGCACAAAAACAGACACATAGATCAATGGAACAGAATAGAGAGCCCAGAAATGGGCCCTCAACTCTGTGGTCAACTAATCTTCAACAAAGCAGGAAAGAGTGTCTAGTGGAAAAAAGTCTATTCAACAAATGATGTTGGGAAAATTGGACAGCCATATGCAGAAGAATGAAACTGGTTCATTTCTGTACACCACACACAAAAATAGATGCAAGATAGATGAAAGACCTCAATGTGAGAAAGGAATCCATTCAAATCCTTGAGGAGAACACAGGCAGCAATCTCTTCAACCTCAACCACAGCAACTTCTTCCTAGAAACATCGCCAAAGGCAAGGGAAGCAAAGGCAAAAATAAACTATTGGGACTTCATCAAGATAAAAAGCTTTTGCACAGCAAAGGAAAGTCAATAAAACCAAAAGAACACTGACAGAATGAGAGACAAGCAAATGACATATCAGATAAAGGGCTAGTATCCAAAATCTATAAAGAACTTACCAATCTCAACACCCAAAGAACAAATAATCCAATCAAGAAATGGGGGGAAGACATGAACAGACATTTCTCTAAAGAAGACATCCAAATGGCCAACAGACATATGAAAAAGTGCTCCACATCACTCAGCATCAGGGACATACAAATCAAAACCACAATGAGATACCACCTCAAGCCAGTCAGAATGGCTAAAATTAACAAGTCAGGAAATGACAGATGCTGGCGAGGATGAGGAGAAAGGGGAAGCCTCCTACACTGTTGGTGGGAATGCAAGCTGGTGCAGCCACTCTGGAAAACAGCATGGAGGTTCCTCAAAAAGTTGAAAATAGAGCCACCCTATGACCCAGCAATGGCACTACTGGGTATTTACCCTAAAGATACAAAAGTAGTGATCTGAAGGGGCACGTGCACCCAAATGTTTATAGCAGCAATGTCCACAATAGCCAAACTATGGAAAGAACCTAGATGTGCATCAACAGATGAATGGATAAGGAAGATGTGAGATCGATTGATCTATCTATAATAGTATATATATATATATATATATATATATATATATATATGATGGAGTACTCTGTGTGTGTGTGTGTGTGTGTGTGTGTGATGGAATACCATGTAGCTATTAAAAAAAAAAAAAAACCACCCCTGAGGGGCACCTGGGTGGCTCAGTGGGTTAAAGCCTCTGCTTTCCGCTTGGGTCATGATATCGGGGTCCTGTGATCAAGCCCCGCATTGGGCTCTCTGCTCGGCAGGGAGCCTGTTTCCCCCTCTCTCTGTCTGCCTGCCCCTCTGCCTACTTGCGATCTCTGTCAGTCAAATAAATGAAAATAAAATCTTTAAAAACAAAAAACAAAACAAACAAACAAACAAAAAACACCCCTAAAATATTGCCATTTGAACAACCTGGCTGGAACTAGAGGGTATTATGCTAAGTGCAGTACGTCAACCAGAGAAAGACAATTATCATATGATCTCTCTGATAGGAGGAATTTGAGAGGCAGGGTGGGGGTTGTGGGGGGGTAGGGAGGAGAAAATGAAACAAGATGGGATCGGGGAGGGAGACAAACCATAAGAGACTCTTAATCTCAGGAAACAAACTGAGGGCTGGTGGGGCGGGGGTTGGGGGGACGGATAGGGTGGCTGGATGATGGACCTTGGGGAGGGTATGTGCTATGGTGAATGCTGTGAATTGTGTGACATTGATGATTCACGGACCTGTACCCCTGAAACAAATAATATATATGTATGTGTGTCTATGTGTGGACACTTTAGAAAATTTATAAACTTCATAAAATTTTTGCATTAATTCTAGGCACTGTGCTAGGTATACATAGGTTTCTCAATCTACGGGACCGGCATATGGGAGATATCATTTCCATTCCATAAATGAGAGGCATGACGGCTAAAGAGGTGATATGCTTAGCTCAGGTTTTTCCTTCAGCATAGTGTGATGGTTAAATCTACTCTCCATCTCAACTTCCCACCACAGGGAGGTAATTTCACCTCCCTCCAAGGTATTTACAAGAATGAAATTACACCAGGGTATGTAAATCCATTAGCACAATATCTAATACATAGTTAAGTTCTCAAAAAGGAAGCTTAAACATTTTTTAGAGATGCTAGTCATGATAAATGGTGCAGATAGCATTCAAACTTGGATATGCCTGGTCCTAAACCCATGTTCTTTTTATTATAGCATAAAATATGGAACAGGAAAGCTAGAGCTTTTTTCCCCGCACAGAATGCTTCCTCCAAATCTTTAATCCTTTTGTGGCTGGTGGCAGCTGCTTCGGCTTCCTCCTCCTCCTCTCAATAAGATCTATATTGAGCTATAATCCACATGCCATACAATTTACTGATTTGAAGTATGCAGTTCAATGGTTGTTAGTATTTTCACTGAGTGGGCGACCCTCACCGCAACTTTAGAACGTTTTTATTCCTCCTCCCCCCAAAACTCTGTACCGTCTAGCAGTTGATCCACTTGCCTCACCTCCTTCTATGAGACAACCAACAATCTCCTTTCTGTCTCAGCAGATTCACTCTTTGGGATGTTTTGCATAAATGGCCTCAGGCAATATGTGTCCTTTCGCGAGCATCTTCTTATATGTTTTCAGGGTTCATCCGTGTTGTGGTATGAAGTCACACTTCATTATTTTTTATTGCCAACTAACATTCCACTGTATGGATATACCACATTGTGTTTATCCGTCCATCCATTGATGAACCCCTAGGTTGTTTCCACTTCTTGTCTTATGATGAATGACGCTGCTATGAGCAGCCACATACCAGCTTCTGTGTGGACATATATTTTCATTTCTCTTGAACTTACCCACACGAATGGATCTTCTGGATCACACGGCAGCTCTATATTTAACTTTTGGGGAACTGCCAGACTATTTCATTCACTGTGTCATTTTACATTCTTACCAACAGCATGTGAGGGCTCCGGTTCACCACATCCTTGCCTACTTATAATCTGTCTTTATTACGGGCATCCTAGTGGGTGCCGAGTGGTGTCTCATTGTGGTTTCGAACTGGGTCCGACGATGGCTGATGAGGTTGAACCACTTTTCCTGGGCTTATTGGTCATTCGTATACTTTCTTTGGAGAACTATCTATTCACGTCCACTTTTTCTTAAAAAATGTGGGGAGGGGTGTTGCCTTTTTTACTGCATCACTTCCACGACAGCAGAAAGTTTTCAATTTCGATGAATTCCAATTTCCCTGTGTTTTCTGTTATTGCTCGTGCTGATTTCTTGGTACTCAGGTCACCCTGTATAATTTTCCTCACAGCTTTGATGCTTACTGAATTTTACGTATTCATTGGAATGCCTGCTTCTTTTCTGTCTCCCCTAGACTAGAAGCACTCTGAGGGCAGAAGCCTGTCTGTTACGCTTACTGTTCCTTCATCGGTGCCTGGGGTGGGGGGGAGTCTTCTACCCAAAGTAAACACTTGATCAATATTTTATAAGACTGAATATAAGATTCTTTATATTATCCCAGAAAAAAAGTAGGACTGCAAGGGACCTCCTGTTAGCCATGAGAAACCTGTAGGATCGATGCGGTGGTTTCCTTGCCCCTCCCCAGAAGTTAGTTTTAGAAGGCATCCCTACAGCTTGCGTCCATTCTCACCTGGAACCACCACGCTGGGCAGTCTGGGGAAGCAAAGGCTCCTGCGCTGGGCACTCTGGGGGAAATGAAGCCTCTTGCACAAAGGTTGCTGGGGGGCAGGGTACGGGCTACTTGTATGGAAATGAGACTGAACTGCATTCAGTGGCATCTGCTCACTGAAAGCAGCCAAAGGCACCGGCAGCCTCCGACAGCTTTATTCTGAGGACTGACAGCCACTGCATGTCCCCACAGAGCTCTAACTTGGAAACGGTCGGTGGCAAACCCCGTAGTTGCTCAACTTCGCAAGCTAATTGATCGTTGTTTGGTCATTAGCATCGCTAGCCTCCAACATCACGTTCCAGGAACCATCCCCTCTCTGTGCACGGCCATCATTCGCAGGATCTGCTTTCAGACGTTTCCTTTCCTGGTTAACTTTGTCCAAAGAATGTACGTGGTCCATTTCACTCAAAAAGGAGGGCTCTTAAACGGCTCGTTTGATCTTCTTCAAATCCCAGGTCGGTAGCCTCCTCTTACTGTAACGATTTAGAGACTCCTGGAAGGGTTTTATGTCAAACAATAATATTAAGGATGTAATTTTACTGGGAAAAGTGATGCTGCCAAAGCGACAGCCCCTGACTCATCCAGGTATGGTCAGTGGGGCCCTTCAATTCTAAACTCAGTTCAGTCCAGTCCCTTAATCCAAACTCAGGAGGTCCACTAGGAACCTCTGCTTTATCAACTGGCGGGGGGAAAGATCCAAAATAGACTGCAACTGGTGGACCCAGAAGAAATCACCAAGTTTATCTATGGCCCAGTCTCTGTGATTAGGTTTATCTTCTTTCCTACTTCCAGAGCCAGAGCCCTCAACCTAGTGGCCTCCCACAAGCTCTAACTCCTACTGTCTTAAGCCCAGAAGTTCTTCTTCACCATCGGTTCTTGCCCCCTGGAATTACCTGGGGGAGCTCCTCAAAAGCGCTGATCTCCAGGACTGATGCCAGATCAATTTAGTCATAATCTCTGGGTATGGAGACTGGCCTCTGAAATTTCAAAAGCTCCCTTGATGATTCCAGTGTGCGGCTGGAATGGAGGACCAAGCTCAGCCTCCGAGGAGGGCAGGGGATATCAGAAGGCACTGCTCTCTAGAAGTCCGTTGTCGACTCCTGCTTGGCGCGCCCAAGTCTGAATGTGTCTCTTTCTTGTGAACCCCATCGTTGTGCCCCAGCCTTCTGCTATACCTGATACTCATTTCCTTCTCCTTCCCATGGACTCAGGGGTTTTTTGTTTTTAAGATTCACTTATTTTTATTTAAGAGAGTGAGTAGGGAGGAGGGGCAGAAGGAGAGGGAGAGAGAGGCAGAGAAGCAGACGCCTTCCTGACACGGGGCTCCATCCCAGGATCCCCAGATCACAACCAGAGCTGAAAACAAGAGTCAGAGGCTCAACTGACTGAGCCACCCAGGTGGCCCTGTTGACCCAGTTTCAGAGGTCCTAAGCGTGTCTGAGGGCTCCAGACAGTGGTGGGGGGGGAGTTTGGGGCGGCTGAGCTTGAGGCTCAAAGTGAGTCTCTGGCATTAAGTAGGATCCCTAGGAGGACTACCATATGACCAATCAAGTCAGGGGACTGGTCTCCTGAATGAAATGAACATTGGGCGGGGTCGTATTTGCCAGAAGTGCTGTCTTTCAGACTATGTGGGCATCGAGAGTTTGCCTGGAACTCTGGGTCTGATGCTTAGTGTCCGATGGCCAGTAACCTACAGCAAGACAGTTTGCAGCAGTGGCTGACTGTATTGGGTTGTTCCGAAAGCTGGTGTCAGTTCCCTTCCATCTCCGTCTACTCCAGACTGGGAGAAATGTACTGGTTATACTGGAGATATAGAGACTACAGAGAATCTAAGGGCGTAGGGCTCCTTCAACCCTAACTCCTGGAGGCATCTGTAAAGTGTGAGTAAACCACCACGGAAGTCACAGTAGCAAGAGGTCCAGTCACCAGAATACTTAGGAGTCTGACAGATTGTGGTTATAGAATGGGGTGGAGTGGGGGAGCTGTTCATTATGGATGAAGAGTAAGTAGCAGGAGTAACCACGGCTCTGGACAGTGATGCTGGGTTTGAGCTTGAGGCTAAATGTGGGTCTAGGCCATCAAGCAGGGTCACTGGGAAGGTGACGGCATGGCCAGTCAAGCTGGAAGCCCAGTCTCTTGAATGCACTAAACATTGAGTAGAGCTCCATATCCCAGAAGTGCTACTTTCTGCACTGTGTAGGCATCCAAGGAGGTCTAGGCACTCTGAGTCCAGTGAGTGTTCCGATTGCGAGCAACAGATGGGGAGGAGCCGTGATGGGGGAGGCAGCTGGAGGCCCAGCAATTGTATTGGCTCTATTTTTGGAGAGTGAATTCATCCTGATCCCCACTGGTCTGGGGGTGGAGACTATTAATAAACTCCGTGCCCCTGAGGAAGTCTGCTCTGGAACTGGGGCAGGTTCAGCCAGTAGGTGGGAGGTCTCAGAGACACCAAATTTGGAATTTCAGGAAGGGGGGGGAGTGAAGCTGGCCAGAGATGGGGAGTCAGAGACAGCCAGCTCCTTCTCAGTGTGTGTGGGGTTAACCTTCTGGTCCCTCTCCTCCTGTTCTCCACAGTATTCAAATTCCAGCCCACAGCTAGACTCCACAGGGGTGAGAGCACTCTTTAAAGGCAAAAGTAAAGACCTCATTAAATCGAGGAATCCAGAGAATAGAATGAATTGAAATGAAACACTTTCAGCTACCCTCAGGAGGTCCCAGCAGAATAGCACTTCTCGGTGGAAAGCATTAGCACCGAGGTAATTCCTTAATGGACTACATCTCTATGGTGCCCCCAGAGGCCCAGCTACACGGATGGGTGGGGGGGGGAGGATCCACATCCAGCCTTCCCCGCCTCTGCGATTCAGCCTCAGAGGTTCAGAGATTCAGTCCCGGAGCTGCAGGTGATGGAAGGCAGGCCGGGCTGGGAAAGCCAGAGGATCGGCCTTCAAACCCACCCTTCCAATCTCTCTCCTGCTCTCCCAGAGCCTTGCGCGGGGGCCCTTAAAGCAAGCCTGGCTTTTCAGTTCGAGGTGCTGCAATTTAAAAAGGGAGCGGGAGGGAGGAGAAAAATTTAAATAATTTTTTGTTGTCCAGGTGACCTGGTAATCCTGGGCTCTCCACGTAGAGAAAATGAGCTCTTTCGTGTGACCCGGAGTCCAGCTGGTGGTGAAGCCCTGAGCCACCTGGACCCCAGGCCCGTGGGAAAGCCAGCCGGGCCAGGTCCTCAGAGTTGGGGACCCTGGGTCTGAATTCTGACGTTAGTGCTCGGTTGCCGTGTGACAGGAGTCCTTCAACCCCCGGAGGGTTCCGTAAGGCTTGCTCTTTGTAAGTTGAGGATAATAAAGAGCTAACTTGTAGGGTAGGCTGAGAAGGTGAAGGGAAATAAGACGCATGAATGAGGCGGGCGTATTACTCACGAAGAGCGGGTACCATCCCTTGCTAGTGGCATGCTAGGCTGGGCAGGAGACCTTCCCGGCAACAACGGTAAGAATAGTGAAAGAAAAGACAACAGGTCCCCAAAGCAGTCGCCGATGCTAAGCCCCGCATCACCAAAAAGAGACGTAACTTACTTACAGTTGAGGGTGCTGCAGAAATGGAATCTTAGAGCAGCCCATCAGGGCTTGTCTAATCAATGCTCATTAGGTCACCTGCTCAGGCACCAATGTGCTTTTTGCCTAGTACCACTTCCTTGTTCCTGCCCCCTTCTCGTGCCTAGTACAGCTCTTTGGAACTCCTTCCTACCACCCCGATTGCGTGCTGCCGGTTTCATGAATTGCTGAATAAAGCTAGTAAGATCTTTAAAATTCGCTCGGTTGAATTTCGTTCTCTAATGTAGATAACGTTTACGAAGCATTTCTGGTATACTAGCGCTGGGCTCGATCCTGCATGCAGGAGCACATTTTCTCCTCTTAGGGATGCTGTGGGTGAAGTATTCTCCTTATGTCCATTTTACACGTGAGAAAATGAAGGTTCAGAACAGTTCAGCAATCTCCTCCAGCCCACACACCCAGGAAGGGGCAGAGTTAGGACCTGAACCCACCGTGTGCCAAGCACCCCTGTGCCACACTGCCACCCAGCTGAGCAAAGAAACAAGTCGCCCCAAGCTTTCCCATGGTCACTTGGGGACTGGGATAATGCCAGTTGTACAAGAAGTGGATGGTTTTGTTGTTGTTGTTATTGTTGTTGTTTAAAAGATTTTATTTATTTATTTGACAGAGAGAGAGATCACGAGTAGGCAGAGCAGCAGGCAGAAAGAGAGAGGAGGAAGCAGGCTCCCCGCTGAGCAGAGAGCCCGATGTGGGGCTCGATCCCAGGACCCTGAGATCATGACCTGAGCCGAAGGCAGAGGCTTAACCCACTGAGCCCCCCCGGCACCCCAGGAAACGATGGTTTTGAAGACTGGAATTGCCCCTAAATTCTCCGTGTCCGTGAGAACTCGAGAACTTCACCTCAAGTTTGGCATACATATGTGCTAAACAACATTTTTGCTAAGTGTATCTGTGATGGGTAGACTTTTGGGGTGGCCCCAGTGACCCCATCTCCTTGTACCACGCCCTGGGTAACCTTTCCCCTTGAGTGCAGGCTGGATCTGGTGACTCACTTTTCACGAAGAGAACAGAGCGATCATGGGATGCCGCTCTCTGTTTCTGATCCCTGCGTGTGTTCGTCTGTTCAGGCTGCATAACAGTGGACCAAAGATGAGGGGCGTAAACAACAGGAAGTTATTTTCTCAGAGTCTGGAGCCTAGAAGTCCAAGATCAAGGTTCTGGACAATTTGGTTTCTGGTGAGAGGTCTCTTGCTGGCTTGGAGATGGCCACCTCCTGGCTGTGGTCTCACATGTCCTTTCCTTGGCAAGTGCACACAGAGAACGCCAGGGCAGCCCTGTCTGTCTCTTCTCTTAAGGACACGAATTTTATCAGATCAGAGCCCCGGTCAAATTCCAGGTCATAAGAGACCTCATTTAGCTTTAATTTCTAGCTTTTTTTTGGGCCCTATCTCCAAATATGGCTACATTAGGGGATAGGGCCTCAACATGTGCATGTGAGGGTAGAGGGAGACACAATTCAGTTTATAACACTGCATAACAAAGTACTACAAACAGAGCAGCCCATAACCATATAAATATATTGTCTTACTCTTTCTGCGAGCCAAGAGTCCGGGAAGAGGTTCCCAGGGGTTTCTGCTCAAAGTGTCACAACTCTGAAATCAAGGTGTTGGCCAGGCTGAGTCCTTGTCTACAGACTGGGGAACATCCACTTCTAGGTCCATTTTTGCTGCTGGCAGAATTCGGTTCCTTGTGGTACTTCCCTGGCTGGCTGTCATCTGCACGATGCTTTCAGCATTCAGGGGCCACCTGTATCCCTTGCCACATGGCCCCTTCCATTTTTCAAATCAGTGTGTCTAATCCTTCTTAAGGTTTGAATCGCTAACTTGCTTCATCTGTGATCTTGAGACCCAGACTCATTAACTATATACGTGGTAGCTAGCTTTCTCAAGGACTCATGTGACTCAAGGACTCAAGGTCAGTTCTACCTGGATAACCTCCTTTTCTGGAAGTCTACTAATTGAGACTCTAATTACACTTGCAAAATCCTTTTGACCATATAATGCAACATAGTCTTGGGAGTGCGATCTCAACCTATTCACAGTCCTGGAATTATATAGGATGTGTACACCAGGGGAACAGCTTAGAATTCTATATACCACAGACACTTCCAAGATTAGGTTACAAAACACAGCGACTTCTGTCTCACACTGGCTCTCTCTCGCTCTTTTCTCTTGCTTGCTCCAATGAAGCAAGTTGTGGGCTGCCCTGTGGAGAGACTCATGTAGCAGAAACTGAAGGCAATCCTAGTTCAGCAGCCAATGGGGAGCACATCCCGCCAGCAACTGTGTGAGTGAGCTTGGAAGGGGGATCGCCCTGCACTTGAGCCTTGAGGTGCAACCCTTGCCACACCTTGATTGTGGCTTTGTGAGGGACCCTTAGCCAGAGGACCCAACAAAGCCACACTCAGACTCCTGACGGACAGAAACTATAAGATAATAAGTGCTGTTATTTGAAGCCTCTAAGTTTGGGGGTAATTTGTTACATGGCAGGGTATAACTAATATACTAATATCTCTAAACAAAGCAGTGGGTTAAGATTATCTGACCCAGGGAATGCCTGGGTGGGTGGCTCAGTCAGTTAAGCATTTGCCTTTGGCTCAGGTCATGATCCCAGAGTCCTGGGACTGAGTCCCGTGTCAGGCTCCCTGCTCAATGGGGAGCTTGCTTCTCCCTCTGCCTGCCGCTTCCCCTGCTTGTGCTTTCTCTCTCACAAATAAATAAAATCTTGAAAAAAAATTTTAAACATTTTAAAAAAGAGTATCTGACCTATAAGAGGGTTATTTCTGAGATGCTGAGTGAAGAAATAAGAGTGATATGCTGCCCAATAATATTCCATCGAACATGATTCATATGAATTATGCATGAAAGTGCTTAGCTTACTGTAACGGCTGTTACAGTGGTCCCCCCTTGTCTGCAGGGGATATGTTCTAAGCCCACCCCCCCATGGATGCCTGAAATTGTATCAAACCCAATATATACTATGTTTTTTCTCTATGCACATACATATGTAAAGTTTAATTCATAAATTCAGTACGGTAAGAAACTGCTAATAATAAAATAGAACCATTATAACAATATATGGTAATAAAAGTTATGTGAATGGGGTCTCTCTCTCTCTCTCAAAATATCTTATTATCTTGTACTCACCCTCCTTCTTGTGGGGGTGATGAGATGAAGCGCTTGAGGTAGACGTAGCGTTAGGCTACCCCATGAGTCAAAGGAGGATCATCTCCATCCGGGCAGCGGTTGACCCGCAGGTAACTGACCTGCAGGTAACTGAAACTGATATGGTGTGCAGGGAATTCCTGTATGCAGAAGGGCCATGTGGTGTAACATGGGAGGGGTGCTCTATGAGAGGCAGATTTCCCTGCTCACTTGACCAGCAGCCCTGTCTGTTTGCACAGGGCAGTGAATCTTTTCCTTGTCCCGTGAGCTGCCACAGGGCCACACAGAAACCATTCAGCGTTCTCTAGACTTTAAGTGCTGTAATTCACCAGTAGTTAACAACTGGCATCTTGGTGCCGTCTGGCAACTTGTGGCTGTGCCCCAAACTCGCGTCCTCCTGTTGGCAAGACGCACATCATGAAGCACCTTTCCCTGACAGAAAATAAAATGACCAGGTTTGATGGAGTCCATGAAAGACGAGAGAGCAGCCGTCTTCTAGCCTGACTTTTACAAGCCCTGCGGCAGGAGTAAATCTGGAGGCCGGTATACCGTGAGTAAATCGTTATAAAATGAAAACCTACATAAAACATGTTCAAGCCACCTTCCCTAAGAAATAGAACTTCTTAACGACTTAGAGGGCCAGGTCCGTATTCGAAGTTCTCGCACTCATTGTGTGCTCAGGGGAGAATTGACTCAGCCTGTTGCCAACTCTCAGTGACGATCTACAGCACAACGACTCATGTCTGAGCCTGGGGATACCCTAGCCTGCATGCCTGAGGCCGTCCCCACCCCACCTCGGTCAGCCCTTGGGCCCAGGAAGGCACACACCTGCATAGCCCACCCTCTGGAAGAGAGGCACAAGAAGATTCTAGAACAGGCCCCCAAAGTGGGCATGAGGCTGCGTGAACGAGAAATTGCAGGATTCTGGCGAGCAGAGTATAGTGCAGAAGGATACCATCTCCTAATACATATGTTCTCTTGGCATCACAATTCTTGAAGTGTTGTATAGAGGATGGCCAAAGGAGAACCAGAACAAGGTCCCTCTCACCCGGCTCAAGGGCAGTACTGTATCCATTTCCCACATCCCGCAAACGGATTCTCTTCATAATTGAGGGGAATGAAAGGTCCATTGAGCCGGGATCTGCTGGAGCCACTGAACCACCTCCCACACCACTGGGACTGTGGGGTGAAGGTTGGTTGGACTATGAGAGAACGTCTGGTGGATTGGGTATGTTTTCCAGGATGGGTGTGCTGGTGCTTGGCAGTGCCCATCAGGAAGTAACAATAGAAACGGGGATAAGCAGGTCCAGAATAGGGAGCACCCCAATGTCCAGAGAGGGAGCAGAGTCTGACTCCAGACTGGGGGTGGTGGGGAGCTTGGAGGGGAGGCGAGTTCTCCTCCCAACCCAGAGACTGAGGCAGCCCAGTGAGATGGGTGAGCCTGCTGTTGCTAGAAGGAGTCCCCAGGTCAAAACCAGACTAGCAACCAAACGATGGGATACGGTGTTCGGTTTCGCACATTTTTCATCTCTAGGAATGGCATGCTGAATCACCCAGCTCATCCCCCTCTGGAAACCTTCAAGATGCCGAATGAAAGAACACTTTCCCTGGGAACCTTTTCCAGATCCTTCTCCCCCAAACCAGCTTTCTTCACTGTCCTGCTTTCTAGAGTCCTCCCTCAGATCTGGGAGGGCAGCAGGGGTGGCAAGAGGGGTTGGCTCAGTGGGTTCAGACCCCACCTCCCTCCCGGCTTTGTGTACCTCTGTTGGCATCTGCCCCCTCACCCTTCACCAGAGAAGACACTAGTGCCTACTTCATAGGGTTGCCCTAAGTATTCAAGAGGTAAGGTGCATAAAATGTTTGGTGCCTAGGATATAGTAAGAGCTCAGTAAACATTGGCCACTATTGCACCAGGCGTAGCTGATCACACAATGGTCTTCCGCTATTATATTATTATAATATGATTATATTATGATCTTCTTAAGCTTGGTGGCATTATCTCGTATCTCCAGAATCTGTTAGAGTGAGTCATTAAAATAAAAAAAAAAAATCATTTAGGACCCATTCTATGCCAAACACTGTGTGAGGCCAATAACAAGCTGTGGCTAAGTATGGATTTGCTGAATCAAATAAAGAAGTCAAGAGATTGTGACACATAATTAAGAATTCCCCATCTATCTTTTAAGCCCCCAAAGTATCTGTAACTAATTTTGAATGCTTCTTGCTTAAATGCTCATGATTTTCCTCCCTTTTGTAACCCTTTAGGGGAAAGAAAAAAATCGTCTCTTGCTCTCAAAAGAGCTGACACACTGGATGGATCTACAAGCCAAGTTTCTGCCCACACCCTCTGAAGCCTTCAGCTTCTCTGATCCCATGTGGGGAAACTGTCTGATGGTGGTCTGACGTTTGGTTATTTTATTAGCAAAATACCTCAGATACAGATTCCCAGTGGATGTGAAACTCTTCCCACCTCAAGAGGCAGTGATGAACAGAAGCATATTTATAAAAGAGCCATAATACCTATTCACCACACAGCTTCCAGGCGTGTTGGAATGTATCTCCACTGATTATTGATAAACCGCAAACCAGAATGGGTTTCCCATTTCATTTCTGAGCGTTAATGCAGTTGGTTGAAAAAATAAAAGACAGAAGGAGAAACAGTGCATTGTGTTACCTGCCTCCTCCTTCTTTGGTTTGCTTGGTTTTCAAGTAGGCTCCATGCTGGGTGTGGTGTTCAGTGGTGGGCTTGAACTCATGACCCTGAGATCAAGCCCTGAACCGAGATCAAGAGTCAGATGCTCCACAGACTTCAGTTGGGTTCAGCTGGGTTCAGACAGACCCAGGTGACCCCTCTCTCCTCCATCTGATGTGGCTGGAATGCCTCTTCCCCCAGACTAGGTTGATTTCATTCGTAGGTCCCAAGCTCCTAAAACGGGGACAATGCCTGCCATAGAGTAGGATCCTGATGAGCATTTGTCACATGAATGGGTGAATGAGTACATAAGTGAATGAATGGGTCCTGCCTTGTACATTTTTACTATACCTCGCATCATTGCTAACACCTGATCCTTCGTGATACAGATCTCCCATGGACATCATTCCATTGGATTTTGAAAGCATGCTTTTTCAGACTCTGAATCTAAATTTTGAAAAGCCTAACTAGAGAGTGGCAGCTTCTGAGGCTAGATGAGAGTATGACATATCTGTGCAGATATTATGGAATATTAATTTCCTGTGGTCTGTTTGCAAGAGGTTCCTGCCTGAAAGCTTTGGGCGGTGTGGATACTGAACATTGCTCCTTTAACTTTTGTGACAGGTGGAGATGCCCTCAGATGGCCTGGGGGGTTTCCTACGGGACAGTTTCCAGAAGCCCCCTCCCGATCAGGGATTCTCTATGTCTCTAATTTAGCTCTTCCAATCCTCTCTCCCCCCTAGAGCATAGTAAAGACCTGAGATTAAATAAGAAAAATTGGAAGTAACAAAAACCTGAAATCATCAGGTCTGCCAAGAAAGATTCTAAGAATTTAAGCATAAGGTTGTGACCTTGGGAGGCATCTGCCTTACATCAGGAAGAAATAAAATCCTCAGAGAAAGAAAGAAAATCAGCGAGTGCCCATGATGGCAAGGTGTTTGTCAGGCTGAGTGGAAAGAGAAAACTCAGAGGTAAGTGGAAAGAAAGTTAGTGGAGGGTCAGGCTCTGGTTGCCCAGGGGAATCACAGAGTGAGGTTGAGGCTATAACTCACGATCTGAAAGCTCTCCTTTCTGAGCTCCTACTCCCAGCTCAGAAGGACTAGAGCAGAAGTCTGTGTGGAGTGCAGAAGAAAAAACTGGACCCAAAATCATCTTCAAGGGTCAGAGATCAGACATCCAGACAGTCAACAGGTACGTGAGAAGGGACTTAACATCACTCATCCTCAGGGAAATGAAAATCAAAACCACAATGAGATGTCCCCTCACACCTGTCAGAATGGCCATCATCAAACAGACGAGGCATCATAAGTACTGGCGAGCGTGTGGAGAAGAGAGAGCCCAGGTGCAGGTGGTGGGATTGTGAATTGGTGCAGCCATGATAGAAAACAATAGGGCGATTCCTCAAGAAAATTAAAAACAGAAATTCCATACAACCCAGCAATCCCACTTTGGGGGATGTATCCAAAGAAGATACACACAGGATCTCAGAAAGACATCCGCCGTCCCATGTTCATGGCGGCGGTATTCACAGTAGCCAAGATATGGAATCAGCCCACATGTCTGTGAACCGATCAACAGGTAAAGAAGGTGTGATGTGCGTAGACCATGGACTATTGTTCAGCTGTAAGAAGGAAGGAAAGCCTGCCATCTTCAGCAGCTTGGATGGATTGTGAGGGCATTATGCTAAATGAAATAAACCAGACAGAAAGACAAGTATGGGGGCGCCCAGGTGGCTCAGTTGGTTAAGCAGCTGCCTTCGGCTCGGGTCACGATTCCGGAGTCCTGGGATCGAGCCCAGCATCGGGCTCCCTGCTCAGCCGAGAGCTCTGCTTCTCTCTCTCCCTGATGCTCTGCTTACTTGTGCTCTCTCTCTCTAACTCTCTGTCAAATAAATAAAATATTAAAAAAAGAAAGACAAGTATGATATCATTTATATGTGGAATCTTTAAAAAAAAAAAAGTCAAACTCATAAAACAGAAATTAGACAAATGGAGGTCAGGAGCCAGGAGGTAGGGGAAATTGGGACAAGTTGGTAAAAGGGTACAAACTTCCGGCTATAAGATGAATAAAATCTGAAGATCTAATACAAGGCACAGTGACTCTAGTTAATAACCCCGTATTATATAAATGGAATTTGTTCAGACAGAAGAGCTTAAATGTTCTCACCATAACCCCAAAAGATAAATATGTGGGGTGATGGGTGAGTAACTGGGGGAAACCCTCCCATAACGCATATGTATAACAGATCACCAGGATGGACACTTTAAGTACTTGACAATGTTATGTATCAATTATACCTCCATAAAGCTGAAATGTACAAGAATTTTAAAAGTCAGACATCATTTTAGGAGAATGGAAAATCATTATCCTTTGTCTTTATGGTGATCCTACTGTCCCATTGTTTGTCGCTGAACTGGTTTCCTACTGAGAAGCAAGAGGAAAGAGTGAAAGTAGACCATTTTTATCTCTCCTTGAACTCAAAGTACCCAGGGGCCAGCCTGGGCAGATATTTAAACAGATTTGGAAAATATAGCCACTTAAACAGAATGGTACACTGGTTCAACTAAATACAACAGCTTAGACAATACTCCAAGACATGCAAAAATTTAATATATGATAAAGAAGGGAAAAATAGGATTATCAAATAGATTTTATTGGGATAGATGGTTAGTCATGGGGAAAGTCTCTTCAAGGTTATGCACAGAGACACATTCCAGACAGACCAAAGAATTATTTTTTAATCAAAACATAAAGAAACTATATAAAAAAAGAAATGAATATTAATCAAGCTTCTGGAGAGAAGAGCGTCTACATTAGAAAAGATTTAAAAAATCACAAAGGAAAAAGATAGGCAGATGTGATTACAAAAAAATTTACATCTTCGGTACATAAAAAGCATAGTCAAACTCGAAAAGAAGACAACAAACAGGGAAACACATTTGTAGCAAATATAATTAAGAGGAATGATGTATTCATATATTTGAATTAAGGCAAATCTTTAAGAAAACCAAAGATGCCAAAGGATATAAACAGACATGTCCCCAAGAGGAAATGCTACTGTTTAACAAACATGGAAAAATTTTTCAATATCCCTACTAATCAAAGCCATGCAAATAAAAACAATAACATTTCATGCCTTTCAAATTAGCTGGTCTTTTAAAATGATAATAGGCATATTAACACAAGTGTAGCAAAATGGGTCCTTTCTAACATGGCAGATCAGAGTGTACACTGGCACAGCCTTTTTAAGAGAGTAATTTGTAAATGCGTCCTGAATGCCTTAAAATGGTCCCTCCCCGCTTTGATCCAGTAATTACACATTCGCGTGTGTAGCTTAATGAAGTAGCCTCAAATGCGGATAGTGGGCTGGGGCGTAGCACGGGGTGAGTTTATACAACAAGATTATCATCGCCACAGAATAAGTAATAGACAGATAAAAAAAAAAATTTTAATGTAAATGTTTGGTTAAATAATCCATGCCATAATCCTAGCATGGGACATTATGGAGTCATAAAATGCAATGTTCACAAAGACTGTATAATGTGGAAAATGCTTATGATATAATAGTCACTGGAAAAAAAGAACAAGATAAAAATTGCATATAGAGAATGGATATAATTATGCAAAAAAAAAAAAAAAAACCCACACACAAAAAAGCCCTGAAGAAAAGACATTAAAATGTAAATAGTGGCTGTGCATAGATGATAAAATTATGGAGGATTTTTTTTTATTTTCTTTTCTGCTTTTCAGGAATTTTCTACGTTTTGTAATAATATGAGAAAAAATGCATTTATAATCATTTAATATTTCTATTCCCTTTGACATCAGGGGTCATTCTGAATGTCAAACATTTGCTCCAGACAAAAGGTACTTTGGGGGGGCTTTAAAATCTAGTTCACGTACAAGGTAATATCCAATAAGATCCCTAAAATGAAACCAGTGTCTTAGTTCAGGCTGCTATCACAAAGTGTCATAGACTGGGTGGCTTATACACAAAAGAAATTTCTTTCTTGCAATTCTGGAGGCTGGAGGTCTGGGTTTTTTAGGCCATATGGATCAGTCCAGCAATTTTCCGGAAGGACTAATGGTTTTAAATCACTGCTTTTTGAAGGCGTCCCACTGAACTGCACATTAGTGTATTTGGATGCTGGTATGTTTATCGTGACCCTCCTCACTCCAGAATAGAAGCTCCTTGGGGAAGATGGGGTCCGTCTTGTGTTATCACCGAGGCTCCACAGCCTCGTACAGAGTGGGGATCCTGACGAAGTTATCTGACAGATGGACTTGTCTCATCTCTCCCACTGCCTGCAAGCAACAGTGTGAAATGTGGTGGGTGATATGGCTAAGTGACCGAGGGATGAGGGATGGTCCGTCTGAGGAGGTGGCCCTTGGGTGGAGGCCTGAATGAGGAGGCGGCGGCCAGGGAAGGATGTGGGGGAGGAGTTCCCCGCAGGAGGAACAGCAAATGCAAAACTTCCCTCAGAGAGACGGTGGTGCAGGGTTTTCACGGAAAGCAGAGGGAGCCTGAGCCAATGAGCGTCGTTAGGTGGGTGGGGACGGGGTCAGAGAGAAGCAGGGGTGGTGACAGAGGGCCCCCCCCCCTGAGGAGCTGAGGTGTCACTCTGCCGGCGGTGGGCAACTAGCTGTTGTGAGACTGTGCAGGGTAGAGGTTGGGGAACCTTTACCTTTGCTTTAGAAAGATTAGAGCCAGTTAATTTGAGCTTGTTATCAAAATTCTACCTGGTGCTAGCGTGCCGCTGAGATATGCCCTCCAATTAAAGATCACTGTGTGCGCTGCCAGTGCCACCAAGGGGGAAGTGTCAGAGTAACAATGTGCAGAGAGAACTTTGAGCTGCCCTGAGCTCCACGCAGAGGAAGGGCCGCGCAGAAAAGCCTCTGCTTTGAAACCCATGGCGTCTGTTACTGGCGGACCTGTATTGCCTCCGAATCCGTAATACTGAAGCCCTAACCCCTAACGTATTTGGAGATGGGGAGTTTAAGGAGGTGACTGAGATTAAAGGGGGTCCTATGGGGAGGTCCTAATCCGACAGGACTGGTGTTCTTCTAAGAAGGGGAAGAGATTCCAAGGATGCCTGCGCACAGAGAGAGGGGCCGTATGAGGCTGCCGTGAGAAGATGGCCATCTGAAAGCCCAGGTGTACTGTATGTTTTCAAAATTCTTATCATCCCCATGCCGTGGCTTCCCCACTTCCAGGCTGGACACCCTTGCCCGGACGACCAGGTGTGCCAGGATGATCAGGCTGGGGATGGCCATGGGTTCCCCCCTGGCCCTCCCTGGACTGGAGAGCAGCAACATTCAAATGGATCAGTGAACTCTTTGCATGCCTTTTGCTGGTGTACTCTACCCTGACCCCCATTAGAGGCATTCCTGGTGGGTCCTCGGTCTCAACTCCCCCCATTACCCGCCACCCCCCCCCCCACCTTTGGGTGAGCCTGCTTCCTGGGTGTTCTCCCCTTATGGTCCCTTGTGCAGTGTGTTGTGCCTCCCTCCTCCAGGATCTGTGAGTGCAATAAATCTTTTTTTTTCCCCTCTGCCTCTCCACTGGCATGTCTGTGGCTGTGCTCCAAGTGATCTTTAGGGACCCCACAAGAGGGACTTACTCCTCTACTTTTAGTGCACCAGGAGAGAAGCCTGAGGAGAAACCAACCCCGCCAGGACCTTGGTCTTGGACTTCCAGACTCCAGAACTGTCAGAAATGGCTTTCTGTTGGTTAAGCCACGTCATCTGTGCCATTTTGTTACGGCAGCTCTAGCAAACTACTACACGCTCCATTCATACATGTGTCCCCCCAAAACCCAGCTGTCTGCATATCTTGCTCCTCCTGGCTTGGCCAAAACCCAGGAGATTCCCAGAAGGTGGGCCTTGCAGAGCTAACCCCTGGGAAGCTGTAGACAATGTGGGATGAGCCGGTCGCCTGGCACCACAACTACCCACATCCAGTCCTTGAGAGATGATAGGAAAAGAGATGAATATTGGATGACTTTAGAGACTCATTTTCTCTTGCTTGTCACCAGGACGCACCACTGCCCCAGACCTGTGGGAGACAGTGCAGAAAATCGTCTGCACTGGGAAGCTGTTGTTCAAGGTTTTAGTTAAAGGTTCACATACTGAAGGATCCTTACACAGCCTTTACTCCAAGGCCACATGCTGCGCTAAGGGCTCCGCGTACCGTGACGCGTGTCGTCCTCACAGCCACCCCAGGACATGGGCACCGTTATTATCTACAGATTACAGAGGAGGGAACGGACAGTCCCCCAGGGCCACAGCTAGAAAGAAGTGACAGAGGCAGGATTCACTCCAGTGTGCGTGTGCTCCTACCGCTGGGGCTGACATAACACTGGCTTTGGGTCTCAAGAGTGTCAAGCATCTGTCTTGGCCACTCCAGGCACAAATGGGTCAGTGGAAGACATCAGTAAATCTAAGCGCCTAATGCAACCTACAACCTATGTGAGAAGTTTCCCTGGTTTATTTTGCATGGACACCTGTAGTCATGGCCTTGATGTTGGTTGACTAGGAGACTCCCGGGAGTCTGGCTGGCCGGACTGGGGTGGGAACTCCCAACAGTGTCCCAGGATTACTGAGAGGCTTCATGAAGCTAACTTTGCAAATTACCTAGTAGGGTGCTTAGTCCACAGTAGCATTTCAAGAAACGTTTGCCCATATTGACTATAATCGTTCTCGTAGCCACTTTCCTCACCCCCCTGCTTGAATCCCTTCTCTTGTCGGTCTCCACATTAGTTCTCAGATTTTCCGACTTCCCAAGCAGAGACTTGAGAGCTAAGTGGTCTTCCAACTCAAACTTCAATTGAATAGAAACGAAAGACAAGGTCAGAGCGCCCTGGTGCCCACGCCCAGCGCTTGGAAGAAAAGCGGCTGCCCGGTGGCCAGCCATAATGGAAGAGCTCGGAGCCCGATACTGCCCTGCCTGCCTGCGAGCGCTCACCTAGCCCATCTCCCATTTCAGAGATAACACCTTCGCGGGCACCAGTTTATTTACGGCCACGTTGGGCTGCTGGTCCTCTCCAGTGTAAGTGAATTTCAAAATACTTTAAATTCAGGATAAAGCAGTGAAATGGGAAAATCTTTACACTCCAATAAGACATCATTACTGGCGAGCATATTGCACTTTCAATATCAGACTGAAAACCGCCAGTGCATGAAAGGGGATGAGGGCATCAGTGCGGGCATCGGCCAGCTCCACAGATAGGACCCTGCTGGGGAGGAAGATGCTCTGGGGGGCTCCTGATGGGACATCTCAACCCGCACCCCCGTCCCCAACAACTGCTTTGTGGGCCATTAGAGGTTCCCAAAGATGGCAGGGTCTGGAGCCCCTGGTCCGGACAAGGGATGGGCTGGGGAGAGTAGCCTGTGATTGCAAGTCAAGGCTTCTGTGAATCTGTAGGGGAGGGTAAAAGGGCAGGTTAGGTAGGATCATTAGCATTTAGATTGCACAACTAAGAAACTGATGAGTGGAAAGTCCCGGTGGCTGGGCCCCGGGACAGGGGAGATCACGAGCGGACCCCAGAAGTCCCTGAAATTGATGAATGGCTTCCGCACAGAGGTCTCAAGTCCCGGCAATGGAAGGGAGAGAGGCGGGCTGGGAAGGAGGGGCGCGGGGAGGACAGGGGTGAAGGAGGGAGGGACGAGAACAGACAGACAGACAGGAAGGGGAGGGAAGAAAACATGCAGCGAATAAATGGAGGAGACAAGAAGAGGGGAGGTCCACTTCCGGAGCGTGCAAAGCACCCGTAGACATTTTCTGCTCAATTTTGAGAGGGAAGGACCTAGTGACGCCGATGCTTAGCAATAAGGGACGGAACTCGGAGAAGTTCAAGTTCCCTATGGTTATAGGGCGGACTCAAATCCCAAAGCTCCTTCCAATAGGCTGCAGGCTTTTCTCCAGTTTCCGCCCCCTGCCCCCAGGGATGTGTTCAAGGAGCCCTGCTGGTTCAAGGCGGGTCAGCATTACAGGAGGGCCTAGCCCTATGAATTCTCTGCTCCATGACAGACACAGTGCTAGATGCTTTAAAACATCTAGCCTTGCTTCATCTGACTTGTTTCATCCTTATAACAGTAGACCCATTTTACAGATGAAGACACAGAGGACCAGAGACACCTGACTAAGGCTACACAGATGCTCTGCCAAGGAACCAGGAATCTTACTCAGACTGTCTTAATTTAGAAGCCTTAGCATCCCTTCTGGTTGTGACTCAGCTATTAACTTAAGGAGTGACTTGATGCCAGTAACCTTTTGGAGCCTGTGGTAGGCTGAATGATGATACCCATCTGAGTGAAAATCCCCATGTCTTAATGCCTGGAACCTGTGAATGCGTTTTCTCACACGGCAAATGGACTTTGCAAAGGCGACTCAATTTAGAGTCGCGGGATGCCGAGGTTTTCCTGGACTATCTGGGTGGACCCAGCATAATCAGAAAGGGCCTCATAAAGAAAGAGGGAGACAGGAGGGTTGGGGCAGCATCAAAAAGAGATCTGAAGGTACTGTGCTCTGGCTTTGAAGAGAGAAGGTGGCCGTAGCCAGGAATGCCGATGGCCTTCACATGCTGGAAATGGAAAGGACATAGATGCTCTTCTAGAGTTTCCAGGAGGAATTCAACCCTGCTGATAGTTTGATTTTAGCCCAGTGAGGTTCATTTTGGACTTCTGACCTCTAGAATTACAAAATAATAAATGTGTGTTGTTTTAAGCCACTAACTTTATAGTTATTTGTTATTAATACAGAGCCTCAGTTTCCTTATCTGTCAAATGAAAATGATCGTCTTGGACGGTCTCTATTCTATGTGGCTTTGATGAGGATGAAATGTCATATGTTCTTATGCTGGCCCTGAATCTCACCCCTACTATGGACACCCCAAATGGAGTATGCTGCCCAAACTAGTTTTGCCCTGCCTGAGGCAAGCCTCTCAAGCACACCAGCCACATCTCAGCCTGTATATTTTCAGAGCTCTGAACTGCTTGCTCCACAAATAGCCAGCTGGTCTGTTGGGCTCAATGAAAAATGAAATCAAGCACAGAAGAAAACAGAACCCAAAGATGCTGAGACACAGTCTTAACATTACCTGAGCACCTGGATCCAGCTATGCCTGAAGCTGGTATATGTTGAGATTTTCAGTTAGGCAAGTCAAGAAATTCTCATTTTTGCTTAGGCTAGTTTATGTTGAGCTACTGTCACCTATAACTTAAAGCATTTAGGGCATTCTACTATGAACAGGCTCTGTGCCACAGATGCCACAGATCTTGGCTGCAACAATCCTATATAGTAGGATTACTTCGTTTAATAGTTGAGAAAACTAGGTCACAAATTAGTTAAGCAATTTGGCTAAAGGGCTATAGCTTGTAAGTGAGTAACAGTGGAATGTAAACCCTGGTTTGAGCACAAGGTCTTCGCTCTTTCTCCAATACCAAGTTTACACTTTCCCTTAACTTGAACGCAACTTGGAGGGCTATAAAGTCAAATCGAAATCGCTATTTCTCTCAGGTCTTTACTCTTGCACTAAATATAATAGATCACAGTTGTTGTTAAGTCCTATGATGGATCCTCTTAAAATCTCTGCTGAAAATCTTATTAAGTTTTCTGTTCAGAATGTAATGCTTGGTAGTAAAAAGATACAAGCTCTTTGTGAAACGGTTTGTATCAGAAAACATGTTGTAAAAGCTGTTGGCTGCTGGGTAGTTGTCAAAGGAGCCATTTTATTTAAATTCAAATAACGTCGAGAAAGGAAGCTGGCAGTTTCTGTTAAGAAGGAGTTGTTTGTTTCTTACTACATGAGGAAGATGGACACTTGTGACCAGAAGAATGAGGGGAACTATCACCATATAACCCATGGTTTCTTTCTCCTGGGTTTTTTGTTGTTCTGTGGACCTGAGCTTTGGGAAGTGAGAAGAGGTCTTTTTGTTCTGTTAATCTGATCTAGACACTGTAAACCCAAGTGCCAATAAGTGAGTGGGTAGGCTGCCAGTTTTGTATTCTTTTTTCAAAGACGCTCTTTTTTTTTTTTTTTTAATCTTTAAACACAAGGGATTATTGTTTGCGTCCAGAGTAAAACATGGGGACTTCTCTTTACCTTTCATTTTTCCCATCCCTAAGGAGACCTGGATACAGAGATGGCACCAAGCTTGGGCCTGGGAGACAACAGGGCGAATGCTGGGGAGAGGCAGACCCAGAGAGTGTGTGTCTGTGGGGCCATGACGTGGGCTCGCTCTTGCTAGTTCTGGAAATCAGGCCTGGGCAAGCCAGAACTTTGGGAGTCACCCATTTTTCAGTGTTGTCTAGAATTATTTTAGAAATTGTGTTGGCCGAACAAAGACAGACCCGGCAACTGAATAGGCTCTGGGTCTTTGATTTGGAGCATTTGGCCTAGAGAAGGGAACCCGATGGAGGAAAGTTTAATGGGGTTTCAATAGCAAAGGCACTGAGCTGCTCCCCTGAGAAAAGTGATCTGAGTTTCGAGGAAGAGGGAGAGGGGGGGAGGGGTCTGTGAGGAGTTAGGGAGGAGACTGGGAGAAAGTGTGGGTATCAGCTGGACTCAGGGTGTGTGAAATTGCAGCAGACAGGTAGAGAGAGGGTTATAGGAGCTTCCCTTTAGAGCCAGTGATGGGATTCCCTTCCCTTTCCTGCTTCTAAAGAAAAGCTTGGTGTCTTTTTTTTTTTTTTTAAAGAATTTATTTATTTCTATGAGAGAGAGCGAGAAAGAGCCTGAGTTGGGAGTGAGGGTCAGGGGGAGAAGGAGAAGCAGGCTCCCTGATGAGCAGGACTCGATCCCAGAACCCTGAGATGATGACCTGAACTGAAGGCAGACGTTTAACCAACTGAGACACCCAGGCACCCCAGAATTCAGTGTCTATTACTTTTTTTTTTTTTTTGACATAGGCTGCAATTGGTATAGGCTACACCACACAGGGGATGGATGGCCTCAGGCCCACTTACCTCTCTGTGCCTCAGTTTTCTCATCTGTAAAGTGGGGCTCCTAAGAGCACTACCTCACAGAAGTAGGATGGAAACGATGCTGGTCAAGTATTTGGCAGTGTGGCCCCATACTTAGTTCTCCATAGAGGATGGCTCTATGATTCCTTATCTCATTGACCATGATAAACTGCCTAAAACTGCCTATTTCACTTCTCTTGTACTTCATTATGTAAGGATTATTGGATGGTCTAGTGTCCATAAAGGCTTTTGCACAGTGTAGACGCTCAACGAACTGTGTGCCTGAAACCTCCTCTTCCTCCGGGGACCCTCCTCCAACTTCTCTCCTCTTTTTTTTCCTTCTTCCAGGGAAGCTCTGTGGGGGCTACTTGCAAATAGGTTCAGAAAGGCAGGCCAGGAGCAGGTGGGGTAGCTGACAGACCATGGTTGGGGGCTTCATTTCAAGGTGATGTGGGGGGAGAGGGACAGGGAAGGTTGTTATGTCACAAGAATGTTAGCAAAGATTTTGAGTGGAGGGCAGAACAGATGGGAGCCCGTGCGTGCAGGTGAGGGGAGATGAGAACTGAGCTCAGTAGGATACGGGGCGCAGAGGGGATCAAAGCAGGGAGATTATGAGGTGAGATCAATAAGACCAGGCAACAGAGCGAGGAGGGGGTTCGACCCCCATGGTGATGACGGAGAGACTGTGAAGTCAGCCAGGAAGAAGGATGGCCAAGGTTCTGAACACCAACTGGGACAGGTTTGAGGTGCGTTCAAGTCTAAACATCAAAATACTAGCAGAGCTGCAATGGAAGTCCGGTGAGGGTAGACTGTGTGTCTGTCTTATTATTTGTCCAATGCCTAGGGCAGGGCCTGGCATAGCATGGGGTCGGGGGATCCATAAATGTCTTCTGAATGAATGAGTGAATGCTGGACCTGAAATCAGGCAAGAAGTTGAGACTGGGAATGAGTGTTTCGGAGTCTTTTTATATAGATCCATTAGCTGAAAACGTGCCATTCAATGGGGGAGTCCAGGCAGAGAATGAAGAGGCAGAGCTCACAGGAGGACCAAGGAGGCATCCTCCTGGGGAAAGACATTGAAAGACGCTGGTAGGCCTTTAGAAGGGCTGGGAAGAGAGCAAAGAGGAGTCAGCGAGGTGAACATACAACAGACAGATCATATCAAAAAGTGGGTCTTCTATTCTGAGCCTCAGAACCATTACATCAGCCTTCAGAGACACTACAGCTTGGAATCCTAGAAGGACGAGGGCCTGCTGGCACCTGAACAAGAAAAGAATTACAGAAAAAGCAGCCTAGCAAAAACCTCCCCAGCTTGTTACATCCTGCTTAAGGCAGAAGAAATTCCAGCAGCTTCCAGGAGACTGTCAAGAGGAGGAATTGCCCGCCCCAAGCCAGCACAACAGCCAGATCCCAACAGAGCCAAGACACAGAGCAGGACGCACAGCAACAAGGGAAGCCAGTCTGCCGATGGGTATTGATTCCCCACTGGCACACCTCGTCCCTCCAAGCAACCCCAAAGATTCGTCCATTCCCCTGGGGGCTGAGCTGTTTGCAACAAAATAGTTTCCCACTCAGCAATGAGGATTCTTGCAAGTCTCGTGTGGCCTTTGACAAATGAGTTTGCTCCTAATTAAGTCATCTCCTTGCTTTCTTTCCTGGGGAACCCCCCCGAGTTATTGCCGTGGAGACAGAAGAGACATGGTTCTGGTTCATGGAGGTTGGGGGGAACGGCATGAAGGGGCAGGGGCTGAAATTGATCTTCAAAGGACAATCATGTCATTTCTTTGTAATCGTTATGAGTACTTTCATTGTTCTTCGGAAGGGAGGGCATACCTTCGCTGGTTCTGTCGGACAAGGGGGATACAGATCTGAACGAGTCCATTCCAAAGACTTTCTTGATCTTCATGCCTTACTAGGACCCTGAGTAAAGACTTAACAAATGTTTGGTTAAGTAAATTCATGCCATCAGAGGACACTCACGTACAAACAACTCTTACTGTGTATGAAATACAAAGATTTAACACTTCAAGGGCAAAAACCACCCTTCCAGGTAAGCTTGACCCCCAGAAGGGTCTAAGTCACTATTCTCTTCCAGCCAAACACTGAAGACATTGCTGACATTGTTTTAAATTCTTCATTGAGCCTCTCACCAAGCTCTTTGATTTTTGCTTCACAAATCCCTTTCAGATCTGCCCTCACTCCCCCACCAGATCCCCACTGTCACTGTCTTCTTTTAGGGTAAATCCCTGGAGCCAGAAAGCATTGAAATAACCATCTCTCCCCCCCCCCCCTTCTGGCCAGGAGGGATTTGTTCTAGTAACTGTAGCTCATACTTCTGCTAGTTCTATACCAAATAAAATTTGATCATTATTCTCTTACATAAAAAAAAAAAAAAAACAACAAAAAAAACCCCACCCTCATGGGGATCAAAGTTTTTTTCAGAATAAGGCTTCAATTCCTTAGGGAATTTTCCAGCGGCACCTCCTGCGGTGTATTCTGTTTCAACCTGTGTCCCAGCCACTCGGAGCTGCTCACTCCTCTTCGAATGTACCAGATTCTAGGATGCTCTCAGGTATTTTCTTCCCTTTCCCCACCTCTCCCTTGCAGGGCAGTGTATCTTCTGTAATACCCCTGAGCCCTCTGAAGGTCTCACTTCACCCCACTCACCTTACCCTGCTCTACCTAGATTCTCAGATGGCAAGAGACTCATCACCCTCAGTCCTCTGGGAGCTGCAAGGGAGAACACAGAGTTTTATCTGCACTGTTTATTTCCTGAGGTGTTCCCAGAGCGGAAAGGACAAACAGTATCATGTCCATTTGATATGTGGGGAAGCAGGAAGAGACGGTGTTCGGTGGAGGCCGTCATAGCAAAGCAAGACGCAGAAAGTAACACAGAATTGCTGTTTGGCTCTGTCTCTTCTTTGCCCGCTTGCTAAGCAACTCCACAAGGCACCACATAGAACCCGAGAGCTGTTCTCACCCAGAATTCCAAGAAAAGAACCCCGGGTCTCAGCGGGAGCCCAGGACAAACTGCTCGGTTCTGCCAGGCAGGCAGGCATGGTGATTCCTTCTAGAAAACTGAACTGTGGATTGTAGACATTTTCCTAGAAGGAATGAAGCAGACTCCAGGAAAAATGAAGCTCAGAATTAAGTGCACACAACCAAAAAACTCAATTTTTGTTATTGAAAAAAAATTAACATATATGAACATGGTAAGATAAGCAAACAATACAGAAGGATTTCCAATGAAAAGTCTATCTTTTCCTCAACCATTGTCTCACAAGCTCTCTGGAGAAGCCATTATCTACCTTCTAAAAATATTCTACCTTGTATATAAAAATAAAGTGAGCTTCTGCATACTTTTTTAAAATGAATGGAAACACAGTAAAGACACTAATCAACACCTCGCTATTTTTGCTTAGAATATACTGGAAAGATCATTCCATATAAGCCACAGACACCTCAGTTCTTCCAAAGCTGCATGATATTCAATTGTGTAAATGTGTCACAATTACTTCAGCTTCCCTACTGGTGGGAGGCCCTTCAATTATTTCCAGTCTCTGGTTAGTAAAAGTGTTGCCACAAACAGGGCACCCAAATGTCAGGGTGAACATATGTCAATATCTGTGACACAAAGTCACAAAAGAGAAGAGCCTATGTCAAAAGACATGAAACCATAAATTTCTTTTTTTTTTTTTTAAAAGATTTTATTTATTTGACAGAGATCACAAGTAGGTGGAGAGATAGGCAGAGAGAGAGGAGGAAGCAGGCTCTCTGCTGAGCAGAGAGCTGGATGCAGGGCTCAATCCCAAGACCCTGGGATCATGACCTGAGCCGAAGGCAGAGGCTTTAACCCACTGAGCCACCTAGATGTCCCTCACAAATTTCTTTTTTAAAATTAATTATTTTTTTATTAGAGAGAGGTGGAGAGGGACAGAGGGAGAAGAGAGAGAATCTCAAGCAGACTCCCTGCTGAAGGCAGAGCCTGATGCAGGCAGGGCTCTATCCCATGCCCCTGAGATCACAACCTTAGCCCAAATCAAGAGTTGGACCTTTAACCGACTGAGCATCCCCCAGTGCCCTAAAATTACAAACTTCTTTGGAAAAAAAAAAAAAATGAAGGTCCTTCTGTGGATGGTCGATCCCTGGAGTTGTGAGGCACTCCACGTGGCTCCGTCAGGTTTCAGTGGGGAGCAGCTGACTCCAAACACAAGGGCTGAAAGCACATGACTCTAGGCAGAAGATCTGGGGATGCTTTGGTGTTTTCAAACCTCTTGCCCAAATATAAACCCTCTATGTGGCATTTAAGACCTTCTATGTTCTGGGGCGTCATATAATGATGTGATTTAGGCCTTATCTACAAGCCAAATCCTGCTTAAAAACTGGAAAAGAATATAAGACCCCCCAAGCTGAACTCAAAGGATGGCTAACTTCCCCTCGGGAATACAGAGACATGGCCCCATACTACAACCTCTTCCTCGCCTGGTCCAAGCCACTAACCGCCCTTCACTCATGTCCTGGAACAGTCATTAACCACATCAAAGGCAGACAGATGACTTTAAGCCATTCAAGACCTATGGCACGCCCACCTAGAAATAAAGCTGTGTTTGTGGAGTTACAGTCTCATCTCCGTACTTAGCCTCCCCAGTCCTCACATGCCCACACCAGGTTATGACCAAAGCTGAGTGAGGACTGACTGTAGAACGCAGGCTCTGTCTCGAGGGGCCACCCCGGCTCAGTTCACCTCCACTTCCACTTCCTTGTGGGAAAGCAGATCTCGTGTTGCAAGATTTTTCATAGCTTTGAGACAAACTGGAAATCCAGATGGGTATGTAAAGCCTCTCAATTTCATAGAATTTGAAAATAATACCTTAAAAAGTAAATCCTATGCAGGCTAAAAAAAAAAAATGTATATAGTCAAATGAGGTCCACGGGCCCCAAGATCTCTGCTTTAGGTGTAGACCTGGTGCTGACATTTGGTGTCCCTTTTTCTCCAAACAAGTTCACCCCAGTGCTCAGCATCCACACTTCCAATCCAAGTAATAAAAATAAAGAAGGGTCTCCAACTTACAGCTAAAATAGAGGCTGGAAAGCAAACCCACTTTTGTTGCAAGGAATGTTCCAAAGGCATCTCTGAGCCTTGCTCCAGCAGTCGGAATGAGCCTAACCCATCAAGCATTAAGATTTTATTTAATACTTGAGAGAGAGAGAGAGTGAGAGAGAGAGAGAGCATGAGAGGGGAGAGGGTCAGAGGGAGAAGCAGACTCTCTGCGGAGCAGGGAGCCTGATGCGGGACTCGATCCTGAGACCCTACAATCATGACCTGAGCAGAAGGCAGTCGCTTAACCAACTGAGCCACCCAGTGCCCCCCCTACCCCCCGTTAAACATTCTGAGGACCTCACAAGACAACTTATAATTAAGAACTAAGTTGTATATGACCAGCAAGCAAAATGAGTGGGTTGGGCCATAATAGCCACTATCAGTCAGATCAACTTAAGAAAGCTACACTGCTTCATTATCAGCACCACAGTCTCTTCGTTATCAGAGCCTTCTTGACCATTTCCCACTTCCCAGGTGGTGTTCTTCCCTTGATCCTTTGAAATGAGTCATGCGTTCCTTCCTAAAGTACCTCAGAGGAAGAGCAGAAAATCTGGGGGCTCCTCACACCCATCCTTGCCATTCCCCTTTTGAGTGGGATGTGCAAATTCGCTTCTCCTTGGAACAGCCTCTTGTACATATGGTATGTTCTTGGAGGAGATGTGCCTGCATCTCCGGGAACTCACTCGGGGCAAGGCTGGCACCAGAATGTGGCCCTCCTCGTCAGAACCAGGAGAGTGGGGACGCGGGACTTCAGGTCACCAATCTACAGCAACGCAAGTCTGACTGCCCATTGTGTATGCAGGAAAACAAGATGGATTTAGATCCATTCTGACAGATTCCTTGTTACTAGGTTGAAATGTGAAAGACTGAGAGAGAGATTTGAAGTTTTCCATGTTTGTTATATAAATCTTGCTGGAAAATCAAAAGCCTCTGTCTGCATTCCCCTCTCTATTGGGGGCCCAACAACCATTCAATTCTCTCTTGATAATATCATCCTGATTTCCTTTTGGAAAATTACCTCTTCCCCGCTGGCTTTGGGCTTAAGAACTATTTTTTCCAGACGCTCTATCTTACCCTAGTCTGAGACTGAAAACATTCTGTCATTCTTTCCTTGGTTCATTTCACAAATATTCACTGAGCATCTACTTTGTTTGAAACACTAGGCTTGGTGCTGAAAACATTGATAATTAATAGTCAGTGTCTTCTCACTTCTGACTTCATGGCATTTACAGGCTAGGGTATAATCTAGCTTCCCTTGACCTAAGCTAGGTTACTTGTCAAGCTTCCTCTCTGGAATTAGGATCTTCTAAAGAATAACACAATAGCTAAAAATGATCAGACTCATCTATTCCAGCTTGGCACCCTTGTGAGATGCCGGGGTGGGGGGGGTTGTCTCTGAATCCTGGACTCCTAAAATTACACATATTTCTATTCACAGGAACGTCTGGGTGCTTACCTAGATCTGTGTCATACTTTCCAGCCTTCCCATCAATGACATCAATATACTTATATTAAGTCCCTCTTTCGTTTCTGTTTAGTGGTGTCAGTTTTTAAGGCTTGTAAGCAAAGAACTTCCCCTGATCTTGGAACTGTTTCTCAGCCTATCTGGTCACTAAGCAGGCTTGGATACCTCAACTTATCAAAACCTGGGAGATTTTTTTTTTAAATTAGAAAAACAAAACAAGTTGTTGGAGATAACTGAAGTCATGCTGTAGAAGACATTCATGTGATTTGACCCTCACCTTTCTCTTTCCTTTCTTGAATTTCCTTCCCATTTCAGAATCTGTAATATGTATAGTACAGTATGTGTGCATGTGTCTAGTATATGTATATGTATAGTACAATGTCTTCTCATTAGAATATTGATGCTGTTCTAAGGCAGTAGTGATCAGGGACTTGTATGCCTTGGTTCTCGCTTATCTTGACTTTTTCCATATTTTAACTAAACCACTTCTCCATCCCTCAGTGACTGGCATGCTCACTATTTGGCATATGGGTGTACATCCTATTTCATCATTGTTTTGTATCAGAAAGCTTGTCTTTCAGACTCTGTATTATTGAAGCTTCGAGTGAGCCTTGAAGGGAATAGGAGTCTGAGATGTGCCACGAATGCAGCCTGTCTCCTTCTAAGCTGAACGGCACAGCAGCAGAAAACATACATTGTTTTGACTATTTTCAGAGTCCAGGCAGATAATGGACTCAGATAGGCCATGCAAGGTGGTGGGAGCCTACAAATCAGAGAAGATGTGCCCTGCCTCTGGAACTAGCCACCACTCAGCTATAGCCCTGTAGAAATGTGGCCTGTATTGCCAGATCTTCCCACTTTAAAAAACAACTTATTTATTTATTTATTTGACGGAGAGAGACACTGAGAGAGAGGGAACACAAGCAGGGGGAGTGGGAAAGAGCAGGGAGCCTGACACGGGACTCCATCCCAGGACTCTGGGATCATGACCCGAGCAGAAGGCAGACGTTTAACCGAGAGCCATCCAGGCACCCCTAGATCTTCCCACGTTGAAGAGAAGTTCTGAAGTCTAGATTTGTGGGTGAAATCTCCCGGTGTTTAGATGTCAAGTAACTAAAAAGCAATTAATGCTTGAAGTGCAAGCAAAACGTGGCTGTGGACAGATTTTAGCCTGTGCCCGCTCAGCTTTCAGCTTTGGGTCTTCCTTACCTATTCTGCAATGCACCTTATGCACCTTACCTATTCTGCAATGCACCTTACGCATCTTACCTATTCTGCAATGCACCTTTGCAGATATTAGCTGACTGTGCTTCTGGTATTTCCCTAATCCTTTGTCTTGCTTGGAATGGATAACCTCCTAGATCAATTGCTTTATGGTGCCGCTCTAGGACTTACCCCAGGCTATAACCCTTGGGTGTCCTTTGCTTCATTCAAACAGGTGGCCAGGTCTTCTAGCCTCTAGCCTCTGCTTGAATGCTCTCCATGACGGGGGACTTAGTACCACTCATCAGCTGATTCTGTAATGTGAAGACATATGAAGGAATGGAAAGGATACAGATTTGGGAGTGAAACAGGTTCGAGGTCATCCCAGCTTGGTTTCTCAGTGTGTGCAAGCCACAGTTTCATCTGTCAAACAAATACTTGTGTGGGAAATTAAATGTGATAACCCTGGACAGTATATGGAGCCTTTCACATAGGAAGTAAGAGGGTCATAGTTGTAGTTTCCCCCTTTTTAAAAATTATTATTTCCTGTCCGTTTGTCCTGGGAATGTGTATGTCAGATTTCACGTTCACATTATGGTCTTTTGAAATTAAGACCCCATGTAGTCACTTTTTCAGACTCAATAGAACTGGTCATTTGAAGGACCCTGTATGGACAAGTAGCCTAGTCACTCTTGGAATTAAGGCAAGATGAGGAGGTGTGTTTGCAGAGACAGAGAAAGCCTTCTGGAAGCCTGATCAAGGGACAGAGGACCCACCTGGGAAAGGGGTCACCTTAGCATGAGAGTATCAGGGGAAAGGGTTTTGTTTAGTTACAGTGCTTCACTTCAGGGTGAGAGGTTGAACTAGGAAAAGCTCTTCCCCAGCACAGCACGTGGGATTTGTGGTCCACCTCACGCCTCTGGACGCAGGCACAACTCTCTCTCGAGAAGGCTGGGCATCAAGAAATGAGTAAAAGGAAACCAAAGACAATGAGCTGTGTTGACTTTGGAAAGCCCTGGGACACAGGGGCAGGGTGGCTTGGAAGCTCATGAGCAAAACCAGACTGGACTGAGGTGGGCTGGGGGGCAGTGAGAGACGGACAACACCACTGTGCAACTCCCCACCAGCACCTCCGGCAGATGGACCCCTCTCGGGATGACAGGGAGACCAGCTTTGCAATGCTTTACACACGAGAACTGCAATCATCGCTATTATTCGGTGTGATGGTGTGTGGCTTATAGCGTCTGTGACTTGACAATCAAGTAATGAGCTATTGATGAGGGAAATGAACCTGATGACAGCTGAGGCTGGAGACCATTAACATAGAAGCCTTTCCTGCTGAATGTTATCACCCGGGACTCTTTGGTAATAGCTAATAATTATAGCCACCTTTATTGAGATGCTACTCTGTGCTGACTGCTTTACGTGGATCATCGCATTCAAGTCTCCACGACTCTCTAAGAAAAGTGTGTTACTAGTCTGTTACAGATAAGGAATCTGGGCAGATGAAAACAAATACTCCCAAGGGCTGGGAAATGGGAATTAAGTGTGCTCAGGGCACACGCATCGTTGGAGAGGGTGGTAAGAGAGAGTAGCGACATGGCAGATCACACATGGTCCCCTGAGCTCTGGCTGTCCTCAGAGGCGGGATGCTCAGGCTGGGTAGAACTGGGCGCTGGGTGGGGATTCCCTAGAGATGGGTGCTGCCCCTGTCCTTGTCCATGGTACTAGGGAAAGGTAGGGTGTGTGCCTTCCAGACTTCAATGTGCATGGAAATCACCTGGGGGATCTTGTCAAAGATGCAGATTCTGATTCAGTAGGTCTGGGTCAAGGCCCAAGATTCTGCCTGGTGCTGCTGTTCCACGCATCGCTTTATGGATATAGGGAGGATCTAGGCAATGAGGTAACAATGGAGCTTTCGGTTAGTGAGAGAACCCACTGTGTTGGGAAGAGTAGCTCAGCTACCGTTTCAGCTTGTACTTGCTACTGAGCTAACAAACCTGCTGATTCAACCAAAAAGAAATTGCAAATTGAATGTAAGCGGAATCACAAAACTAATAAAATTAAATTTTTAGCGTTAATTTCATATGATAGTACTGTGTTTAATACTGTGGTAAATCAGCACCCATTAAGTGAATAGCACATAAATTACTATAGCCACGTTTCTTTTCATTTTAGCAATATCCCTCCAATTTAGCATGAACTAACGGCAAAACTTATTTCTGTAGAGCTCACTCTGATGTTCTTTTACCTCCCCTTGATTCAATAGCTTTCTTTATGTGTTATGCTCACCTCACTTATTTTTGCATTAGCCTGTGACAATTGAAGTCATATGTGGTTGCTTTCACGAAGACAAATCAAAATCTTGATTTAATAATAATATCAGAAGCTAAAGTCTTCTTTCATGAAAATAACTTTCAACTGCAAAAAAAGGAGACTCATTTTTCTTCCTACCAAGATAATCCAAATGCAAGAACCAAATACAAGAATACAAGACCCAAAAGATGTGAAATTATGTAGTTTTATTTGTTAATTTTTCAAACTAATTTTTAAAAATATGGTCTTTTTTTTTCTTCCCTCAAAACAATGTATTTTGACTTCTTCCTTCCTAATGTGAGAATCTAGGTACTGATTTCAGTTCCGTTCCTATTTCTAACTCCCAAGTTCTCCTGAATTGTAGCTTTTTACCTGTCTAATCTACAATACTTACATTTTGTTCCCTAATCATAACTGATCCTCTAAACCTTATCTGCGGGTTGATTCTGAAAATTGAAAATCAATATATTGTGATTTCATTATGACTGTTTAAATGTGGTTCGCTACACACCCATAGCTATGATTAAGTGTTCTTTTCTTGTATGACTTTTTTTTGGGGGGGGGGGATCTAATTACTTTAGATCTAGTTCTAATTTTGCTCAACCACTGCTACAAATTTAGGATTCTACTGACCCATTCTGTTTCCCTGGAGAGTCCCTTCTGGGTCTTACATGTCTGATAATGACTTTATTCTACCATCCTATTTATTGATACTTACGTGTTGAATCCTAAAATGATATGATTTTCCCACAGAAAGTCAAGAGCTCCTAATAGCTACAGTTGCTAATGGATCATTTGATGCTGTCTTTGTTTTCATTTTGTTTTGTTTTTTTTTTTTCCCCTCAATTTTGCTTTTAGGACTTTATTTTTATCCTTAATATTCTGACATTTGGTGGTCATATGGTATATATGTGGGTTTTTTTTTTTTTTTTAATTCATTGTGCTGGGCACTAGAGTACATTTTCTATATGAACTCGAAGTCCTTCTGTTCTGGAACCATTTTCTTATTACTTCTTCGATACTTTCCTGTCATTTGTCTTTTGGTCAGATGCCACATTGACCCTCTGGGTTTCTTGTTCATATTTTCCACCTCTCTATTTCCTGTTCTACTTCTCAGAGACTTCCCAGATCTGATTTTCCAACTTTTCTATCAAATTATTTTCTATGTTGACAAATAGATCTTTACTACCTAGAAGGTATTTCTTGGTGTCTGTTTATTCCATTTTCACTGGAAAATAACTGTTGCACATTGCAACGTTATCCCAAATCTCTTTGAGAATGCACACTAGAGGCTAAGTTCCCTCCTATTCTTTGCACCATATCTGTTTCCTCCAGAATCGTGTTTTGCATCTGTTCACTTTGATGTCTCTCTTTCAGGCTGGAGGGTCTCCCACTTGAAGACGCCTGAATGTTCATGCTTAAGAACAAGTCAATTAGACCCTGTATCATGGACAGACCTTGCTGATTTTGCTAATTCATTCAAAGTGAGACCAGTTGAGGGAGACAAGTGACTCATTCCCTGGTAAGCCCCTAAATGATAAAATGGAAAGGACATCCTTCCAGAGCGAATACTCCTTTTTTCTTTTCTTTTTTTTTTTTTTTTTTTTAAAGTCTTGGCATAGAAGCCTGGCTTCCAAGAATTGTGTCCTTCAGGGTGAAGTGGGTTTGACTATTTCAAAACGAGACTTCTGATTAATCACCTTGTTTTGGACCCCACCTCGTAACCCTACCCTCCTTTGCACATTTTGTAGTGCTGAGGCCCTTACATGCATGAAGGGCATACTGGCTCCCTCTTCATTGGAATCTTTTTCTGTACATACTCTGGGATGTGGCGTCCTGGATTCTGCATCATCACTTTCTAATCATCTATATCTTACCCATCTTTCAGAGATTTGCTGAACTCTTCCTTCAGATGGCTCTTTTCGTCTTTTTCTCATTGAGCATTTAGACATTATTTTCACTCCTATACTATCTTTTATTGATGAGGGGGAACAAACACATAGCCAAGCAGTCAGCTTCAACCAAAAGACATTAATGTCACTGTGGCATTAGAAATACCAGTCCACTGACAGCCTGATCTGCTTACCTAGACCTGTAAAGATAAATTCTGCCTGTAATTGGCACCTGTGATTACTTGGCAGCAGTGAAATGATAAACCATGGGCAAAGACAGTCCTTGATCATAAGTATAGGTTTCAAATAAGATGTTTTTACCTGTAAGTAATAGGAAACCTTGACTCAATCTGTTTAAACAATAAGGAAACTTATTATCTCACATATCATTAAGTGAAGAGTAGGCAGGACCCAGAGTAAGTAAAATTGGGACTCTGTTTCCATTACTCTGAGATGTTTTTTACTCCTTTTTTTCTATATGTGGACTCACATTAGCTTCCATTGTGGTGACGAGATGGCTTCCTGCATGTACACAGGATTCCTTCCCTCATGTACACAGAATGGCTTCCTCCCTGTACACAGGCTGGCTTCCTGCCTGTGCACAGGATGGTTTCCTGCACACACACAGGATGGGTTCCTCCATGTACACAGGATGGTTTCTTGTATGTACTTGGGATGGCTTCCTTTATGGTCACTAGAGGCAACTAGGGAAACTGGTTTCCCATTTTTGTAACTTGTGCGTGAGAGCGGGGAAAAATCCTTTTCCCTGACCATAAAGTAAAAGGTCATCCCAGCAACCCTGTCCCTTTAAATCACTAGGAAATGCTCGTTTACTGAGATCTGGGTTTCTGAAACAAGCACTTGCAAGGGAAATAAGATTACATACAGAAACAGAATCTGTCTTTAGAAAACAGGTGAGTGGGGGATGGGAATATCTGAAAAACAAAACCAGAAACAAAACAAAACAAAAACAAAGGCTTTGAAAAAGACAAACCGGGGACAGGCCATGGAATAGGTAAAGAGCAGCATCCGCCATTGGTGGTCATGTCAGGGATCTGACACAGGCTTAGGTCTCAATTCCTATTAATGCCAACATGGCAATGTTCCATTTCAATTTCCCCATAGAGAATTTTCAGGCAACTGACAACACTTAATACCTCACCTCGGCATACTACACTATTTCTCCAGGAGTAGGCTTCCCATTCATCACCCACTCTACAGTCCCTACAGGGAGCATGCTCTGTTTTATGTGCCCTTGGAGGGAAGGTTGTCTGCAGGATCTTAATTGCTAATCCTGAGAAAAAAGTGTCCAGAAAAGTTTTCAAGTCTCCTTTATGAGAGGGGAGGCTGCCATGCTGTCCCCATGCCAGTGATGTCTGAAAAGGGATTACCAGGATTACCATTCTCCCATGATGCCATTGCTTCCTACAGCCAAACCTCAGTTTATGGCCCATGTGCAGTTCCTGATCACGCCATGCTGTCTGCCTCCACCTCCCACACGGAGACTGTGTGTGCAAGTAATTCATCTTCATATGTATTCCAGAAGTAGCAACAGTGCTAGGTCCACCCAGGCAATAATAAAGTTCAGTTAAAACAGGAACTTGAAAAGTAAGGGAATGATACCTTATCTAGATGAATATCTCAGACGATGCAGGCCTATGTTTTATTAGTAAAATCTGAAAAAATTATGTACCTTGGGGAAACTGACCAAGTCAAATTCAGGCAACTTCGTTTTTATTCCTGTGTTCATTCTACATATATTCCAGAATGTCTACTGTGAGGAAGCGGCTGGACGGGATTCACAGGGAGACCCGATGTTCTCCACCCGTAGAGTGGTGTCTTAAATAAAGTTCCCCGGCTCACAGCCTACTGAGATGGAAGTTTGTGAGCAGGAGGGGTATTAGGGTTGCTCTTGGAATTAATACCTGTAAAGCAGTGAGTGAAGCAAGACTGACAAAAGGATGAAGATGACTAGCAGTGCATTTGTGGCAAAGGCCTGAGGTCATCCCACAGGGAGCTCTGGATCAGGGATTGTCTCCCATTCTTATTCTGAGTTAAACCAAGGAGCTCAGGCCTCTGCATCTCCATTTGACCAGCCACTGGAATTTAGCTGGTCCTGAGGAAAGGGCACAGCCTTGGGCAAGGCAGGTCCCCTCACTCAAGAAACTTCCTGTAGAGTTCTCAGCTGTAAATGGTGAGCAATCAACACTCCTGGAAGCAGGGGAATGAGTTCCTCAGTCCCGAGGGGAATCAGTGCAGTCCACTACTGTAATCACTACAAGCAGCGGAGTTAGAAATGTCTGGATTGACTTGGGCCAAGGGAGAATTAGAAAGTACCTGTCTTGAAACGCTACTGCTATTCCAAACATATGGCAACAAAAGATAAAATATCACCAGGAATAAGCAAAAATAGATATTTATATAAGGTATAAAAAATGGAAATTTATAAGATATGTATCTAGAGACACCCGGGGGGCTCAGTCAGTTTAGCGTCCCACTCTTGATTTTGGCTCAGGTCATGACCCCAGAGTCATGAGATCAAGCCCCATTTCAGGCTCCACGCTGGGCATGGAGTCTGCTTGGGCTCTCCCTCTCTCTCCTCTCCTCCCCTCACCTCACTCACACATGCTCTCTCTCTCTTAAAAAAAAAAAAAAATTACCTATACTTGACACATGGACCTAATATAACTTTCTTTATGGCCACACAAGATGACTCCTAATGGTGATTAGCTGGCTCCCTGGAAGAATTAGAGTCACAGAGTTTTTGTTTATATCCCATGAGAAGAAGAGGGGAAAATTAACCTTTCCTTTAACCACAAAATAGAAGTCCTTCCCTCCTGTCTTGTGCCACACCAATCCAAAGACAGCAGAAAACAACATATCTGTAGATCAGGAGCCCAAGGTGGTGAAGGGGCTGTTGGAACAGAGAAAAGGCAGCCAGGAGTTTGGCTCCTATGAGAAAATGGAGGCTAAACATTCCCCACGACGGGAAGGGGACGAGAGCCAAGATAACTGCGTGAGCCTAGGAGCTAGACTGTCTTTTCCCACCTCTGAAAGAAAGCTGAGAAAGCTGAGATTTTACTACAATGGGATAATGAGGTAGGCAGGAGGGACTAGACACAGCTTCTACCCAAAACTTGGATGAGCAGCCCAGTGGCTCAGAAGCTGCATCTGTCTGTGTCAGTGCAATATTACCAACAACAGCCTTAATCCCACATGAGAAAACAGGGTTCTAGACTGGGGTCCTGAAGAGCCAGCTGCAAACCTAGCAAATAGGGAGGGGCGAGCACAGAACAAAAAACATTAGGGAAGGAAAGACGAGCCTATAGTGCAAAATCACAGAACATGCAATGAGATAGAATATTAAAGAAGAAATCCTATAGAATCAATAATCAATAATGGGTGATCATTAAGGAAGAGGACAATGATGAAAATAATAGAATCATCCAAGGTTAACATTAAAATAGTTAAGTTCTGGAGGGGGACGCCAGCATCATGATTAGAGAAGGCATCCTTCACGTCTGTTCTCCATCACCAACAAAAATTCATCATCCATTACAGACAGAAGTATCTTCATTAAGCTGTGGGATCCAGCACCATATGCCAAGGGCCCTGGAAGGAGGTCTCACTCACCCATGCATCGGGTAAATAGGCAGATAGACCTTGGTCCTGCCATGGTCCATGAACTGGCTCCAGCCCCTCCCAACCACAATCTGGAATCCCCAGGAAATCACTTTCTGAGAGAATCACCCACAGATGAAAGAGCCTTTGGGGAAGTCTAGGTTTTAAGATGAGAAATTCCAGGACACTCCTGGAGCAAAAAATATGAGTTTGGGCAAGAGGGAGTTATTGATCAAAGGGTACAAATCCTAGTTATAAGATAAATAAGTTCTGGGGATCTGATGTATAACATGCTGATTAGAATATTATATTACATACTTGAAAGTTACTAAGGGACTAAGTCTTAAATGTTCTCACCACAGAATAGAAATGATAACTTGGGCATGCGCTGGCAATGCTACCCAATGCTACTGTGGCGATCACAGTGCAACATATAAGTGTATGGTATCAACACGAGGCACACCTTAAACTCACACAATGGTATACACCAATTACATCTCGAAAAAGCTGGAGAAAAGTGAAAATCTAATTTAAAATAAAACAAGAAGTTATGGGGAGGGGATATAAGCAAATTCTTTTTTTTTTTAATTTTTTTTTAATAAACATATATTTTTATCCCCAGGGGTACAGGTCTGTGAATCGCCAGGTGTACACACTTCACAGCATTCACCAAAGGACATACCCTCCCCAATGTCCATAATCCCACCCCCTCCCCCCAACCCCCCTCCCCCCAGCAACCCTCAGTTTGTTTTGTGAGATTAAGAGTCACTTATGGTTTGTCTCCCTCCCAATTCCATCTTGTATCATTGATTCTTCTCCTACCCACTTAAGCCCCCATGTTGCAACACCATTTCCTCATATCAGGAAATGACAGATGCTGGCAAGGATGCAGAGAAAGGGGAACCCTCCTACACTGTTGGTGGGAATGCAAGCTGGTGCAACCACTTTGGAAAACAGCATGGAGGTTCCTCAAAATGTTGAAAATAGAACTGCCCCATGACCCAGCAATTGCACTACTGGGTATTTACCCTAAAGATATAAACATAGTAATCCAAAGGGGCACGTGCACCCGAATGTTTATAGCAGCAATGTCCACAATAGCCAAACTATGGAAAGAACCTAGATGTCCATCAACAGATGAATGGATCAAGAAGATGTGGTATATAAGCAATTACTTTTTAAAAAGTAATCTCTAGGGGCTGGGTGGCTCAGTGGGTTAAGCGTCTTCCTTCAGCTCAGGTCCTGCTCCTGGGATCCTGGGATTGAGTCCCATGTTGGGTTCCCTTCTTAATGGAGAGCCCGCTTCTCCCTCTTCCTCTGTTGCTCCCCCTGCTTGTGCTCTCCCTCTCTCTCCCTCTCAAATAAATAAATAAGATCTTTAAAAAAAAAAAAAGAAAGAAAGAAAGAAAGAAAGAAGAAGAAAAAAGAAAAAGTAATCTCTTCACCTAACATGGGGCTTGAACTCACAACCCCCGGAACAAGAGTCACATGCTCTACTGACTGAGCCAGCCAAGCGCCTCACAAGCAGTTATAAAAATGTATATTTTAAGAGGCGCCTGGGTGGCTCAGTGTGTTAAACCTCTGCCTTCAGCGCAGGTCATGATCTCAGAGTCCTGGGATCGAGCCCTGCATTGGGCTCTCTGCTCAGCGGGGAGCCTGCTTCCCCCTCTCTCTCTGCCTGCCTCTCTGCCTACTTGTGATCTCTGTCTGTCAAATAAATAAATAAAATCTTTTAAAAAAATGTATATTTTAAAAAGTGTCTCCTAAAAATGTCGGAAATGAAAAATATCGTGATTAAAATCTTTAAATCAGTAGATGATATAAACTGCAGACCAGATGTAATCAGCAAGAATTCGTGAATTGGAGGATACGACTTAGGATTCTACAAGAACGTATCAGAGAGAGATAAAAATATTTTTTTCATTAAGCCTTAGTCTTAAAACATGGAGAGTAAGTTGATGGGCTCCAAAATATGTCTAATAGGAATGTTAAAAGTGTAGAATAAAGCAAATGGCAGAGCACGGATATTTAGAAAGATACTGACTGAGAATGTTCCACACGTGCTGAGAGGAGCACCAAATCCAGGCAGCATAAATGAAAATATATGAACATCTAGGCTCATGCTAGTGAAAAGTAGACACATGAAAGAAAAAAAAAACACCTCTTTAGGTTACCAGAAAGAAAATACAGATTAACCCACAAAAGAATGACATTTAAATTCTTAGCTAACTCCCCACCCACAACCATTGATTCCAAAAGGCAATGGAGTGATGGATGTAGCTTCACAGTGCCGAGAGAAGAGAATCATAACCTGTAATGTCATATCTGGCTTAATGTGAAGGCAAATGAAAGGCACTTGCAAATACACAAAGATTAAAAGAACATACTGCCGGCAGACCCTTCTGGACACTTACAGAATTAAAAAAAAAAAAAAAAAAAAGACATGATTCAGAAAGAAAGATAATTTCGGTGCTGGGTCAGGCAGTCAAGAAACAAACACTTACTGAATGTCCGCTGGACATACTGCAGAGACGTGATCCCTGCCCATCCAGAGCTCATGGTCTAGCTCTGTGGACAAAGCTAAGGAGCATCCGGGCAGAAGGAACTGAGGGCACGAAGCTATTGGGGATGACAGCACAAAGGTGTCACAAGAATAAGGGACCAAGAGTAATGAAGTCAAATGACTAAGTCAAATGACTTAGAGAGATGAAACTAAAAAGTTTGGTGGAGTCCAGGGTGTGCTTGATGAAGATCGATTAGGGCCTTTTAAGAGTTATTAAGTGGATTTGGGGGCATCTGGATGGCTCAGTCAGTTGAGTGGCTGACTCTTGATTTCACAAGGGACCATGAGATCAAGCCCCGTGTTAGGCTCTGCACTCAGCATGGGGTCTGCTGGAGATTCCCTCCCTCTCCCCTCTCTCCACTCATGCTCTCTCTCACTTTCAAATAAATAAATAAAATAAAATCTTTTTTTTTTTTAAAAAAAGAGCTACTATGTGGATGTGAATCCTGGTCACTTCCGTTTGGTGTCCACAGTGTTAAGAATGGGAATACAGAGTGTGGCAATCCCCAAACCTTCCTTCCAGGGAAAATGAAGCCAAAACACTCTACGGAGACACTGAGAAGATGCCGGCCCTTTTTTGCATACGATGTCATGCATCTGAATTTCTCCCATCCGAGCTATTGACCATCTTTATCTTTTGAGGCTCTAGGTCAGTAAAGGAGAGGGTGTGAACACGGTGGATTCCAAATGAAATAGCAACAAACCGAAATAAAAAATATATAAATAAATGCCTGAACTTTAGTTAGTTTTGGTTTCTGAAGAAAGATGTGCACGTGAATTTGTTTCCCTAGCTACCATGCACAAAAATAGAAGATGCGGTATTTGGTAATTTTATGGCTATTAGAATGATACAGTGTCATGGAAAGTTATTGCATTTTAAGACAGTATTCTCCTTCATGCACAGACTCTGAGGAGAAGGGGAAGACGGAGGACACATCGTCATACACAGAAATAGTTTGTGTGTTTATAGGTCATCTTAGAGAAGTTCTGTGTACACAGCAGGCAAAATGCTAGTCGGCAGTGGCTGTACATATGCTCTCGGGAGCTCGCGGACAACACAGCTCCTCTGCAGGTAAACACAATATGAGAATCTGACCCTGGGGTTTCTTCATCCAAAAGCTAATGAAAGTGGCCAGTTTGATTTTGTGCTGGAGGAAAAACATGGCAACACCCACAGGTAGCAAATATACCAATACAATCACGAATACACGTTTTCAGGAGCACGCAGTCCTGTGGAAGGCCGGGAAGACCACACGGGTGTTCGGTATCATAAGTGGTTGGGGAAATTGGAATGTTCCCTTTTGTCTAGTGGACCTACTGAGTTCTATGTCCGGAACATGATAAATTGTGTCATTGGAGTTGAATGGGAAAAAAATTTAAGGGAAGGGAATTCTTTATGAAGCTTTCCTGACAGGTGACCCAATCCAAACCTTGGAACCAAGATACACCCTAATTTTAGTCACAAAAAAAGTGGATGGATATGCCAGACACCGTGATGGCCTTCTCGAGGATTCCATGACCTTTGGCAATATAAGCGCTTTCCTTGCACTCCCAAGGGACTTGAGTAGCTCACCAGACCCTCCACCTAGCCTTAGGCAGTACCATAGTGAAATTAGAGATGACAGCCTGTCATTCTCAAAAACATCAACCATGCCTCCTTCCTGTTATCCTTCATCGGTCCAAATGTTCCAAGATTGATATACCAGAATATGTATCCACCTCCTTAACTCTTAAGTCAAACACATTAGGAGTGGGAGCCTGTTTTTTATTGAGTCAACTCTCATCTTGATTAACGAAGAAAATTTCAGTAATAAGAAAACAAAAGAAAGTAACCTGTGGTACTGGGTGCAAAGTTTTGACTTGCCTGTTTACTCAAGAGGGTAATCCCAAACCTAAAAGTTTTCTTTTCTTTTCTTTTTTTTTTTTTTTTACAATTTCATTTTCTATTTCTCCAAGTCAAAGTAAGCATAACAAGTCTTGAAAACAGTCTACTACCTGTCATTATACCTTACACAAACTTCTTCCAGCTAATTCATTCTACTTAAAGATAAATGTGCATGTGTTAAAGAGTTAACAATGAACTCCTACATATTAGTGATTGGATTTACAATACTACACTTATACAGCAAGACTTAAATAAAATAATGAGATCAGATATATGTTTTTCTACAATTTGGCCTCTACCCAACTTTACACCATATCTGCCTTGCAAGTTTGCCCACATTGCTTCCATAACCTTCAGCTCTGCTTCAAGGTCAGCTTCCTCTCTCCCGCCTCCTTCTCTGAGTCCTTTCTTCAAATTTCCAGACAGTGGTCTAACAAGGGGTAGGCATGGTGGGTCCCGGGGGAGAGCAGTACTTTGTCACTGACATAAGTTAGGATTGCCAGCATACAGTGATAGAGAAGGTAGACTGATTTGGGTTTTTTTTTTTTTTAAAGATTTTATTTATTTATTTGTCAGAGAGAATGAGCACAGGCAGAGGCAGAGGGAGAAGCAGGCTCCCTGCTGAGCAAGGAGCCCCATGTGGGACTCGATCCCAGGACGCTGGGATCATGACCTGAGCTTAACCAACTGAGCCACCCAGGCGTCCTTGGGGTTGGTTTTATTAGTATTTTTGCTTCTCCACAATTGCCTGTACCCAGGGATGACGTCTCCCCTCCTTCCCCGCCCCACACCAGCAGGCCGATGCTTCCAAATGAAAGTGATGCCTTCCTTTTTAATTCTTTCTTATATACCACTTACTTGTAACTTATCATATTTTGTCTTATGTGGAGGGTATTTGTGTCCATATTTTGTCATAAGCTGCTTGAAATCAGGGGCGATATCTCCCCACCTGCACACTGTGCTCAGCACGGTGACTGAAACAGAGAAGGCCATCAGTCCACCCTGGTTTAATTAATATGGTGACTATAGTGAAGAAAGCTGAGGCCAGAGAGGTCAAGCATCTTCTCCAAAGTCACAGACCGTTATCAGTAGTGCCAGGATTGGAACCCTTGACTATCTGATTTAAGTAAAGCCATCAATTGTGCAGAAACTGCCCATTCATGCTACCAAATTAAACTCCGAGAAAGCTGACCATTTATTTCACCTCAGTAATTACTGGTCCTCAAATAGCATCTGAGGTCAAGGGGAAATATACATTCTCCAGACAAATGTGAGAAATGAAAAAGCTGGGGAAGATTCCTAATTTTGATTATTTTTTGAGTGTACTATGCCTTTGTATCTTTTGAGGAAGAATATAAGGAGGAAAAGCATTCACAGGTTTTTTTTTTTCAGCCTAATTGAAATATTCTCTACATCAAATATGTTCAATGTAGTAGAAACTGCAGATGTTATTGCTTTAATTTTATAACCCAATTATTCTTTTATTTCTAGTTGTCTTCAGGATAAATTAACTCTTATCAGCTATTCAAATAGGTAATTATCATAAAGCTAAATACCACACAACCTCATAATCCATGTCAATTTATAGACTAAACTGGAGTAAAATAATGCTCTGGAGTTACAGGAAAGGAATTCCAGATTTTTATTATTTCTCAACATTTTTTGCCAGAATACTCAAATGAAATTTAACAAGGAGATGATTTCTTTTTGTGAAGAGAAGGGTCTAGAATTGGCTTTTTTATTGTAGTGGAATGAATGCTAAACTTGAGGCAAAATATAATGAGTTTGGATGTAAGACCTGTAATTTATCAGCTATGTGACTCTGGCCAAATTATGTTATCCCTTTGAGTTTCAATTTCCTTCTCTCTAGTAGCAAGATTTGGGATATTTTATTCTAAGATCCTTTCTGTCTATAAAATCCCATGACCTTATGCTTCTGATAGTGCTATAATACTCTGGCCAGGATGTCTCAGGACTCAATAGCTTACGGTTCTAATAGATAAGGTCAAGTCAGGTGGCCTTCAAGAATAAAACTGTACTCAACTGTATCACCTCAGGACAGGGCCAGAATTCGGGTGAAGTGAGTGAGAGACTCACACCACTGCAAACTTAAGGGTGTATCCCCCAATTTCAGTAATCAAGAGAAATACTATTTTAAACCAGTATTTTAAAAAGTCAAAGTTAATGTACAATCCACAATGAGCACATATAGATGTTTTTAACAAAGATCAATCCTCAGGGAGAAAGGTGTGTATTAGTCAGAATAGGTTTATTTATGCTGATGTTTCTTTAGAAAGCATAATTCTGGGGTGCCTGGGAGGCTCAGTGGGCTAAGTGTCTGCCTTCAGCTCAGGTCATGATCCCAGGGTCCTGGATCGGGCCCCCATTAGGCTCCCTACTCAGGGGGAGCCTGCTTCTCCCTTTGTCCCTCCTCCTCTCCCCGACTTGAGTACGCACTCTTTCTTGCTCTTTCTTGCTCTAATATATAAGTAAATAAGTCGACAGGACAAAAATAAAAATAAAAAGCATAATTCCCGTATCTTAGAGGTTTGATGGAGAAAATGTCGACTTCTTTCTCCCGTCACAACTCTGGTGAAGTTGTTCTTCTCCCCCACAGTCTCCCCACAGTCACACAGGCACTCATGGCAGGCAGGCAGCCCCTGCAATTGTTGCTGCAGAAAAAGAGAACCCCAGAGGGTCACGGCACTACGGGTCAGCATAGGTTAAGTCATGCTACAGTAACAAGTGACCCCGGAATCTCAGTGGCATATGGCAACAAAGATTGCTTTCTGGCTCATAGTACATGTTGGTTATGAATCAGCTACTATATATTTATTTTACCCCTGGTCGGAGGCTGAGGAAGCAGCCCTTATCTGGGACATGCTGCTCTTGAGGCAAAGAGGAAAGATAAAAGCAGAGAATGTGAAGGAAGCTATAGAACTCCTGCTCAGGGGCGCCTGGGTGGCTCAGTGGGTTAAGCAATTGCCTTCAGCTCAGGTCATGATCCTAGAGTCCCGGGATCGAGTCCTGCATTGGGCTCCCAGCTCTGCGAATAGTCTGCTTCTCCCTCTGAGCTTCTCCCTCTCATGCTCACTCTCTCTCTCAAATATATAAAATCTTAAAAAAAAAAAAAAAACCCTCCTGCTCAAAATGGCACACCTCACTCCTGCTCATATTTCACTGGGGGAGGAAAGTTGCATAGTTTTCCCAGTATCGATGAGGTGGAGAAGTATAATCCTCCCCCAGAGGAAGGAAGAGCGAATGTTGTGACTGTAATGCTATGTTTCACAGTCCACCCTCTTTACATGAATATTCACTTCTCCTCTTTCTACTTTACACACACCAACAACACTCTTTCTCTCCCTAAGGCAGTCAGCCTGAAAGACCCATTTAGTCGTGGCATTGATCCATTAATCTATAAACTAAAGTTTTTTGCCCCACCCATATCTAAGATACTATCATAAGAGAAAGGTAGAATGATGTAATTAACTACCTATTACTGTATTAAAAAATTGCCCCCCCAAAACTGTCCCAAATATAGGAGCTTAAAACAACCAATATTTTGGGGTGCCTGGGTGGCTCAGTGGGTTAAAGCCTCTGCCTTCGGCTCAGGTCATGATCTCAGGGTCCTGGGATCGAGCCCCACCTCAGGCTCTCTGCTCGGTGGGGAGCCTGCTTCCCCCCCACCCCTCTGCCTGCCTTCCTGCCTACTTGTGATCTCTGCCTGTCAAATAAATAAATAAAATCTTTAAAACAACAACAACAGCCAATATTTCCCTCAGTTTCTGTCAGTCAGGAATCCGGCAGTTGCTGGGTGGTTATGGCTCAGGATCTTTCATGAGGTTTCAACTGAGACAGGAGCTGGGGCTCTGGTTACGTAAGGACTTGAGGGAGAATCTTCTTCCAAACTCACTCATGTGGTTGTGTGCAGGCCTCAGAGAGCCACTACCAAGATCACTCCATGGTTGGCAGCAAGCCTTGGTTTCCGGCTACGGGGGCCTGAGTCTCCTCCTGACACGGCTTCTCTCTCCTAAGGGCTTTCTCATGACATGGCAGTTGGACTCAGAGCAGGAGAGAAAGACAGAGAGAATCCAAGATGAGGTCATCCTCCCCCTTAAAGTCCCTAGCCATCCTAGCCATCTCCAATCAAGCCATCCTAGCCACCTCCAGACATCTGAGCCTCTCCCGCCGAGATCCCAAGCATCATCGAGCAGAGAGTAATAGCCCCCATCATGCCCTAACTGGATCCCAAACTCAAGTAATTATCAGCATAATAAATTGGTTGTTCTTATATGCCTCTAGGTCTCGAAGTGGCTTGAAATACCACAATAAATGACCAGATCATAAATTGTTACTTGGAGTGGGGTGCTGCCGTTAAAAACAAAACAAAACAAAAACAAAGATACATGACATGGTCTTTCGACTGAGTTGTAGGCAAGAGCGGGAAGAGCCTTGAGGAGTCTTCCTGAAAGCCTGGGGCTCAGTAAGGAACTTATTATCTGAGACGGGAGTAAAGAGGGTATGTGTCCTTAACAGTGAAAACTTGGGCAGCGTGTGGCCTGAGGTAATGTGGAAAATAGGAAATATACAGAAAATATATCAGTTTGGCTGAGGAGATTCCCAGGAAGAATACTGATACTGCCAAATGCTTTTGTTAAGTTACATATACAGAGAAAGATGAAGTGGGGAAAAGAAAAGAAAAAGGAACTCTTCAGTTTTCAATTTCAATAAGAATTGAGAGGAAATAGAAGGGAGCCAGAAACTGTAGTTTCAAAAAGAAAACCACTTTTCATTCCCAGACTCTCAAGACACTAAAAAGGTCTCACTATCAGAGACAGCCTCAGGGCAAAGATCATCTCAAAGATGAGACTGAGATTTTTTTGTTGATATATCAGAAAGATTTGTAGGCATGCCTCATGGACTCTCTCAACGAGACAAAACGCTTCTGAGCATCTTAGGAGAGTTGTCTCATCCACTCAGAGTCTAAAATAAAGCCTGAGAAAGCCTTTCATGAAAACATCTGTGAGTGTTGTTTTTTGTCTAATGGGGTGAAGCCGAATAAGATTTACAAGAAATTCACATAATATTTAAGAGAATTAAATTGGTATAAGCCCTGGAGGTTCATGAAAGGGACAGAAACAGCATAAAATTGTGGGTCTCCAACTTTCTGTGGGAAGAAGACTGAGAAGGCTAATGCATTGCAAAAGTGATGTATTTCTTATGTAATGTACGGGTCTGAGAGCATGTGACCAAGAGCCATGGGAAATCATTCTTGGGGAGTAAAGTTGATTCTACTCAAAGAGCCAGCAACACATTTCTGGCTAGATTTCAGAATTACTACAGATTAGCGACTGATGTGTGCTTTCCAGGTCCCCTCCTTTAGTGTCTGCTGTGGTTGTCCTATTTTCTTATGTCTTTCTCTTGCATATTGGGTGTATTTGGGAGATAGATAGCTTAGCTCTTTACATCGTGGGCCTTCAGATCAAGGGGATCTGTACTCAAGGGACCGCATCCCATCTAAATATCCTCATCCCTACCAGGGCTTGATCTAGATAATAATTGCCTTGAACTTGAATGAGTGCCTTGATGGAGTAAGACATGGATGGTCTTGGAAAAGAATGAGGGAGTGTTCTATATGTGAGAGGAATGTATCTGTGGTCCAAGAGCAGATTGTGACAGATGAAAGATGGCCACAAATTCTTTGACACCGCCCACCCATCTCCCTTTCTACTGAATACGAACTAGCCTGTGAATTCTTTGATCACTAGAATACAATAGAAGTGATACTGTACCAGCTCAGAGCCTAGCCTTAAGAGGACTGTCAGCTTCGATCTGGTCTCCTGTAATTATGGCTGAGTTATGCTCTGCTACGCAAATGATGTCAAAATCTGTGATTTGTTCCTTACTCTTTTTTTTTGTTGTTTAAAGATTTTATTATTTATTTGACAGAGTGAGTGAGCATAAGCAGGGGTAGCAGCAGCAGGAGTGGGAGAAGCAGACTCCCCACTGAGAGGGGAGCCTGAGGCGGGGCTGGATCCCAGGACCCCGGGATCATGACCTGAGCTGAAGGTAGATGCTTAACAGACTGAGTCTCCAGGTGCCCCTCTTATTTTTACTTCAAGTTCACTGTGAGGCAACTGAAATTGCGGCCCACATCCTCTTCATAACAGGTCACAGGATGAATAAAGTGCCTCTTTCTGGACCATACCAGTTTCATGGCAGAAGTGAACAATAAAATGGAGTAATCATATATTGGCTCTTGGAGCTTCTCCTTGGACATGTCGGACCTCACAGATGCCCACAGCCTATTGAACGACACCAGTCACATGGCTCAAACCTAACTGCAAGGGAGCTTGGAAATGGGAAGGAAGTCACAAGTATTTGGTAAAGTAGCAAGTGTTTTCATCATAGAGAGAATATCATCAAACTCATAGAAACTCCTCTTCCTCTGAGGGCTGTTTAAATGACCAGCGGTGTTTCGCATCTTAGGTGTGGATACCTAATACAAGGTTACACCAAACCCTCCTCTTTCTGAAGCATGGGATCCTAGTAGGATTTTAATTTTATTTTGAGAAATTAAAAAATATGACCAGAGCTGCACTCTGAATATCATAGAGTAGTTTAAACTGCTTAAGCTAGTATTTTCCATGGAAATCTTAGAGAGAAAAATTAAATGACTATGCTTAAAGAAAAATCTTTCCTGGAAGTCCCCCAGAAGTGCTTGTTAAAAAACCATTCTGGCAACATCTGGGACTGAATTTGAGAATTCTCAGATTGGAAGCAGGGAGACTAGTTAGGAGGCTCTTGCAGGAATGTAGGCCAAAAATAACGAGTTCTTGGCCAAGGTGAAGAAGTTGGAGGTGGAATGAGGAGCTCTATTGCGGAGACATCACAGAGATAGAAAGAAAGAACTTGAGGAACAAATGTTTGTGGGTGGAAAATCCAAAAAGTCGGAAACAAGGGTGTATCAAATATTTTTAAAATAAAAAATTAAAGTCCCAGAATAAAATATGGGTGAAAGTTATTGCTTTTCCTTTTATAAATAGGAAATTTGGAGAATACTAAATGCAGAGACATTTGGCCATGGAAGTTTTTAAAGTGTCTGCAGTCTTCCAATATATATGTATACAAGGTCAAAAATAAAACAAAAACAAAGTGCAAAGTGGGGAAAAAATGTTGCCACACAGATAATAGGGAGTAAATGTCCTAATCTGTAAAGATTGCTTTTTTTTTTTGGTAAAGATTGCTTATAAATCAATGTTAAAATATGAACTCTGAAATCAAAAGTGGCCAAAAGTCATGAAGACCCAACTCCTAAAATAAGAAATACACCCAGGATGTTCATTTTCACTGGCAATCAAATAAATTCAAAGTTTAAAATGTGCCACAAACTTTTACCATCACATTGCAAATATTGCAAATATTTACAAAACCTAATGTTACTAATAATGTTGGGGAAACAACAGCTCCCAATCACTGTTGATGAAAGTATCAATAAATATAATTTTCCTGAAGGGAAGTATGAGAATATGTTAACAATTTTAAATGAAAATATCTTTTGACTCAGCAATCTGCCTTAAAGAATTTGTGGGAAAAAGATAATTGTGTGAGTATTTTTTAGAAGTGTGTTCAAAAATAAATAAAAGTATGTTCAAGGTTGTTCATTATGGGAATGAATCTACTGGAATTCTTAATACACATTAGTAAGGAGGGCTTGTTAAATAAATCATAGTATGTTCAACAAAAACAAAATACAGCTCTTTTTGATTTGTATTTATTGACCTAGGAAACTGGCTAAGTTATATTGTTTAACAAAAAACAAAACTACGGTATTGAATGGTGTGATCATACATACACAACTTTAGGTTTCCAGTCAAGCCAGTTTATTCAAAAAGGGGAGATTTCGGGGCACCTAGGTGGCTCAGTGGGTTAAGCCTCTGCCTTCGGCTCAGGTCATGATCTCAGGGTTCTGGGATGAGCCCCGCATCCGGCTCTCTTCTCAGCAGGGAGCCTGCTTCCCTCTCTCTCTCTCTGCCTGCCTCTCTGCCTACTTGTGATCTCTGTCAAATAAATAAATAAAATCTTGAAGAAAAAAAAAAAAAGGCCTCTCTCCTCTCCTCACTATATAGGTTCCCTTCTTAAGACTCAGTCCCCTCTTCCTGTTTTCTAGTCCATAGAGCAGAAACATGGTTACCACTATCATGTCCTAGATTTGCATTTTCTTTTTAGCTCTACTAAGCAGCCAAATTAGACTGGAATATTTTGGTTTCAACTTCCAAGTCCTCCAGAATCCACTCTGGTTGACTCAGTCCACGGGATCATCCAATCCTGACTTAATCAACTGTCAATTAGGTAACAGTGTCATACCATATAAAATTGTTCCCCCTGTGGTAACCAAGGGTGGAGTCAGGTGGCTTTGTTTTTCTAAAATGAGAAAATCCAGGGTAGAAGAACTAATAAGACCACTGACATCCAGTATCTTCTATCCATTTGCTCCCTAGAAAACACAGATGGTCACTTCTTCCCATACATTTCAAAACTACAACATCTAAGCAACAAAGCCAAGCAGGAAATGTAGTAGCTACCTCGTAGGTGATAGCAATATCTAGTTGTCTGGGTGAAGTACATTTTTTCTCCAGGACCATTCTTACAGGATGGTATTATGTATTTTTTAAATGTATACGAAACAATGGAGGAAAACAGCGCAATTGCAATAAAAGTTATCACTTGAAAATGACAGTAAAGGAGAAACTGTGTCTTGGCCACGGGTCCAGAGCACATACCTAATACAGGGTTTCTCAACCTTCACATCACTGATATTTGGGGCCAGGTAATTTTTTGATATTGTGGGCTTTTTTTTAACATCTAGCCTGCAGCCATTAGATGCCATCGAACTTCCCCTCAGTGTGACGATCAAGATGGTCTCCAGACATTGCCACATATCCGGCCCCCCCCCACACACACACCTGCCCCAAGACAAAAATCTCCACCAACTGACAATCACTGGTCTATTAGGAGAGAAAAGGATAGTTTGTAAAAATGAAGGGATAAGACCAGCACATCTCCTGGTAGGAAATTAAATTTCTTGTTCTGAAATTTTATATCTGCCTAAAGAAGATGTCTTCCTTGGGGCATGTAGGTGCCTCAGTCAGTTTAACATTTTTTTTTTTTTTAGTCTTTATTATTTATTTATTTATTTTTTAAAAGATTTTATTTATTTATTTGACAGAGAGAAATCACAAGTAGATGGAGAGGCAGGCAGAGAGAGAGAGAGAGAGGGAAGCAGGCTCTCCACTGAGCAGAGAGCCCGATGCGGGACTCGATCCCAGGACCCTGAGATCATGACCTGAGCCGAAGGCAGCGGCTTAACCCACTGAGCCACCCAGGCGCCCAGTCTTTATTTTTTTTTTTTTAATTACTTTCAGTGTTCCAGAATTCGTTGTTTATGCACCACACCCAGTGCTCCATGCAATAAGTGCCCTCCATAATACCCACCACCAGGCTCACCCAACCTGCCCCCCTCCCCTCCAAAACCCTCAGATTGTTCTCAGGGTCCACAGTCTCTCATGGTTCGTCTCCCCCTCCAATTTTCCGCCAACTCCCTTCTCTCCAGCTCCCCATGTCCTCCGTGTTATTCCTTATACTCCACAAATAAGCAAAACCATATGATAACTGACTCTCTCTGCTTGACTTACTTCACTCAGCATAATCTCCTCCAGTCCTGTCCATGTTGATACAAAAGTTGGGTATTCATCCTTTCTGATGGAGGCATCATACTCCATAGTGTATATGGACCACATCTTCCTTATCCATTTCTCTGTTGAAGGGCATCTTGGTTCTTTCCACAGTTTGGCGACTGTGACCATTGCTGCTATGAACATTGGGGTACAGATGGCCCTTCTGTTCACTACATCTGTATCTTTGGGGTAAATACCCAGTAGTGCAATTGCAGCATCATAGGGAATCTCTATGTTTTTTTTAAATTTTTTTATTTTTATTGATATATAATGTATTATTAGCTCCAGGGGTACAGGTCTGTGAATCGCCAGGTTTACACACTTCACAGCACTCACCATAGCACATATCTCCCCCAATGTCCATAACCCAACCACCCTTTCCCTACCCCCCACCCCCTGCAACCCTCAGTTTGTTTTGTGAGATTAAGAGTCTCATGGTTTGTCTCCCTCCCAATCCCATCTTGTTTCATTTTTTCCTTTCCTACTCCCAAAACCCCCGACGTTGCCTCTCAACTTCCTCGTATCAGGGAGATAATATGATAATTGTCAGGAAGCTCTATTTTTAATTTCTTAAGGAATCTCCACACTGTTTTCCAAAGTGGCTGCACCAACTTGCATTCCCACCAACAGTGTACAAGGGATCCCCTTTCTCCACATCTTCTCCAACACACGTTGTTTACTGTCTTGTTAATTTTGGCCATTCCATCTGGTGTAAGGTGGTATCTCAATGTGGTTTTTGATTTGAATCTCCCTCATGGCCATTGATGATGAACATTTTTTCATGTGTCTGTAAGCCATTTGTATGTCTTCATTGGAGAAGTATCTGTTTATGTCTTCTGCCCATTTTTTGACGTCATTATCTCTTTTATGTGTGTTGAGTTTGAGGAGTTCTTTATAGATTCTGGATATCAACCTTTGTCTATAGTGTCAATTTTGAATATCTTTCCCATCCCGTGGGTTGCCTCTTTGTTTTGCTGACTGTTTCCTTTGCTGTGCAGAAGCTTTTGATGAAGTCCCAAAATTTCATTTTCGCTTTTGTTTCCTTTGCCTTTGGATGAAAGAAGGTGCTGTGGCCAGTGTCGAAGAGGTTAGTTCTTGATAATGTTGAAGAGGTTATGTTCTCCTCCAGGATTCTGATGGATTCCTGCCTCCCGTTGAGGTCTGTTATCCCTTTTGAGTTTATCTTTGTGTATAGTGTAAGAGAATGGTCGAGTTTCATTCTTCTACACATAACTGTCCAATTTTCCCAGCACCATTTATTGAAGATCAGTTAAACATTTGACTCTATTTGGCTCAGGTAATGATCTCAGGGTCCTGGGATTGAGCCTTGTGGCACACCACCCCCCCGCCCCGCTCAATGGAAGGGTCTGTGTGTCCCTCTCCCTCTGCCCCTCCCCCATACATATGTGTGGTCTCTCTAAAAAAAAAAAAAAAAATTATTTATTTATTTATTTTTTTAAAGAAAAGAAACATCTTCTTTGTCTAGTGACTTTCAGAACTAGCCGTGTGGAAGAGAAATTCAGGACAATTTCCCTAAGGAGGAAATGGTAACAACTAGGCAGGGTGCTCACTATTTGTGTAGGTAATCAGGACCAGAGATTATGCTGAACGATACATAAGCAAAGGTCATTATTTTCCAGCCTGAAATTCTTCTGAAGAACTAATTCCTTATAAGAATCAATAAGCAGGGACACCTGGGTGGCTCAGTCAGGTAAGCATCTGCCTTTGGCTTGGGTCATGATCCCAGGGTCCTGGGATTGAGCTCCTCATAGGGGTCCCTGCTCAGTGCAGAGTCTGCTTCTCCCTCCACCTCTGCCCCACCCCACTCATGTGTGCTCCCTCTCTTAAATAAATAAATTATATCTAAAAAAAAAAATAGAATCAATAAGCTACTTATCAAGTCTCTTGTCGAGAGCTTCCTTTCCTAAAAGCCTAGGACAATGATCTTACCAGTCATGCGTCTGAACCCCCATCCAAGACTTGGTTTCTCCTGTTGGCTATTCTTTCTTTCTATTTTTCTTTTTTTTTTTTTTAAGATTTTATTTATTTATTTGACAGAGAGAGATCACAAATAGGCAGAGAGGCAGGCAGAGAGAGAGGAGGAAGCAGGCTCCCTGCTGAGCAGAGAGCCCGATACGGGGCTCGATCCCAGGACTCTGGGATCATGACTGGAGCTGAAGGCAGAGGCTTTAACCCACTGAGCCACCCAGGCGCCCCTTGGCCATTCTTTCTAAACCTCAAAGCAAAACAGGATTATCCTATGATGTTTCCCCCCAACTCAAGTTTTCAATGTGCTTTACCATTAGATATATAATCTCCTTCATCCAACATGAACTGTATTGTATTAATGGGTTTTGGTGGTAAAATAAAAACTGGCCGTCTTTTCTGGGCTTCTCCCTAAGAGCCCCCAGTTTAGTACCAATACTCGAGTTTTATAATCCTCACTTGGTATTTATAGTAGAGTGAGGAATCTATTACCTGTCATTTATCGAGACATACTTGATCTTAATTTGCTGCAGAAGGCTGGCTCTACAGACAGAGGAGATTTTCCTGAAAGATGCTCACTACTGAGCCCAACTCACTGTGAACAGATATCAAATATTTCAAACTGAATACAAAATAACAGTTCCTCTGGTAATCGTGGCTGGTGGAGTTGCCTCCAAAGCTCAAAACAACGCCCGCCTCAAAATCAGAGAAAATTATTTAGGTATATATTTTAATTCATTTCAGAGAGAAAGAGCTTGGGAGAAGGAAGGCTGACCAACAAAATGTGAACTTTAGTTTTCCGTAGGTGATGGGTTGCAGGGTGATCTTTGCCAGTCAGCTTCACACTATTCTGCCTACATGGCTTTTATTCTTCAACAATTATATATCTATTTAAAATATATATATATTTTATTTATTGGGGTGCCTGGGTGGCTCAGTCGGTTAAGCATCTGCCTTCGGCTCAGGTCATGATTTTAGGGTCCTGGGATTGAGTCCCTCAGGGGTTCCCTGCTCAGGGCAAGCCTGTTTCTCCCTCTCCCTCTGACCCTACCCCCTGCTTGTGCTCTCTCTCTCTCACTTTTACTCTCAAATAAATAAAATATTTAAAAATAAAAAATATTTTATTTATTTATTTAAGAGAGAGCCAGCGGGGCGCCTAGGTGGCTCAATGGGTTAAAGCCTCTGCCTTCGGCTAGGGTCATGTACTCAGGGTCCTCGGATCGAGCCCCGCATCGGGCTCTCTGCTCAGCAGGGAACCTGCTTCTTCCTCTCTCTGCCTGCCTCTCTGCCTACTTGTGATCTCTGTCTGTCAAATAAATGAATAAAATCTTTAAAAAGAGAGGAAGAGAATGAGAGAGAGCGCCAGCAGCTGGGGGGACAGAGGCAGAGGAAGAGGGAGAAGCAGACTCCTGGGCTGAGCAGGGAGCCAGATGCAGGGCTGGATTCCAGGACACTGAAATCATGACCTGAGCTGAAGGCAGATGCCTAACTGACAGAGCCACCCAGGCGCCCCACATATCTACTTTAAAAGTGGGAAAATCGTTTCACTGTATTAAAAATGATAAAAAGAATCATCCAGAGGATAAGGATTTGGTTAAGAGAACCAAAAGGAGGTAGCCACAGTTGGAAAAAAAGAAAAAAATAGGGAAGGGTTTATTATGAAAGCTGAGAGGTTTTCTTTTCTTTCTTTTTTTTTTTTTCTTTTTTTAAGATTTTATTTATTTGTCAGAGAGAGAGCACAAGCAGGGGGAGTGGCAGGCAGAGGGAGAAGTAGGCTTCCTGCTGAGCAAGGAGCCCCATATAGGGCTGGGTCCTAGGACCCTGGGATCATGACCTGACCCAAAGGCAGCCACTTCACCAACTGAGCCCCCAAGGTGTCCCTGGAAAGCTGACAGATTTTCAGTGAGAAAGGAGTAGTTAGTTTCAAATGTTACAGGGAGGTCAACAAAGGAATGGAGAAATAATATCCCATTACCTTTAGCAATTAGGGGTTCTCTTGATGACCTTGGAAAGCTTTCTTTCAGGGTCTAAGGAGGAGGTCTAAATATAGCAGCCAAGGCGTTATCCAGAAGAGAGGAAGGAGAGATGAACTTGGAAGTAGATGGCCATAGTATACAAGTCAGTACTGCCTCTTCGTGAAGAGTATGGAAGAAAGCAGAGACCCTTCGTAGTCCTTGGCTCATGCCAATGAGCACTTGGACTTTGGATCTGACACTCAGACCTCATTTTACAGAAAAGTCATATATTTGGGATATTAGGATGATATTTATGGAGAGTAAATTTCAGTTTACTTGTAGCGGAAGAGTGCAGGCATAATCTTCTCTTTCATTAAGTAAAATACTTAGGCAACAGCCGAGACCCAAGGTAACCAGTGGCTGCCCCCTCTACTGGTCCCAGACTCACACAGGACAAACCCATTTGGATGTCCACAATTATTTCAGCATTGTCCTATCAAAATGAACACACTACCTTACCTGCCTACTCACCCACTCGCGTCCTGATCTTGGATGAATAGTACTGCCATCTCCCTAATTTCTAAAGTTAGAAACATCATGATAATTCTCAATTTCTCCCACCCAATCTTCTGGATTTCAACTCCAAAACTGTTCTCAAATTAGTTTTCTTATTTTTCTACTCCTCCCCCCACCCCATTTCTGGATATTAGGTCTGGGGGTCATCATTTCTCCAATGGACCGTAAAATGTTGGTCATTCTACCTCCAGTGTCAACTGTGCCTTTCCCTTCTCCGCATGTCTACCCAGAGTCATTCTCCCCAAAACTTAAGATCTCATAAGATCTTTTAACTGTTACTGACCACCCAGAACATGATGAAGTAATACTTTAAAGGTAAAGGATAATTGCTAATGGGCCCAGTTCTAGCTACTTGGCAGACAGGACTCATCACTACCCTTTCTAGTGTACCTTATGCTGTTCAGGACAGTTGACTACCCTAGTGCGTTTCCAGCTGGGTGCTAGCATGTGAGATTCCATTTCTTGGAACACTTTTCTCTTTCTCTGTACCTGGAAAACTCCTACTTATCATCAAAGGGGGAGTAAGAATGCCATTTACTTTGCAAAGCTTTGAACTCCTCGGGGGAAAACACCATGTCTTTTTTATTTCTGTATCACTCATGCCTTCGATGGTACCTGGAAACCAGAGGGAGATAAAAAATGGAATGTTTGTCCTCCACTCTGAGCGCCTGAAGCAGAGTCAGCACACCCACTGAACAAGCTCCGGTCAACTCGTAGAAGTCATGAACAGGAGACAATATTTCCCTTAACTCCTAACCCCTCCCTTTTAAAATCATTTGATTATTAAGTTAGTTAATATGTAAGTAAGTAGTGTTTCTAGGCACTATGCCAGGGTTGGGAGCCCAGTGGCATACAATATACTTGCTCTAGAGTTGTTTCAGATCTGGCGTGATTCTCATCTGTACTCCATTTCATCTCCTTGTCTCGGAACTTGCTAAATACAGCAAGTTCTAACTTCTAACTCATGCCTCACTGTACATTTTAAGCATTGGCACTACTGGATGGCTTTAAGCTTTTCCATCTCCTCTGGCTTTGGTGCATTCTAGAGTCTCCAGGGACAACTTTCCACTTTAGCCCTGGGACAGTGGAAACCCAGCTGTGACTCCGATCCTTGCCTGGTGTAGAGGAGGGGAATCATTTTCCTCGACCCCTCTTTCACGCTCCAGCTGGTGCCCTCTAAATTAGACTGGCAAAAGGCAGATCAACAAGAGAAAAACAACAGAAGCTTGCTAACATGGGCACTGTGCGTGCACACGGGAGCACCCAGCAGCGAGTAACCCAAAGGGGTGGTTAGAACGTGGGCTTTACATACCTTCTTAGACAAAGAAAGGAAAAGGAGTTTGGCGTTTCTGAAAGAGGGAGACACGACCTGGGAAGACCAGGAAAATCATGGTAAAGGAGGGGTTTTGTTTGTAGCAAAGTTTTGCTTTGTTTTTGTTTTTGTTTTAAGATTTTATTTATTTATTTGACAGACAGAGATCACAAGCAGGCAGAGAGGCAGGTGGAGAGAGAGAGAGGAAGGGAAGCAGGCTCCCTGCTGAGCAGAGAGCCTGATGCGGGGTTCTATCCCAGGACCCTGAGATCATGACCTGAAGGCAGAGGCTTAACCCACTGAGCCACCCAGGCACCCCTGTAGCAAAGTTTGTTAAGCAGAGTAAGTAGGTGACTTTTCAGTTAGAAGAGGGGTCAAGAATCCCCTCTACAAATGGAAATTTTCTTTGTAAATGCAAATTTCCTTTACCAACAGAAAACTTGTGCCCTGTGTTTAGAGCTTTCCCCACATCTGCTGGTTCTCAATGGCCTTTAGCTCAAAATATTCCATATGCCAAAGAGGCGTATTTCGAGGTGGCATATTGTGGTACCCTTCATGGTGTCCCATTTTTACCGAACCTGATCCCTCTGAAAAGATTGTGAGAAAAAAAGGACATCCTAAAGGCCTTTCAGACATTATCTGTCCTATGACTTCCTTTGTTACTCTGGAGGGTCTTAGTATCTGCATAGTTCTCCCCGGTTGTGCTAAGGACTGTAAGAATGCAAGACCGAGGGTCTCGTGTGCAGACAATAAATTTCCAAGCTGTCCTTTTCAGCTTTGCAAGTGAAAAGAGAGACAGAAGCCTGGAAAGAGGGGAATGAGCAGCCGGAGTAAGCTGTCAGTTTCACGAAGGTCATTGAGTGTGCACTGGCTGCCAAGTTCTCGGGATTGTTCCCAAACTCCCACAGTGCTACCACACTTTGGCTACAGCCTCTATACCACAGACTCGGATCTCTGGCTCATTCTGTGGCATGGAGCCAGACTCCTCTGGGGTCTCAGATGCTCCCTGGGTGTGCGTTCACTGGGCACCTCAAGAAGTCACATTTTTGCGTTCAGCATCCTTATCCGTGTCTTCTGATCAGAGTTAAAAACTGGCGATAGGTTATTATACTTCTATTATTCCATCTGTGTAAGGTCACCTGATGTATCTTTAAAATCCTTGAAGGACTGTGCTGGCAAGACCATGGAGAGCATCCAATGCAGCCTCCCACTGTGTCTAATGTACTGCCACAAAAAATAACATTAAAATTTATAGTATTACCATCAGGACCCCTCTCCCTGGAATCACTAAAGTATCCTATGTATTTTGTACAACAAAAGTACCAAATTGCCTTAATAAGCATATTTATTGTATAAAAAAATAAGCATTTATTGAGCACTTATTATGTGCCAGTCACTATCATTGGAATTGCCTATGTATGAACTCATTTAACTCTCCAAACTTTTTTTTTTCCCACCTTGGAGAAGAAAGGAAACTGAGCCATGAATGTCAGACATAAAAAAAAGCATGAGACCTCTGAACTACCTCCTACCCCAAATTAATCAACTTCAGCCACACCCAAGATTTGATGGCTCATGAAGTGTTCAAAATGCTCTTTTTATACTTCGTGTCCTGAACATACTCTGCAGAGATTCCGTATATGGGTTTTTTATTCAACCATTTTTCTCAGTACCCAGAGGGACCTAAAGAGAATATCTTTATTCAGCTCTGGAAAGTTTTCTTAGGCTAGCTATTACATTTTTTCCCATCTCTTCACTCTACCTGTGGTCCCTTTGAAGCACATGTTAAATCTATTTGGTATAGCCCAACCCACCCCAAATCTTAACTTGGGTCTGAAGAAAATGCTTTAGTCCCTGACCCTGAGCACATCAGAATCTCCTTCAGGAAATTTTAGAGGTGTGGATGTTTGGAATCACAAAGATTCTGATCCAAGAGGTTTGGAGGAGAGCCCAGGCGGCTGTATTTTTAAAAATCTATAGCTAATTGCGTACCTTAGAAACTGAGAACCTCTGTCTTCACAGTGATAAACAATGATTTTTCTATTTCATTTGCATATTCCCACCTGTGACAATCATGAACAACTGATGAAGAATTCAGGGATTCTGGACCCTGATCAAATATCACCAGTAAAAATGAGAGAGAGGGGGGCACCTGGGTGGATCAGTAGGTTAAGCATCGGACTCTTGATTTCAGCTCAGGTCATGATCTCAGGGTCCTGCGACTGAGCTCGCATTGGGCTCTGTGCTCAACAGGGAATCTGCTAGAGATTCTCTATTCCCGCACCGCCCCCACCCCACGCTGCACTCTCTGTGCTTGCTCTCTCTCTCTCTCTCAAATAAATAAAATCCATAAAGAATATTTTTTAAAAATGAAGAGATATAGTACCACACACATAAGAGCTGAGGAGGGCTCAGTGTGTACTTCCAAGGTCTTTTCCATTTTACTGACTGTAGGATCGGAGTTTTTCTTAAATTGCATCTACTTGGCCACAGTCTACTCTCCCCCATATGTTGTGAGCTGTTTCCTCCAGTTCTGTTTCTCCAAAAATCTGATTATATCTGCTTCTTATCTATGAGGAAAGCTCTGATTTCCTTGTCTATGCATGGTTCCCTTTCTTCTTTCCTATGCTGTTGGGGTTTATTCTTTTTCACAGTCCTTCCTTCTCTTTGCAAAGTACTGATGAGAGTCGGGGGGCGTGCAGATACGTCTTCTCTGTACTGACCAGAGTCGGGGGGCATGCAGATACGTCTTCTCTGTACTGACGAGAGTCAGGGGGCATGCAGATACGTCTTCTCTGCCCATCCTTAGGAGGAGTTCCTCCCTCCACGTACTCCAGATTTGAACTTGTGAGGCTCTGGTTTACCATCGAAAAAATACATCTTTCCTTGCTATGGAAAGGGTTGAGGCCAGGGGAAATGACCTGTTCCCTAAGTCAGAGTCACCAGGTAGGCTTGGGAAGTTCTTCTCCCTCCTCCTCAATTCCCGTCTTTCTTTCTCCACATCCATATGACTGCCCTGCCTCCCTGACATATGGCATCTACTCACACTGCTTGTCCTAAAAGAAGGTTCCAGCTGGATTGGGGCTGGAAAGACCCCTAAATCATGCTGCTTATATTCCAGTAGAGAGCCAATTTCAAGATTCACCCTGGCTTACAAGCTGGATACTAAAAACTCTCTTAGTATGACATTTTGATGCTGAGTGAAAGATGCCCGTTTTCAGCAGAACAAGGCAAACGTTGAGAGAAAAGCCGGAAAGGACAGTAAAGCCATAGCTTCCAGGTCCCACAACCAAAATATATGAGAGAGGGAGAGAGAGAAAACTATAGTCTATGAAGAGATACGTAAATGCTTGCAGGGGTCAGGTTTATTCTATAAGTCAAGAGAAATAACACTGATAACCAAAGGATCACAAAGAGCCCATGTGACTTTTTTAGTTTTAACTCCCACACCTGATTCCCTTTCACCTGGCAAAACTGTTGAGTACTGACATGACCAACCTGGAAGCTACAGAGGCATTGAAAGGGTGAGGATGACCTCTTGGCAGCCCTTTATTATATGGGACAGAAAGAAGTACCAACTTCAGACCTAGAACACAAGGTCTCAACCTTGGCTGCACGTTAGAATCATACCAATGCCCAGGCTTCCCCCAGATGAGTTACAGTAAAATCTTTGTGGATGAAATCTGGTCGTTAATACTTTGAAGGGTCCTTTGGTGATTTCAGTGTGCAGGTAAAGTTGAGTGGACAATCAAAAGGTGAATTTGGGGAAGAGCTTAACAGTTAAAGGTCTGAGAAAGGGGAGAGCAACAGTGGGTTAGATGTGTGTGGGGGTCAACTGTTCTGTTTAAAGGGACAGGATGAAATGAACACTAGTGTTCTCTAAGCATCTATAAAGAACCATATGGTTGTCCTGGTCTTACCTCACTGAAGAAAAACTGAGAGGCCCATCCGTAATTCATTCATTCCTTCTTCAAGCAACCATTTATTTATACCTACAATGTGCTCAGCACTGTGATGGATGGCGGAACCACAGTGATAAATGAGACCTAATCTTCTCTTCTAAAAGTCAATAATGTGGCAGAGAAACGTACAAACAATTAATTATACCCATCTAAGTCTTCTATAGAGAAAATTAAAAATAGCCATTGGAGCAGTAGGGAGAGAATGATGCAATTCAATCTGACTTATGGTTGAGGAGAACCAGAAACCACTCCAAAGAAAAGGAGATAATTGAGCCGATACTTTATCTATCAGTAGAAGTTTTCTAGACAGCCATGGAAGGTGGAACTTTCTAGGCAAGGAGACCAGAAAAAAAAATGAGGAGTCTCAGAATGGCTGTGATGTAGGGTTTGCGGCAAAGGGTAGCAAGAGATTAGATTTAAGAAGTGAGATAGAACTCAATTTTGAAAACTCTTGCATTGAAGAGTTTGTGAGCAATGACAAATCAATTATTGAAAAACCAAATATTAAAAGGAGGGTGCCATAAACAGATTGATGCATGTTTAGAAATCTTTTTGTTATAGGGTAGAGTTTGAGTGGGGAGATGGATCCACGAAAAATCAGACACACCAATTAGTTTTCAGGGTTCTTTTTGGTTTTGTTTTTATAATAGTCGAGCTGTGAATCTGTGCTAAATCAGTGGCCGTGGGAAAAGAATCAAGAGGCATTGACACAAAGGAGATCTCAGAGAAGTTATAACTTGGGTGTGAAATTAGTTACAATGAAGGAAAGAATGAAGAAAATTCGATCTTTAGGTATTTAGCCCGAGTGAATGGGCGACACCATTGACCAAAATGTGGAATAAAAGAGAAGGAACAAGGTAGGAGACAAGAATTGACATGAAATTCTCCATTTGAAGTCCAACCATTGAAAGAAGAGCCTCAGCTGTTCTCTATAAATTGTATAGAAAAGTAGATCCCTGACTTGTTGCAGGATGGACACCCCCAAGGGCTTCTTGGGAAAGGATCCAGTTACTTTTCATGACAACAATTTAAAACTATTTATGATGATTTTCATGTACTCAAGGCCTCTAAACATCAACTTAGGATGAGTCATGAGGGCTTGTCAAAACCAAGGATTATAACCTCAAAGGGCTTTTGGGCAAGGTAGGTATGTAGGTCAGATGAGGACTAGAGTAAATTAGAAATGTTAAATCCTATCAAAAAGAGAAAGTCCTTGGGTGCCTGGGTGGCTCAGTCGGTTAAGCATCTGCCTTCGGCTTGGGTCATGGTCCCAGGGTCCTGGGATCAAGTCCTGTGTCAGGCTCTTTGCTCAGCAGGGAGTCTGCTTCTCCCTCTGCCTCTACCCCTCCCTCCTGCTCATGCTCCCTCTCTCTCTCAAAAAAAATAAATGAAATCTTAAAAAAAAAAAAATGAGAAAGTCCTTATTCTGTTCCAAATGGTTGTTCTTTGCTTTAATAAAAATATCTGTATTTTCAGATCCTGGGATGTTGTAAAAGAAATTGTATTCTTATGGAAATGAGTTTTTATGTAACTTCTCCTATTTTTACACATTGTCAAGTAATTTATTTTTAAAAAACATTGAGTTAGCCGATGGAATTCATTCATGACCCCTGGGCTTTAAACCTTCTCAAAACACTAAGTTTATATATTTGGCTTGTGTTATCACTTTGGGATAACTTTGTAAGGAGCTTCAAAATTTCTTATAAAAATAGCTCTTCTCATTGGCCTCAAATCTAATTCTTCCAAATCCTTCCAGTCCTCCTTTATCCTGTGGCAGGAATTTAGGAACAAGTTCCTATTCAACCAGTCTACGTCATTTGTCATTTTACTGACCTCAGCAGGACCCCTTCCATTTTGTTTCTGAACAAATATGACAGATTAGTCCGTATGCATAGGACAGTAAGTCCACAAACACAGAAAAGTTTATACATAGAATTGGTATTACATTGGGCCATCTACAATGAGTATAATCTTCTGACAGTAGAAGAAACCAGAGCCAGACAGACGAAGTGCATTGCTCCGAGATCATGGGATGAGTTTCTACCGGTGTGAGCATGACAACTTGCTTTACTGACTCTCGCCCCTCTGTCTCCCACATGACTGGGCTGAAAGCTCATTGTGTGCTTCATTCCTCTTTTCCTGGCTGTATCAATTAGCTGTTGCCACATAATAAACAACTACAAAATGTCAGTGGTGTACCACAATAGGCCATTTTTTCTCATGCATCTGCCCATAGGTCAGCTAGGATTCGGCTGTTTTCAGCTGCCTTCTCCTGGGCTTGGCTCCAGATTTCAGATCTAGCTCAAGTCATCGAGAGTCACTCTGCTCCCATTCTGGGGCCCAGGGTACCTGGGAGGAAGAGTAACGGCTCCCGAGGAGCAAGCAGAAACACACGATGCTCTTAAAGCCAAAGCTCAGAATTCATGGGCTGTCATTTCCAACTGCGTTCCTCTGGCCAAAGCAAGCACCTGGCAAAGCCCCACATCTCTGGGGCATCAAATACATAACCCTGAAGAAATCACAGTTCCCATTAATTGAGGAAGTATATTGTACCCAGCACTGCATCGAGCACTTTATAAATGTCATTAAATGCAATCTTCATGAGAACCCTATGTAGTACGTAAAATCATCTCAATTTTGCAGGTAAAGAAATTGAGTCGCAGAGATTTAAACAAGTGGATGGATGCCACACACATATATTACTAATTGGCAGAATAAACTTTTAAAACAGATCATTTGTGTACCTCACCACCATATAATTCTGAATCGCTTCTGTCTTCCACGCTCTGGGAAGTTGCTGCCTATTTTCAGAAGTTCAATATATTTTTGAGTCTTAGAATTGTGTTCGTCATGTCAATATTTGGTCCACATCTGGGTGTTAGACAGCAGTGGTCGTGGTCCTATCCCGGAAGGTCAAACCCACGTGGTTACAGGAACAAAAGGAATAGAGGAGAAAAGCAAACAAGACGGTAGGAGAAAGACGGGCTCCTTCCATGGCAGTGACCCCGTTCCATATGTTCCCAGACTGAAATGATGACAAAGAGTGCAAATGTAACTCTGTGCCAAAACAATAGTGTGCAACTACCGGATGACATGTTAGCTGTTTTAGCTTACAGCTTACCATTCAGTTAGAACCATATAGAAGAGTGAATACTTTCCCCACCTTGAAGCACAGCCCCAGAGACCACATAAATAGCTCGAGCTGATTTAACTTGGGAGTTCAGATAGAGGAGACAAGGGGCCATGACATTATGTCAAATGTCACTCTCTCTCCTTTGTACTACCACAGATACCTAACCAGAAAGGGCAAGACCTGGCTGGACATAAAGGGATATGTGATGAATTAGGTCCTGAGTCAGAGATCATTGATCCCTGTGATGTTCTTCTGATAATGAGGGATCCTAACCTTTCAATCAGCTTTTGTTGTGCCCTAAATCTTAATGCTGTGTTTCTAATTTGGTCCACACTGAAAACTGTTGCTCTGATCATTTTCAGGTTTACCAGACTATCTCTTGAGACAGCGGAAATGCCTTAATCTGACACAGATTTTTTTCTTGAAACTAGAGCTCTGACTTGAGTCTGTTCCATTCTCTACTAAGTATGGTCCTAAAAGATTCCTCAGGGACTGCTAATAGCCATGATTTTTGCTACCCACCAGTCAAGACTGGCTAATCACTGTGCTTCAATAAAGGATCCATGTGGCCAATCAAAAGAGATTATATTTTATCGCTTCTCGGCCTTTTGGCTAAGATCAAGTGAAAAGAGATTATATTTTTATGTAAATGCATTTTTAGTTACTCTCCCAGCTGGTACTTTGATGATGAGGGAAATTTAGGAGCACCTTCAAACCCTCAATTGGCTATCATCAGAAGTCAGTAGAGAAAGTGTCTCAAGCTACCTAAGGCCAGACTTGTCAATAACAGCATCACTTTTTTGGTATTTGCCACTGACCACTGCTCCCTCCATGGCTAGTCTGGAGCTCAGTAAAGAACCACGGTCTAGTCGAGGGGTCACCAAATGATGATGACCTGGGGACCAAATCTGGCTCACTGCCTACTTTTATAAATAAAGTTTTATTGAAACACATCCATGCTCACTTGTTTATGTGTTGTCTACAGCTGCTTCTGTACTATAGCAGCAGAGTCAGGAGTTGCAACAGAGACCATATGGTCTGCAAAGCCTAAAATATTTACAATCTGGCCCTTTGCAGAAAAAGTTTGCCAATCCTGGTGTAGTCCTTTGGATATCTAAAAAAAGAGGTGCCCCAATCCTTGAGCTGAGAATTATCTTCAGCATAGCTCACTCTCTCTCGATTTTGGGGGGAAATACTCTATCTTACAATTGGGGTAGAGGTATTGCGAACTAATATGTTTAAAGCTTAGACATTATATCAATTTTAAGATATAACCACCAATTGCGTCTTTATATTTTATATATGTTTATATTTTTTGACAATCTTTCCAACAAGAGGGAGAGTCTGTCCCCTCCTGTTGAATCTGGGCAGACTAGTAACTCATGTGTAACCAATAGAATGTGATAGAAGTAATGTGCTATGACTTCTGGAGAAACAACTGAGAAAAAGATGGTGTAGTTCTCTTTTTAAAAATGTTTTGAATTTTTAAAATTTAAAATCAATTAATTAACATAAAATGTATTACTGTTTTCAGAGTACAGGTCTTTGATTCATCAGTCTTCTACAGTACCCAGTGCTCATTATGTCACATGCCCACCTTAATGTCCATCACCAAGTCACCCCATCCTTTTACCCCTCCCCCCCTGAAAACCTTCAGTTTGTTTCCTATGATTAAGAGTCTCTTATGGTTTGTCTCCCTCTCTGGTTTCACCTTGTTTTATTTTTTTCTCTCCGTGAACCTCTGTTTGGTTTCTTAAATTTCACATATTAGTGAAATCATATGGTAATTGTCTTGCTCTGATTGACTTATTTTGCTCAGCATAATATCCCCTAGTTCCATCGATGTTGTTGTAAATGGTAAGATTTCTTTTTTTTATGTCTAAGTAATATTCCATTGTGTATACATTTATACATATACATGTATATGTGTATATATATATGTGTGTGTGTGTGTGTGTGTGTGTGTGTGTATCACATCTTCTTTATCCATTCATCTGTTTATGGACCTCTGGGCTCTTTTCATAGTTTAGCTATTGTGGGTATTGCTGCTATAAATATTGAAGCACATGCCCTTTCACCACATTTGTATCTTTGGGGTAAATACCCAATAATGCTACTGCTACATCATATGGGTAGCTCTATTTTCAACTTTTTGAGGAACCTCCATGCTGTTTTCTAGAGTGGCTGCACCAGCTTGCCTTCCCACCAACAGTGTAGGAGGGTTCTCCTTTCTCTGCATCCTTGCCAACATTTGTTGTTTCCTGACTTGTTAATTTTAGCCATTCTGACTAGTGTGAGGTGGTATCTCATTGTGGTTTGGATTTGTATTTCCCTGAGTGATGTGGAGCACTTTCTCATGTGTCTGTTGGCCATTTGTATGTCTTCTTTAGAGAAGTGTCTGTTCGTGTCTTCTGCCCATTTCTTGATTGGATTATTTGTTCTCTCGTTGCTGAGTTTGACAATTTCTTTAGAAGATGGTGTAGTTTTCATCTTGTTTGCTGGAACACTTGTATTGGAGTCTTGAGCCACCATTTAAGAAGTTGGACTAACTTGAGACCACCATTCTGTGAGGAAGCTGAAACCACTTGGAGAGGCAAAAAAAAGTGAACATTTATGGATTGCTGGTGGGAGCACAAATTGGTGGAGCCACTGTGGAAAACAATGGGGAGGTTCCTCAAAAAATTAAAAATAGAACTACTATTTAACCCTGCAATTCCTCTTCTGAGGATCTACCTGAAGGAAATGAAATCACTATCTCAAAGAGATATTTGCAACCAGAGTTCATTGCAGCATTATCTACAATTAGCCAAGATACGAAAACAATCCACGTGTCCACCAATAGATCAATGGGTAAAGAAAACTTAGTGTACACACACACAGACACACAGACACACACCTGGAATTACTATTTAGTCATAACAAAGAAGGAAATCCTGCCATTTGCAACATGGATGAAACTTGAGGGTATTAGGCTAAGGGAAATAAGTCAGACAGAGAAAGACAAAGGCAAATACTGTATAGTCTTTTATATGTGGAATCTAAAAAAAATCTAAAAAAACCAAACTCACAAAATCATAGAGCAGACTGGTGGTTGCCAGGGACAGGATGCAGGGTTGGGAAATGGGTAAAGATAGTCAAAACATATAAGTTTTAAGATGAATAAATTCTGTACAGCATGGTCAGGACAGGTAACAATACTGTATTATATCTTTGAAAGTGACGAAGAGAGCAAATCTTTAAATGTTCTCACCACATACACACAGATACACACACATAATTCATAACTGTGTAAGGAGCTCCTGACTAGCCCTGGAGGAGGCAGTGCTTAGTGACAGATACTAACTTTATTACAGTAATCATTTTGCAGCACACACACATATGTCAAATCATTGCACTGTTCACCTTAAACTTACATATTATATGTCAATTATATCTAAATAAAGCTGGAAAAAAAAAAAAGAAGAATGGCTCAAAATGTAGAACCAGAAGCCCAGAGGGTAAAGACAAGAACCATGAGAATAACTCTTAAGGTAGAAGGCTGAATGCTAATCAAGGAACACACATTTACCTGGTGAGATGTCAGAATAGCTATGGACCAGTGGCAGATAGATACCGCGTTCCCACACACATCTTTTTGAACTGGAGTGGCTATTGTAGTTATTCTATCCTTAAGTCACCGTTGTGTATTAGGTGTGTGGAGAAGAAGATGACTTGTCTCTCTAAGTCTTTCGATTCAAAGGAAGCATACTCAAGGAGCCATACCAAAGAGCCTCACCCACACCTGGACCTGATTTAGAGAAGGAAACCCTAACACTGGATGCCAATTCAAGCCAAACTCATATCTGACAGAGAGCGTCAGCTTCCAGTCATGTGGAGGGAGGGGCGACTTTGGGGAAAAAAACAAACAAACAAAGCATTATGAAAAAGAACATGAATACTTAAAAAGGGGTCAAGAAAAGCCATGGGAAAATATAGTCATGGACATTAGATCTCAACGATGAGCTAGAATGGGGATGAGGCCGGTTCGCTAGATACCTTTGTAACTCAGCAAACACAAAAGCAAGTTTTTCTCGCCCACTGTGATACCACTTGATGTTGAAAACAGTATCAGACAATTTTCCTTGCTGCCTGACCAACTGCAAGCTCACCTCTGGGCACCTGGGTGGCTCAGTTGTTAAGCATCTGCCTTTGGCTGAGGTCATGATCCCAGGGTCCTGGGATCGAGTCCCGCATCAGGCTCCCTGCTCAGCTCCTCCCTCTTCCTTTGCCCCTCCCCCTGCGTGTGCTCTCTCTCTCTCGCTGTGTCTCTCTGTCAAATAAATAAATAAAATCTTAAAAAAAAAAAACAAAAAAAGCTTGCCTCACCACTTCATCTCACTTGCATCCCATACTGAGATTGACGAATGAATTAAGTGGCCCGGATGCCGTGTTTGTGTTCACTTTTTTTTTTTTAATGACAGGAACAAAGAAATTGTTGGTGTCTCTACATCATGAGCTACAGAACAGTATTTGGCCCTCCAGCTGGACAGCCTTGTCCTAGCCTGCCCTGCTCAGCCCCGCTCTGATCTCGGACTCAGTAGCACAGCAACAGAAGATGATGGAAGAAAGAAATTGCCAGCCTGCCAAGTCTATCCTAAATGGGTTCTACCCGGAAAGGCTTGCACAGACTCCTTTTATAACAAGAGTACTCTTACTCCCAGGTAGTGTCTTCTCTTATTTACTACCTGTGGCGCGAAGATAAATTTGTTAGTTTTACTTCAGCAAATCCACAAGAGAAACACCAAGCCTTTGCGACCTCAGAGGAGAGAAGAAAGGGCAGAAGCTAAGATCCAAACCCAATGAGCAGCCAGGTCACAGCCAGAGTTCCTCTTGGTGGCTTTGGACCATGCTTCTTTCCGTCATCATTTCAGGATCAGTGGTGATTAAAGGCTAAAAATTAAAGCATCTTCAGCTCCACGCCCTTGCTGGGTTCCATTTTGCCAACCCTTTCCCTCACGGCTTTCTGTAAAGCTGCTGGGACAACGTAGGACCTTCCTATCAGGAATAGGGTAATAACAGCTAAGAGGAAGGAGGACAGGCAGGGGCATTTGAGGCCACTCGAAGTCACGAGACAACACTGGAGAGCCCGTCAGCGCCAGCAGGACTTTCGTCGATCCCGTCGCCTGCCGCGATCCTGCTTCCCCAGGAGAATTGCAAGGATGAGCGTCGGGCTTGCTGCTGCGAGCACAAGCACAGCCCTGAAAATCCGGGGGGGCCAGGAACTGGAAAATCCAATTGTTAATGGTGATCACTATGAACTACGCATGTCTGCTAAGGAGTGACAGTTCTCTGAAACCTAAACACCTTGTCATTTGCACACCTGAGACACGGGCCACTGTGAGTCCCACACACAGTCCTACTGAATATCAAATTCTACATTTCAGGCACCAGCCTCTCAGGGGACCCCAACCAACACAGGAGACATCAATGCAGAAACACGCGCAGCTGGATTGGGTGGAAAACCGTTCTGCAGGTGCCGCAGAGTCAGGCAGCACATCCTCGCTGGCAGGGCGGGGAATACAGAAACAGAGGGCAGGGCACAGAGAAACTTTCCGCCAAGATGTTAAATGATCCAGGAAGTCGGTGGGGGGAAAGAAAATGAAGGTGAGACACGGGAAATCTCAAGGAGGAAGAGAAGAGCTAAGGGATGGGGCAGACAGACAAAATGTATTAGAAATCATGGAAAGAAGAAAATCTCTACCTTCCAAAACCACTGTCTTTTTATCATGTGGTGCTGTGATTATTTGTTTCCATCTCTGATCTTGCCTCAAATTTGAGACAGGAAAACTGTCTAGATTGCCATTAGAGCTCTCACAGCGTTAGCAAGAGTCTTGGAGGAGAGGTTTAACAAAGATGTATATGAAGAAGGGGCAGAGAGAGGAGGGAAAGTAGCCAGCTTAAGGCTGAATGCTCAAAGCTCTTCATCAGTATTTAAATTTGTTCTTTGTCTCCATCTCTGTCTCTGTCTCCCACACTAATCAGGAGCCTGGGGAGCATCCATCATTTCTCCCTCTTTCTCAACCCAACTCTCCGTCACTGTCCTACTGACTCTGCCTCCCAGTCCTACCCGCGTCTATTACTTCCTTCCCATCCCTGGCATCTCTGGCCTAAACGATTGCATGATTGCACGATTGCACGATTACACGACGGCTTCCCAAGTCCCTTTCCCCCTCCGGCTGCCAGTGTGATCATGGCCAAAACAGGAAATAAATTACATCCTTTATTTCTTAAGTCATATTTTGATAAATTATTGAAATGATTATTATTTTCAATAATTAAAAAATGTCTTGGCTTAGAAATAGCTTTATTTTATGAAGCCGCAGATCATTGTGTAAAGGTTTTTGGGTTTTTTTTTTTTAAACCACTTATTAAAAAGATGTTGACAATTCTTAGGGGAAAAAAGCTGTAAATGTTTCTCATTAAGCTAGAGTTGCACACAGATTACATTTATAATATATATTTGTATATTTATAATTTAGAGAGAAAAGATAGGGAACAGCAAAGCAGGGGCTGCAGCACTTGGATCTAATACTTGATTATTTCCCACAAATAGTATTTTTTGGCAGAAGGGGTTAACCAGAACCATCCTTGCTTGAAATTCTATGATGGCTCCTTATCACCTACAGGGCACACCAAGGCCAGGTAAGTCCTACTTAGTGGACACCATCAGGGCTCAGCCCATATCTCATTGAATCCCTTCTAGTATTTTCCTCTCCCCTCACCTCCCCAGCTTCTGTATGCTTTGTATCTAAGGGCCCTCTCTAGAGGACCGCTCTGCAGGAATGGAGCCTTTTTGCCCACAAGTACAGAAAATCAAAAACCAAGGCAGCCTATTGACTCACTGAAACAAGAGTAGGAAAACCCAGCTCCCTTGCCTCAAGTAATGACGAGCTGTGAGGTGTAACGTACACTCCAGAGCTCCTCTGCAGATCAGGTTGAGGCTAGGACTTTGCCTAAAATCACACCCTTCCCAGAAGCACCTAGGTGGCGCAGTCAGACAAGCCTCCCACTCTGGGTTTCTATGATGGCTCCTTATCACCTACAGGGCACACCAAGGCCAGGTAAGTCCTACTTAGTGGACACCATCAGGGCTCAGCCCATATCTCATTGAATCCCTTCTAGTATTTTCCTCTCCCCTCCCCTCCCCAGCTTCTGTATGCTTTGTATCTAAGGGCCCTCTCTAGAGGACCGCTCTGCAGGAATGGAGCCTTTTTGCCCACAAGTACAGAAAATCAAAAACCAAGGCAGCCTATTGACTCACTGAAACAAGAGTAGGAAAACCCAGCTCCCTTGCCTCAAGTAATGACGAGCTGTGAGGTGTAACGTACACTCCAGAGCTCCTCTGCAGATCAGGTTGAGGCTAGGACTTTGCCTAAAATCACACCCTTCCCAGAAGCACCTAGGTGGCGCAGTCAGACAAGCCTCC
>NC_081567.1:19254478-19441862 GCF_022355385.1 Mustela nigripes
AACTCTGGGTTTCAGCTGGGGTTGTGATCTCAGGGTCTTGAGCTCTAGCCCTCTGTTGGGCTCTGCGCTCAGTGGGAGTCTGCACGAGATGCTCTCTCTCTGCCTCACACCACTCATGTGCCCTGTCTCACAAATAAATAAATAAATCTTTAAGAAAAATGTTACCCAAAAAGAAAAAAAAAAATCACATCCTTCCTGGGTATATTATTTATCTATTGATGCACAGCAAATTCCTTCAAAACTTAACAGGTTAAGACAACAAACATTTATTATCTCATACAGTGTCTGAGGGTCTGGAATCTGGGAGCAGCTTACCTGCTGCAGGCAGGTTGTCAGCTGGGGAGGCAGCCACCTGATGGGGATGGCGAATCCGCTTCCAAGATCACTCATATGGCTGTTGACAGGAGGCTTCAGGTCCTTGCCAGATGGGCCTCTCTCTAGGGCTGCTCACACGACACGGCAGCTGTCTTCTCCCAAGGCAAATGATCTAAGAGAAGGAGAGAGAGCTAGCAAGTGAGTAAGAGAGCCCTGAAACCAACGAATCTCAGAAGGGACATGCCATCACTTCTGCTACATGCTATTGGTCACACAGACCAGTCAGTTCAATGTGGGACAGGACAGCGAGAAAGGATACCAGGCTGTGGGGATTGCTGGGGGACCCTCTTGGACACTAGCAACCACAGTTGGCTTCTTGCCATCTCCACCCTGATTCTGTATGGAGCACTTCTTAATGAATCACTTGCATCCGAATCCTGTCTCAGGGATTTCTTCTGTGGAACTCAACTCAGGTTTGTGAAGTCCTCCAGGATGTGGCCTTTGCCAACTTTCTAACTTCATCTCCTGCCAACACATGCTTCTCTCTTGATGCAGCAACAACATTGAAAGGATGCTTGAAATCACCTGTACTTGGCATGTGATCTCTCTCTGCCCTTATTCAGAGTCTGCATCATTTTTTAATCTCTATCACTTGCTACCATTAGATATTTGTTGAATGAATGAATGAGCGCATACATCCTAAAGTATTCTCTGTCCTTAATTGGCTACCGCATGAAGGAAAGACATGAGGCTTTGTTCTGTCACCATGGGCAAGTGTGAGGACTTCATCATATCTTCCAAATTCTGGGAAAGGAAAATGAAGAACTGCATTCATTCATTTATTCCATCATCAAATATTTATTGGAAGCTTATTGTGTGTTGGACACTTCCTTAAGCACTGGATATATAGCACTAGGACAAAGAGATTCAAAGTCTACCTTCAGGGTTTACATTCTAGTGGAAGAAACAGTAACAGCTAAAAAGTATGGAGTGTCACCAGGTCCCAGGCACTGTGTTAGATAGATATAGATATGCATATGCTTATGGATATGGCTCTAGACATAAATAGATAGATCACTTCATTTGATTCTCACACAACCCTATGAGGTAGGTCTCATTATTTTCATTTTGTAAATAAGGAGAGTAATACTGTAAAGAGTGGACCTGGAATCTGAACTAGGAAGTAATGCTAAAGAAAAAAATTACTCATGACACTTATTAAAAAGAGTAAGGCGGACTCTTTTCAGGGGGAATCACTGCAATGGGAGATTTGTGTAGAGCAGGGAGATCAGGCTCAGCCTCACATACAAGAGCAAGTAGAGGTTGGCAGCCGAGGATCAGGGTGGGGGTCAGTGGATGGGAAATTATAAAAAGGAAGAGTCAGGGGTAAGGGGAATTCTGCTAAACCAACTACACAGGATTTTTGCTGAAGGCAAGTCAGGGTGATAAGAGATCAAGGTGGGATGGGGCACCTGGGTGGCTCAGTGGGTTAAGCCTCTGCCTTCGGCTCAGGTCATGATCTTGGGGTCCTGGGATCAAGCCCCACATCGGGTTCTCTGCTTAGCAGGGACCCTGCTTCCCCTGTTCTCTCTGCCTGCCTGTGATCTCTCTCTCTCTATGTCAAATAAATAAATAAAATCTTAAATATCTATCTATCTATCTATCTATATATATATATATCAAGGTCGGGGGAATAAGGAATTTGACCAGATGTTGAGGACTGTCAGATACCAAGGCTGGGTGGGGGAGGTGGGTAGGGGATTCTCACTAAACCGACCCAGCAGGATTCTTACTAAAACTGCACTAAGTGGACCAAGCACAGAGCTCAAGGGCAAGACCTCATCAGAAAGAGGACTCAGAAGAGCTGGGCTAGGGCGCCTGGGTGGCTCAGTGGGTTAAGCCGCTGCCTTCGGCTCAGGTCATGATCTCAGGTCCTGGGATCGAGTCCCACATCGGGCTCCCTGCCGAGCAGAGAGCCCGCTTCCTCCTCTCTCTCCCCCCCCCCCCCCCCCTACTTGTGATCTCCCCTTGCAAAAAAAAAAAAAAAAAACTTAAAAAAAAAAAAAAAAAAAAAAAAAAGAAGAGCTGGGCTAGTTAGGTCCAGGAGAATCTTTCAGCAGCATATTCTAGAATCTTTCAGCAGCATATTCTAGAACCCATATTCTAGTCAGTGACAGGGAACTGCCTTGAGAGGGCTGTGCTAACTATAGAGCTCTTTGCTTATCTGGGTTTTCTTATCTCTGCAATAAACTCTACTTTAAAACTCTGGAGAGGGAAAACAGTGAAACTCTGGGGATATCTTGCTGACCTAAAAAAATACCACCACTTTGAGCTGGAATGGATGTGAGAGGTAATGCCGTGGAGAGTGGACTGTTGAAGGGGAAGCTGGGAGTTGGGTCTGAACTGTGGTCCTGTCTGTGTCCTCACCTGCTTGATAAGGGTTGAGCAATAAGCTTCCAAGATTTTCCTCCATTCCCTCCACACGACCTTAAGATCTCACCACCTTTGTGGCATGTAACCTCGCATCATGTTTCCAGCCTGCAGGCCTCATCTCCCCTGCCTGACAGTCAGTTCTGGGTGCAGTGAGTGCCTCTGGACACACCATCATATATCCTATCACCACGCCATCTTGCACATGTCTTAGGCAGAGCACGGGCCTTCATATCCAAGGAGCTTCTCTGAAATGCTCCTTCAAGGTCACAGAAGGTGCGAGTGAAAGAGTTGATATTGAGATGTGGGCAGGTCCCACTCCAAAGCTGGTGCTTTCAACTCGCACACAGTGACTCAGGAAAGAGCAGTGGCTTGAGTAGAACTGGTGATGAGTCAGCATATCGTTCCCAAAAGCCTACTTCCAATGTTTCTCTCAGCCACACACAAACTCTCACTCACAAGTTCAACATGTAAATTTCAAAATGCCCTAGATGGCACATCTCACACTGAAATCTGTCCTCTTGTGGACAAGGTAGGTCCTGGCTTGGATTATCAGTTCAAAACACTGTGGAGATGTATTTCAGAGATTATTTAAAAAAAAAAAAAAAAAGTCACCAAAATTGGTATTTTTATTTCCTTAGAAGCATGGGAATTCACTGTATTATTCCTTACATGACTTTACATCTTAATTATTAAATAAGTTTTTTTGTTTTTTGTTTTTTTTACGAAAGGGGAGGCATTTACCCCCAAGGATACCAGTTGCACTGAAGAGTGACTTCATTTCAACTTAAGGTTGTAAGTGTTGGAGTCCCAGCAGGAAACACATAATGTACACAGAATGGGGGGTCACTGAGGAGTTTATAAATGGGATCACTCAGAAAGTAGTGGGTAGAAATAAGAGAAATTTACAGAGATGGTGCAGCACCTCAAGACCATTAGCAAGCCATTGGCAAGAATTAGCAAGAAGCCATTAGCACCCTGTATTTGAAGGGGCAAGGGAAGCAGGTGTTTAAAGAGATTTGGAGAGCTGTGGACAAGGCATCCACAAGAGAAGCCCGACCACTAACCAACTGCCCGTTTGCAGCCTGGTTGAGTGGGGAGGGGTGGATGTCTCACTCATTCACCTTCTCATCTCCCACTGGTGCTTCCATTGACCTCACACAACCAGAAACCACAAGTGAGGGAGGCTGCATGATGCAGACCCAAGGACAGAGAGCAGGGTGGAGAAGAGTAGACAGAGAATCTGGAGAGGGAAAGTGAATATTCAGCTCAGGAACCAGCCCCACCTTCCTGGAGCCCAGATCTTGAAAAGTCAGATGTCCAGAAAAGGGGTAGCAGAGGCTCACATGTAAGATACGGCATATCTATTTTTCCAGGAGCAACAATGCATCCATTTGCCTAAAATACGAAATCTTGTCAGTAACACATGGCTGGGTGGGTATATTAGCTCTGTTTTCCTTAAAGGGGAAAAGTCAATCAATCCATAGAAGAGAAAGGGCAGATTCAAACGCTATATAATGAGGAAGCATAGCGTGACTGTAACAGTCATGCATTTAACAACCGAAAATTCAAATATGTTGCAGGAATGGCCAGGGAGGAAGAGAAACCATGTTTAAATAATGCAGGAAATTCTGCCCACCACACACTCCTTAGGCTTAGGTATAAAAGTAAGCATGAGACAGATGACATTAATCCACCGTTTTCCCCCATCAATCTCATAGTGCAAGCATTTGCCACACTAAATGTGATTCTAGTGTGTGTAGATCCAGGGGCTTGTGTACCCTTTATGGCATATTTGAGATTACTATATGTGTCAATGTTTAGGTACATGTGCAGGTTTGTATGCAGTAAGTCACATGTACTATTCTTTAAAAGCAATTTAAGAAATGTTCAAGGGTTTTAATGCTTTAGAGCTGTAATCAACACATTTCTAAATTAGAAAAAAAATGCCCTGAAAAATATTTTTGAGAATGAACTATTTTTATGTACTGTTTTCTGTTCACTGCCTTTAAAGTTTCACTCCTGCATAAGCTATGACTCTACTGTAATCCCTTAACCACCAGGCAAGCATTAGGAAAAGAGCCTGGGGAGAGCCCTTTGTGAAAATAGGTCGAGAGTGAAAGGAGATTGCTTAGGAGAAAAATGAATTAAAGTCCTCAGAAAAATCTAGTAACTTACTAACTTTTGTTTCTGAATATAAACAGTGTCAAAAGCTTAGTAATTCCCTTAGAAGGTCAGAAATAAGTAGTCCTTAATCATACAAAGAAATAAAAATCTATGCAATTATCTTCCATTCTGTCAGAAGAACCAAGGATAGGACTTTAATACTGGATGGGTTCAAGCCCATCTCCAACACCTGGGGTACGTGCGCAGGCAAGCTCTGATCTCAAAGTCAGCATGGATCAAATTGAATGGAGTAGAAACTACACCCAGATTTCAAGGACTTAAACAGATCAGAGTCAATTTCCATTTTTTTGCCAGCTTTTTTGAGGGATAAGTGATAAAAATCGCATATATTTAGAGTATAAAATATGACGAGCATATACATTAAATATGTTAATACCTCTATCTCTTCATGTAGTTACTTTGTTTCTTATGAGAACTTCGTTTCTTAGGAGTAGATCTTAAGATCTACTCTGTAGCAGATTTCAAGGATACAGTGCAGTATTATTAACTACAGTTACCACGCTGTGCATTCGATCCCCAGAACTTATTTGTCTTGTAACTGAAAGTTTGTACCCTTTGATCCCCATCTCCCCATTTCTCACACCCCCACCCCTCCCCCCAAGCCTCTGGCACCCACCGTTCTACTCTCTGGTTCTCTTTCGTGTTTTCCTTTTTCACATACCACATATAAGTGACATCATATAGTATTTGTCTTCCTGTGTCTGGCTTATTCCACTGAACATAATGTCTCCTAGATTCATCCATGTTGGCTTTTTTGGTGATTTTTGTGACTGAATAATATTCTACTGTATATATGCATATCACATTTTCTTTATCCATTCATCCACTGATGGACATTTGAGACTTCTTTCTTACTCACTTGGCTGGGGGCACTGCTGTCTGTCATACTTGTCCTCTTGTCCTCTCCCTAGAGCCCAGCCTGATGGAGCCCCCACAATACCAATCACTGTGGGTCATGGTGGTCGAAAGGAGGGTCTCACAACAGTAATCAAATGCCTGTACTAAGGGTGACCCATGACTCCAGAACTCACACCAGTCTAGCCAGACCTGGTCACATGGATCCAACCACTGGTGCCAAGGACAGCAATCATCGTTCATCCAGAAGATGAAGAGCCAGATATATTTAGTATTTAGCATCATCGGCCATCAGATCAATATCATGCCCTTTTCCTTATCCTGAAATCAGACACTGAGATCTGAGAAACTGAACGGAATGGGAAATTTGGGATCCTCAGGCTACTTGGTCAGCAAGCCAGAGAGAAGATACAAGCATTTGGATCACCAACCTCAGTCCATGGCACCAGGATAGTATCTTTCAGAAGACCGGAAATGTGGCCAAGGATGTCATTTGCCAGTGCTTCGGTGTTCTAGAAGTGTAGTTAATAAATATTTTTGATCATAATCCCCTGTGGGAAGAAAATTTTGGAGAATGTACTGCTAATGTATATAAGCATATCTACAAACTTCATACATGTGCTATGGTGCTAATATATATCATGTACATTACTAAACATAGAAAAATGGACATACAAAGGATGAGAAAAATAAATACATACTCTAATAATGTTTCCCAACCAATATATCATCTCATACCCTCCCTGTGGTTTCTGCATCCCACCTTGGAGACTCACTCCCTTAGAGGATCTAGAGGCTTAAGTCACATTCTTCAGCACAAAAGACCAACAAGAAAGGAATCCATTTACATAAAATTATCTGTAATCCCAGATATGACCCCCAAATAATAACTACTAATATCTTGGTACACTTCCTTTTTCTCCACACAGCTATCCATATGTGGAAGTAATTTTAAAAAAGATATTGTAACACAAAAACTGCTTTGTAATCTCCTTTTCACACCCAACACATTGGGAACAACATATTGCATATTCTCCTACATCATTTTTGTACCTTCTATTTTCCTTATTCGCACAGTAATATATGTTCATTGTGAAATCCTATTAAATGTGTATAAGCAAAAAAGAAAAGAAATACCCATTTTCCATTACCCAGACAGAATCACTTTTAACACTTTGCTGGGGTTGTGTTTTTTTTTTCCTCCTGCCGGTTTCTTTTCAATGCACTCATGGTCCTCCATTAATGGGATCATGCTATGCACACTCTTCTATAACCTGTTCTGTCATTCTGTGTGTATTGTGTACCCCTTTCCAAGTAATGTAATACCCTTCTACAACACCATTTGAAGGAGTCTATATGGCAGTGTTTCCAAAACTGATGTTCTCTGAACGTTATTCTGGAAGATTCCTATAGGTACATTGAGAGAAAAATAAGTTCTGTTGTAAAATAAGTTTGGGAAATACTGCCTATTTGAATTCTCATAATGCACAGTAGCAATTAAAGTCTCTGAAAATCCTACAACTAAAGAAAAATATTTGACTTTGTTTAACATGGTGTTTCTCAAATTTATTCGAGCATGACTCATTTTTTGGAGGCACTTCAAATACCATCCTCAGAGCAGTGCTAATTACTCTGTAATTATATTCTGGTTCTGTCTTCTTGAGCATATAAGTTGTCACAAATTTTAACTACAAATATCTGCATTGTGATGAATATTCTTGTCTCTGATCTTATGCTCCTCATATATTTTAATATAAACTTAATAAAGCAGATAAATTTAATACCAGCTTGAAGAGTATGTAGATTTTAAAAGTTTCTCTCCTGACAAATCAGTTCTCAGAAATGTTGAATTTATTTATATTCCCATTGTCAGGACATGAAAATTCTCATTTCCACACAACCATGTCAGCTTTGGGTATTATCACTAAAAAAGTAAGCAAATACATAAATAACTGCTCTTCTTATTTTGAAAGTAATTAATGCTTATTGTAGAAAAATTTTAAATTAATAGAAGAGAAAAAAGAGAGAGGGAGAGTAAGAGAGATAAATCACCCACAATCTCATAACTTAAAACAACCACTATCAACACGGGAGACAATATATAAATATGGGTGTTGTTTTTAAACAAACCTATAATTTTGCAAGTTCTATGTCATGCTATTTTATAATTAATATTGTGTCTTTAAAATGTTATCTCATTGTTTAAAGTTACATTTTTTAAAATATTTTATTTATTTATTTATTTGTCAGACAGACAGCAGAGGAGCAGAGGGAAACGGACCAAGAATCTGAAGCAGACTCCCTGCTGGGTGTGGGGTTCAATGTGGGGACCTGATCCCGCGACCCCGAGACCTGAGATCATGACCTGAGCCGAAACCAAGAGTCAGACACTTAACAGACTGAGCCACCCAGGCAGCCCTACATTTGTTTTAATACAAGCTGAGCAGTTTTTCATGTTTATTATCTCTTCGTTTCTTTTAGATACTTGCTTATTCACATCTTAAGTTCACAGTTCTGTTGAAGTCTTTGTGTTTTTCTTATTATTTTGCGGGTGCCATTTATATATACATTAAAGAACTTAACTATTTTTCACATACGTTATAACTATTTTTCCCACATTACTGTTTAGTTTTCAATTTTACACGTGCCGTGTTTTACATACAGAAATTTCTGATTGTTATGTAGTTAGAAGTATTTTCTTTAGCTATTGATCATGTAAAAATTAGAAATCCCATCTATACCTCAAGGTTACACCATTTTCCTCCGGTATTGATAGTTTTACATCTTTGATCCAATGGGAGAAACAAAAAGTAGAGGAGTTATACCCAGGAAAAGGGGTTTTTTTGCACATTCTTTATTGGTGTTCAAACCTGGTCCACATGGTTTAAGTAATGCTGTGCACGAACATCTCTCAAATCCTACCCCAGTTCTCCACCTTTTGAAGTCACCAGAATGTTAAAGGCTTACCATATCTTCCTCTTTATCATGTCTGCAAATCCAAATATCATGCTGATCATGGCATGTTCCTTTGCCAGCAAATTCTATTCACTTTAAGTCTATTGATTCAAGCTATTTTTTCGAACAACAAAATAGCACATACAAAAAATTCTCAAGGGCATATACCCATTACAAGATCTCTCACCAAATATCTTTTTATATTCCTGTTATTCAATCTAATACATTTCCTTATACTGCTAAAATAGGTTTGCACCAATCAACACAACCCATCAAATCGTATCTCATGTAATACAGACAGTGTTTGGGTGAAAGTATCAGGAGAGTTAGCAGGGAGGGGGCATAGCGAGATCAGCTTTAAGCTTTAATGAATTTGACTACATAAAAACAACAAACTTTGCTAGTAAAAAAATACAATTAAATATTTTATATCACTAATAATTAAAGAAGTCTGCACGAGAATAATAATGAGAAACATTTTTCACCTATAAAATTCGTAAAGGTTACAGAAAGATAATAGCCAGTGTTTGTAAGGGTGTGATCAGATATGTTTTGCACAGTGGTTGGGAAAATAAAGATTTAAACCACATTTCTGGAGTCAAACGTGGCAATACTTATCAAGAGTTTTTAAAGATCAGGCAGGGGTGCCTGGGTGGCTCACTTGGTAGAGCGTCTGCCTTGGGCTCAGGTCATGACCCCAGAGCCCTGGGATGGAGCCCCGCCACACTGGGCTCCCTGTCCTTCTGCTGGCCTCGTTCTCTCTCTCTCTCTCTCAGATTAAAAATAATAATAATAAAAAAATTTTTAAGAGTTTTAGAAGATCGTTTGACTTTGGTACTTCTGTTTCTAGAAAAGTAACCTAAAGAAATCATCAGAAGTTTATTCAGACTCTGTTTAGAGTGGTAGTGTCCACTATATGCTCAGTATTTTAAAAACATTGATCTCATTTCATTTCCCCCCACCATCCTGGCTCCTCCATCAGGAAGCGGCACAGCTGAGAATGAATCCCCAAACCTGCAAGAGCCCAAAATCCATTCTCCAACCACAAGCAAGTTTCTACTCCTCGGTAACCCTCTGGGTTTGAGCTACAGAATGAGCAGTTTGCAAGAGAAAGATCTCTAAGATTCTTTCCACTTTAAGTAAGTAGATAGTTTTCTGTCCCAGAGTGTTTTGCCTCATTGCTGCAGGGAATTCAGGAAGTCACTTTTGGGTATCTTAACTGCGGGCCATTGTCCCACCATCTTAAGAAGAAGCTGATAGAATAAGATGGGGGCAGAGCCTGCCCGTGACCCTGGGGCGTGGACCACAGGGCCCACCAGCATTGCCTAGCATCCCACAAGCCCAGGAATTACTCTCTGGAGCCCTAAGCTCACATTCCCAGGAAGAAGTTGTTCCATGCCCTGATTGCCCTCGTGCCATTACCGGCATCAGTGGCACACTTTTCCAGATGGACGATCAAGGGCATTGACGGAGAATCTGAAGCAGCAGATTCCAATGGGAAAAGTACAGGACTAGCACTGGGGAAATTGGCTGCAGTCCCAGCCCTGTGACTTACCGGATGGCCCTAGGCAAGGACTGAAACGGTACTGTTCCAATACCCCTTCCCTCCCCACCCTATTTCCTCCCCTGAAAAAAAATGCAGACCGTGGTGCAGATAAAATGGAACCGTGCAATTGCAAGTACTTTGAAAAATGAGGAGCACTGTACAAATGTGAGGGGCTATTATTAATTTAGAGAGGAATCGAAAGATCTAAAATTGTCTCACATTTGAATAGTGTTTCTTATTTTGCAGCATGCTTTTCTCATTTTGTCTTCATGGCCGCCGTGTTGAGAAAGTAGGACAGTTATAATCTCCGTTTTACAGATGAGGAAACAGAAGGAAAAGAGACCGTGCCAGCCCTGGAAGCCAGGCATCCTGATTTCCAACCCCAGATTCATTCTCGTATCTTTGCCAGGGATTTGCCCTTCTCCGCTGTCCAGGTGACATGGATGGGACAGGAGACTGTCGGGCATGGGGACGGGGGCTGTCCGCAGGATCTGAGCCCAGTGAAGAATATTTGGCCTCTGAGGTTTATTTTGGATTAACAAATGGGCTTTCTAGGAAAAATCATAGAGTTCCAGGATTTCCGCCTTGCGAGGGAGAGCGTGTTCAAAACCAGAATGAGGGAAATACTAAACACTGAAAGAGAGCGGCACACATTGTGAGGAAGTGCCCCCATCAGCAGTGTGACCTGCACTGTCCATACCAGCAGGGGCAGCGCTGGCCTGTCCCTGGAACCATCCAGCAGAGAATTAGTGCCTGAGTAGGAAGGAAGCTGGGGTTGAGGACTCAGAGACACGTTTGAGTTTACCATTAAACAATTACGAAAAGTACATTTCCGGCGCTTTGGCTTTTACAGAGCACTTCTGCACCACTGGAGGTGCAAAGGTAGACTGGAACCACTCTTAGAAGTGACTTACCAAAGAACATGCGTTACTCCCTTGAGCCAGAGTAAACCTGAGGCTTGGCCACTGGATGGGCTTGCCTGGTTCCAAGCCAGGGCCTAAAGAGGCACCATGTGCTTCCACCCTCCTCTTTCGCTCCTGTGACCCGCAGCAAGAAGGGCATGCCCTAGGAAGTCACTGATCCAAAAAGCATAGGGAGGGGGCACCTGGGTGGTTCAGAGGGTTAAGCCTCTGCCTTGGGCTCAAGTCATGATCTCAAGGTCCTGGGATCGAGGCCCACATCAGGCTCTCTGCTCAGCAGGGAGCCTGCTTCCCTCTCTCTCTGACTGCCTCTCTGCCTACTTGTGATCTCTCTCTCTCTGTTAAATAAATAAAATCTTTAAAAAAAAAAAAAAAAAAGGCATAGGGAGGCATGTGGAGAAGACCCGAACCCAGCCTGGTGCTCAGAGCTTGGAGTGTAACCTAGCAAAGCCAAATAGCAACCATGGATGAATAAGTACAAAACAAATGCTAGGTATTTACATTATTGTTATGTGTTTACATTATCGTTATGCAAAATGGTGCTACAAATCGGTGACTGACATAGTTGCCTTCACTAGAAACAATGATTATGAATTATAAGGCTTATTTGGATTTTTAAAATGGGGGCTCTTTTTTAATTGAAGGATAATGAACATAGAGTGCTATATTAGCTTCAGGTGAACAATATCAAAGATTAAATACTATTCTCTACATTATTTGTTGTTTATCAAGAGAAGTATACTCTTAATCCATAAAAAAGGGGTTCTTGATTCTTTATGGGGGGAGATAAGAATTTCTCTACGATATATGAAACAAAAAATGGTCCATTTCTTTATTGCTCGTAAAGCAAATTAATTACAGCTTCAAGTTTCCAAGTGTTGCTGTGATAACATGATCAATAACACTTGGTACTAGACTGCCTCCCCAGTGTGCAGTCTCATATAGAAATGCCAGGCATATGCATCACCAGACGCATGGAGGAGGGGCCCAGAACACCCCCATTTTTGCCCTTGCTCCTTCGTGCTCTGGAACTCCATCAGTTATTGCAAGTTCAGAAATCACAGTGGTGAAACAGAGGGTTGTACATTTTACTGACTGACATCATTCAGGGCTTGACGGAGTTAGGCCAAGTGGAAAGTTCTTGGATGATGCGGAGTCTAAAAGTAACAGTTTGATGACTGTGCAGTTTTAACAGTTTACACGGAGTCTCTGTGGTATCAGGAATACAAAGACAGCTCTCTGGTTTTCCATTTATTCAAGACTTCTTCTTCTTCTTCTTCTTCTTCTTCTTCTTCTTCTTCTTTTTTTTTTTTAAATTCATTTGGCACAGAGACAGAGATCAGGAGCAGGCAGAGAGGCAGGCAGAGAGAGAGAGAGAGGGAAGCAGGCTCCCTGAGCACAGAGCCTGATGGCTTGATCCCAGCACCCCGAGATCATGACCTGAGCAGAAGGCAGAGGCTTAACCCACTGAGCCACCCAGGCGCCCCATAAAACTTCTTTTATATTTGTGTTTGTTTAGATAGATCCTGCATGTTTCTTATTACTAGGTTATTTACAGAGGCCAGGGATTATTTGATACAGAGGCCAAGGGATCTATACCGCCAAGGATAGATGCCAAGTTCCTTTGCATCCCCAGAAATGTTCTTCATGATGTGCCCCCCCCCCCTATTTTGTAGTCTCCTGGCTCACTCTTCCTGGGGGCCACATTATGGTTCGTTCATGGTGAATTACATGAATACACTATTCTATTTTCTTGCTTTATGTTTTTGTAGACACCCTACCCTTTGCTTGGGAGAGTCATCCGACCATCTCCTACTTAGACTTCAAGGTCTAATTCTCTTGAACAGGGGCCAGGGCTAGCTGAAGCAAGATAGGTGCTCAAGATGCAGCATTTCAGAGCACTCACTCTCAAGGTCATGCAAATGACTCCTTGAGGGACCTCATTCATCCTACCCTGTCCCTGGCTTTGCTCCTTAATGTCTCCCCAGATGTACTCCACCTCTCCCCCAAGCACAGAACCTTCGTCACGTACTCTATACCTTTCTATATTACAGCGCTTACCACACCGGATTACATTTTCTTAGGACAGGGACCTGAGCCAAAGGCAGAGGCTTTAACCCACTGAGCCACCCAGGAGCCCCTCATTGTCCCAATTTTGTAGATAGAGGACAGACTAAAAGAAATGAAGTACACTGCGATGCCACACAGGGTGAAGTGGTAAAAGCTGGGATTTGAACCCCGTCCTTCTGTGCCAGACTCCATGTACACCACTGAGAAACGTGACTCATATTGTTACATTACACCAGGTATGAAACAAGAGGGAAGAGCATTTGGTTATGTAATTCAGGATCTAAGACAATCACAGGGGCAATGAGGCTTTATGAGATGAGGTGTCCCTTTGCCATCTTGTCTTCCTGTGCTAAAATGCTGACTTCTTAAAAAAAAAAAATGCTGACTTCTTCCCCAGACCCCAAAGGCATCAATATTAGTGGGACACACGAGCCTGAGGGCTGGTCCCAAATTTAAAAACAAAAAATCCAAGTAATGCTTTCACCGGCATTGACCAAGGACAACTATTGTCCAGAGGGATTTGAGTCCTATTGATGATCCAGCCAGAAACATCCTGTCTCATCGGCAATGGATCATTCGCCAGTCAGAGGTTACAGAGACACAGCCCCAGTCATCGGCCCTGAGTGGTGAGCACAGGAGCTGGCAAGTCGCTGATTCCCATTCCGCGGTCTCACTTCCCACACAGGACAGCTACCCTGTCCTTCTTTGTTCTCTGCTAGTCACCATTTGGGCCGGAAAAGCATGTAGCAGTCTCCTAGGCTGACACTGTACCAGTGGGAAACTGACACAGACCTAGGAGATCCGAACTCACACGCTTGGAACAAATGAATGAGGTCGGCCTGGTAGGGACTGGAACAAATTATAGCCCACGTGCTGTAGTGATCATGCCTTTTTATTATCTGTATTTCTGATGCTCTTAGGGTCTTGAGGACCCTGAAGAGATGGCCCCTGGAATGGCTAGTGAATTCCTAGAGATAGGAAAGGACAAGCCTGCTAGCCAGCTAGCCCTCTTTTCATGTGCAAACTAACCAATCCAGAACTCAAACCCTCAAACAAACTTTTGTATGAGGGCCTCTTACACTCTGGGCCACTATTCCCCTGCACGGACCACCCCAGGGCCAAGTACCAGACAACAGAGAGCCTCGCACTCCAGAGTGCTAGCCACACCTAAGCTTGCACTGCTTCGCCTTGCCTTGGCCTATGATACAATAAAGGTTCTGGCTCCCATTTCCCTGCTCTCTCTGCCTCCTGACCAACCTGGGTCATTCCCAGTGAACCCACACCCTATGGCATGACCTGGCCTGGCATGGCCCCTCCTCTGTGAATAACAAATTATCTCTTCTTCTTCTTTTATTTTTTAAGATTTTATTTATTTATTTGAGAGAGAGAGAGGCCCGAGCATGAACAAGGGGAGGGGCAGAGGGAGAAGCAGACTCCCCGCTGAGCAGGGAGCCTGATGAGGGACTCTACCTGAGTCGAAGTCAGATGCTTAACCTACTGAGCCATTGAGGTGCTCCACAAATAATCTTTCCAATGACGGTTATCTCCTAATCTCTTGACCTCACTATATCTGAATAATAATAAATAAAACCTATATTTTATTTTATTTTTTTTTAAAGATTTTATTTATTTGTCAGAGAGAGAGGGAGAGAGAGCAAGCACAAGCAGGCAGAGAGGCAGGCAGAGACAGAGGGAGAAGCAGGCTCCCTGCCGAGCAAGGAGCCCGATGTGGGACTCCATCCCAGGATGCCGGGATCATGACCTGAGCCGAAGGCAGCTGCTTAACCAACTGAGCCACCCAGGCATCCCAAAACCTATATTTTAAAACACATGTTGGGGTGCCTGGGTGGCTCAGTAGGTTTAGCGTCAGACTCTTGATTTTAGCTCAGGTCATGATCTCAGAGTTGTGGGATGAAGCCCTACATGAAGCTCTGTGTGCTCCACGCAAAGTCTGCTTAAGACTCTCCCTCCCCCTTGGCCCCTCCCCACCGGGGGCTCATGCTCTCTCTCTCTCTCTCCAATAAATAAAAATCTTTTCAAAAACCAAAAAGCACATGCCCATTGTACTTGAGAGTGATCCCTATTCATTTCTAGCTGATAATTGCCAAACCAAAGTCACTCCGTGTAACAGACATTCTAAAATTTCAAGAGAAACCCCAAACCTTGATCTCTGAAAGTTTTAATCTTGGTAACTAATTCAAACTTAAAATGCTGTGTGGTTCTTGCAGGTGTCCAAATAATACAAGCTGAGGAAAACATAACCAAGGGGGATGGAGTAGCCAGACTAGCTGGAGAATGTTATCTATGGTTTTCCCTCCTACCTTACCGGAATTGTCCACGCTAGCGAAAACACAGTCTTAGACCTGAGGAATACTCTCCCTGATGGTCACAAAAAGAAACATTTTTTTCAGCTTTTCTAACCTGACTCCCAGTAAGAAATACATTTTACATTACAACCTACACACATTCATATCTATCTACTTGAAATAAAAATGTTATCCTTGCTATATGTAACGCACTTCGGTATTTTCTTTTTTATTGTATTCCATGTAATGTCTCTCCGATGTTGGTTGCTACCCACTATATTGATTTCACAGCTTGTCAGGGGATGTGAAATTACAGCTTCGAGAAACAACAAGAGCCACACAAATCTAGAGATTAGTGGTACCAATCCACCATATTACAGATAAGGAAACAGATTCACAGAGTAATGGGATTTGCCCAATATTATACAAGGCAAATGGCAGAGCCATACCTTGAATTAATGACCAAGCCAAGACCATTTCCCTGATCTATTTATATCCCTGAATATACAGTGTACATGTTATTAGGGTTGGTGTTGTTACCAGTCGGGGGTCAATCAAAGAAGCATAACTGGTAGAATATGCACACACATGCGCATACACACATACATACGCATTTTTATAGGAATTTGATCAGACACAGTGGAGGTAGTTAAGCAGTTTCTGGAAGGCTATGCTCTTGGCTGGCTGATGCTAGAGCTTGAAATTCACAAGAACAATAAGCTGGACCCCACAAGGACAGACAGAAACCATGTCTGCTCTTGTCGCCTTGGACCTCAGCAGTGCGGACATCGGACAGAGAACAAAGGCACACTTCACCATGGATGACTAACGTGCGTGTAGCCCAGGAGCAGGAGGAGCCAGAGGAGGATTGAGGAGGCGGCGCCACGCGGCCTCAACGCACTGCTGCTTCGCCTCAGCCCTCCGGGTCTCTCACAAGCATCTCTCTTCCCTTTCATTAGTAATTTAGACAGTATGCTTGCAGTTCAATTTTAGAAATTGAATATCTATTTCTTTAGGTATTAAAATTGAGAACACACACTATCTTTATTTGAGGAAAATAGCACACTTTGTATTACTCTTCCTTCTTTCCTGCAATTAGTTATTATCCTAAATGTTAAACTCAAGTTCTCACTTTCAAAATATGACCGTCCTATCCCGGGAATCTCTGAAGGTCCACTCACATTTGCGTGCTGTCGGTTCACAACACTTATGTGTCTTAGCTCTGTGCTCAACTCATGCCATCACTTTTTGCTGGTCCTTTTAGGCTCAGATTCCCTCCTCTAAGATTTACGTACTTAAACTCATCTGTACATGAGATGAATAATTTCTTTATGGAGTTCATTTGTTGGTTTGTTTATTATGTTCAGTTCGACGACATATAGTGCACCATTAGTTTATGATGTAGTGCCCCACAGTTCTTCAGTTGCATAGAGCACCCAGCGCTCATCACATCATGTGCCCTCCTTAACACCCATCAGCCAGTTACCCCATCACGCCTTCCACCTCCCCTTCCCAAACCCTCAGTTTGTTTCCCAGAGTCCAGAGTCTCTCGTGGTTTGTCTCCCTCTCTGGTTTTTTCCCGTTCAGTTTTCCCCACTTCCCCTATGATCCTCTGCACTATTTCTTATGTTCCACATGTGAGTAAAACCGTATGATAATTGTTGCTCTCTGATCGACTTATTTCACTTGGCATTATCCCCTCCAGTTCCATCCATGCTGATGTAAATGGTAGGTATTCATCCTTTCTGATGGCTGAGTAATAGTCCATTGTGTATATGAACCACATCTTCTTTATCCATTCATCTGCTGAAGGACATCTCGTTGGTTTGCTTTTAATAAAATACTTCCACAGCCTTGCATATCTGAAAACTGTCTTCCTCTTGTTTTTGGATCTGAAGAAGGACTTTCTTTCCGAGTTACAATCTTTTCTTCTCGAAACTCTATTATGTGGCATGATCTCCAGGATATATTGCTAAGTGAAAAATTAAGATGTAGAAATGTGTGTCTACCACACTACCACTTACCTAAGAAAAGGGGAAGATAACATACACACTCAAAGACACACACACACTGTCTAAATAACATATAGTCTATCTGATTGACAAAGGTGTTGAACACATATATGTTATTTGTTAAATTGGGTTAATTGACCCAATGTCTTAATATAGTATTTTTTGTTTTGTGTTGAATTATACTAAATCAACATAATTATTAATGATATCACACAATAATGTTATATTGCTATACATATATTATTGTATGTTATTATAATGTATTATTATATGCCATTACATATTAAATATATCAAATTAACAGATACATGTTAGACAGATGGAACTCTAATACTTAAAATGATTAAGAAAGGGAGGAAATAGGCTGGAGAAATCAGGAGTTAAAAACAGACTTCTTAGGCTAGACCTTTTGTTATACATCTGCCTTTGAAGCCCTGTTTGTATTTTACATAATTATGAAATAAAATTAGAGAAAAATACAACCCCCAGATTCCAGAAGTATATTGAAACAGATGAACTTAATTGTATACTCTGTTGGTGACCTACTCTCACCTAGAGGGAATAGTTCAAGTGATTCTAAAACACAGTGATGTGTTTTCCCTAATGGAATAAAGACTTAGGTCAAAAGATTGGGGGGGAAAATTGATGCTTTGGTAAAAGCATTAGGGTGATCATGTTGATAATGTTATTTCAAATTAGCAATCAGTCACATGAGTAATCACATGAGTGTCACTGGGAACTGAATCTTGGGCTTGGTTGAAAAGAGATACAAATATGAGATTAATGAGGTCAGACAAAGGGGCTCCTGGGTGGCATAGTCAGTTGAGCATCTGTCTCTTGGTTTTGGCTCAAGTCATAATCTGAGGGTCCTGAGGATAGAGCCTCATGTTGGGTTCCTCACTCAGTGAGGAGCCTGCTTAGGATTCTCTCTCCCTCTCTTTCTGCCCCTCCTGCTTGTGCTCTCTTTCAAATACATAAATAAATCTTGAAAAACAAATGAGGCTATAGGGTTATGTGCTATGGTGAGTGCTGTGAATTGTGTAAGATTGATGAATCACAGACCTGTACCCCTGAAACAAAGAATACCTTATATGTTAATAATAATAAAAAAAGTGTGGATGGACAAAATCCTCATAGACCTGATTTGGAATTGGATATAAGCACATGATACAGTTTGTTTTTAAAAAATATATATGTGCTAGCTCTGTTCAAAGAGTCCTAGAAATAATTTGTAACTCAGCAGTACCAAGCACCCCTGGTACCGAGACTATGGTCTTTTTTTCCACTAAAAAGGGACCAAAGATGTTCACAGAAATGGTTGATTCCAGGTCTGGGGCAGGAATTATACAAGGTAAGTGGGAAAACATCTTGACACGGAACACAACCGTCCAGCACTGCTAAGGCTATCCTCCTGTGCCCACTGGCAGTTAACCTGAGGCCAGACTTCATTTTCTTATTTTGTAGATAGTTCATTTCTCCTTCTCGCTCGACAAATGCAGCATTCTTTATCTTTGAAGTTCAAACATTTTAACAAGTTATGTGTAGGAGCTGAGTTCTTTGTTTTTCTGCTGTCTGGTAAGACTTTAATTTTTTAAATTAGAATGGAGATCCAGAGTTAATCATATTCCTCATTTCCTGGACCACCTTCTTTGTTTGGCAGGATCCTTCCTTCCTTTTCATATCCCTCCAACTCTCTTTTCCTTTTCCTTCCCTTTGGCAACCATTTGAATGTGTTAAATGTATGGTCTTTCATTTTTATGTGCCCTTGTAAAAGCTGTAGCATTGTTGCATGCATACATCGTTTCAATTCACATAAATGTTACCTCGCTGTGGACCTCATTTTCTGAGTGTACCCTTATTTCTAATTGTGAATAGTACTACATAGTATGTATACTACGCCTTTCACTTATCTGTGCCTTGGTGGCTGTACCTAGAATGCCTTTGAATCCCCACAATCATCACAATTCACCCCTCGGGTGAATGTCCTCAGAGTTGTCACCTTAGCAACCTGTGTGACAGCTTTTCTAGAAAAAGATCCAGAAGTGAGGACGTCCTTGCTTCGCAGCTGCTGGTGTTATCAGGGCTCATGCTCTTCTTCACATGCAGACCAAAGAAGGTATGGAGCTGCTTGCCAGACTTCTGCCCACTCTATCCCTGGTAGAAAGTGATGAACCCCCAAGATCTTTAAAACACAGAAGTGCCAATTGCAACAACAGCTAAACTAGTAAATAAAGTATTTGAGCTTTTACCAGAAAACCACAGGCAGTATAGTTTAGCCATACACCTCACTGAAGCTGTGGAAGCCATTACTTATTCCATCTTCTTGACACTTATCTACCAAAAACAGTCACAATTGTTTGACTATAATGTGAATAAGGGCATGGCGATTTTACATAGTAATATCTGGAATTTTATGGAGGAAATATGTCTCTTTTTTTAATAAATAAAAATACATACTACTTTTTAAAAGTGCAAGAAAGAAGGGCACCTGAGTGGCTCAGTTGGTTGGGCATCCGAATCCTAATTTCAGCTCAGGTCATGATCTTGGGGTTGTGAGATTGAGCCCAGCAGTAACAATGTCTACTGGAGTAGGGGTGGCTGACTGGTTCAGTTGGTAGTGCATGAGACTCTTGATCTTGGGGTTGTGAGTTCAAGCTCCACATTGAGTGTAGAGATTACTTAAAAGTAAAATCTTTTGGGGGGAGGTGCCTGGGTGGCTCAGTGGGCTAAAGCCTCTGCCTTCGGCTCAGGTCACAATCCCAGGGTCCTGGGATTGAGCCCTGCATCGAACTCTCTGCTCAGCGAGGAGTCTGCTTCCCTCTCTCTCTGCCTGCCTCTCTGCTTACTTGTGATCTCTGTCAAATAAATAAATAAAATCTTTTTTAAAAAATCTTTTTTTAAAAAAATTCTTTAAACAATGTCTGCTGGTGTCTTAATGGCTGTGCCAGTCCGATCCCTACTAGCAATGCATGAAGGTTCCAGTGTCCCTGCTACTGACAAGCCATTTTCAATCTCACATCTTTTTTTTTTTTTTAAGATTTTTTATTTATTTATTTGACAGACAGAGATCACAAGCAAGCAGAGAGGCAGGCAGAGAGAGAGGAAGGGAAGCAGGCTCTCTGGTGAGCAGAGAGTCCAACGCGGGGCTCGATCCCAGGACCCTGGGATCAGGACCTGAGCCGAAGGCAGAGGCTTTAACCCACTGAGCCACCCAGGTGCCCCTCACATCTTGATTGTATTCAGTTCCATCTTCTCTTACTTTTGAGTATTTCTTCACTACTTTTGTTTGTGACTTTTCTTTGGCAATTGGAAATCATTCAATAGTTAGGAGTATCTTCTTTGTCCACTGTAGTCATCACCAGTTCTTTATATCCTTTATTTCTATTTTATAATACTCTTAGTTCTAATTCTTCACCATTTTCTTCTGTAAACTGGAAACCTTCTAAAACGTGTCCTCTTTATTTTCAATTCGATTTTCCTCTCTGTCAGTTCTGTACTTTACTATGTCTAAAATACTATTTTTAAATTTACCCTATTGTACAATTTCTCACTTTTGTGCAGAATTTTTTTATTTCTGACTTGCTGGCAGTCAGATTCTGCTTCACTAAATCCCGATCAGGTTATTTTGAATCTCATGTTTCATAGAATGCAAGTGTTTTGCATTTTGGGTGAGCCAAATGAAAACTTTCTAAAATGGACTTTTTTTCCCCAGTAGGTTATAAAAACTCTTTTTCTTTAACTTTTTGTTCTTTTCTTTTATATCATATGTGCATATTCCTCATGTATTTTGTCTTTTAACCAGCCCTTCTTGGTGAGAGTTCTCAATAGCCCTGTCTGGGTCACCAAACATGGAGACTCTGCTACTTCTGAGTTCCACACCTTTCCATTCGGATGTTCTTGAAATATGCCTGTCTGATCCTATGCTGCAAGGCTGAGAGGAATAGCTCAACCCTTCTCAGTAAATAGAGGGTTTTCTTATGTTTAAAGGTCCTTAGGATTTTTTCCTTCATCCTTGATATCCAGTAATGTCACCAGGAAGTGTGCTGGGCATTTGGTATCAAGACTTCCTGGTTCATGTTGTGTTCTTCCAATTTTTAAAATGCATGTTCTCCTTTATTTAGGAAAGTCTTTCTCTATGATATTGTTGATTATTGGTGGTATTATTCATTTGTTCTGTTCTTTTTTTTCCAAGTTACCAATAATACATACATTGTACCTCCTTTGCCTGCCATGTTTTTCTAAATCTAGGTTCATTCTATTTAGTTTCATTCACCTTCTGAATCCATCTTCTACATTCCTAACTATATTTTTAGCATGCTAACATTTCTTAACAATGGTTCAACCATAACTCTGAATTATTTTATGGCTTTATTTTTCCTCCATTTTTCCCTTTGAGTTCTACTTAGTCACTTCCTTCTTCTCTGGTCTTAATAGATCTTCTTTGAGCCATTATATCTTTTACTTGATTTTATTTAATTTCTTTGATTTTGTGGATACGTGTTTGTACAGTTTTCCCCTGAACTGCTATATAATTTTTCTAAGGTATGTTATACATTTGACTTCCTCGTTTTGTTTCCCAAATTTTCTTTATCTTTCGATGGGAGTCACTTCTTCTGGAGAAAGCCTGAGCAAAGGATGGTGTGGTAGACAGGCTGGGAGAGTGAGCTAGGACCATTGGCACTGGGAATTAGGTATTTTGTCTCAGAACACTTTCTTACCAACATGTTGCTTACCCCCCCTCTCCCTTCTATCAAGTTTTCTCCTCCTTTAGGTGGTATCTCTGCATAGGTGGTTGGGGGAGAGGGTCCTATTTAGCTTGCAGGGATGCGCCATACCTTCTCGATTTTTATCTTATGATTTAGTGTTTACTTTCCTCTGTCCTTCCATGTTTCCTTCTCTCTACTACACCAGTGTCTTGCTTCTTGTAAACATTATGTATAACTGGGCATACCTACCCAGTCTGTAAATCACCTGCCACCACTGTGTGGCATTTGAATGGATTCACGGATGATTCTGCAGCCCACCCATACTCCCAGTCTTCAGACACACCATGGACACCTATATTTAGAGAACCCTACCTGCTGACTCAGATCTATAGGAATGCATATTCTCTAGACATTCAACCCTGGTTTGGCCCAACTTAACAATGTTTTGTGGACATTCATCATAGGTTGTCATTTGGTGCTGCAAATCTTTCCTGGCTCTATTGAATACAGAATTTTATTTTTTTGCTCTTCTTTATTTTGTTTTGTTTATTCCTTGCTTTCGGGGAAGACAGTGGGTAAAAACACTTTTAATCCATTAAAGGTGTTGGAGACTTCAGATTTGTATTTTAGAAAGATCACATCTTTCTAAAAGATGTGGCCTTTCTAAAAGGCATTGAGGAAGGGAAGGGGTATAGGGAGCAGAGGGGTGCTCAGGCCTGGAAAGTGAACAAAACATTGAGAAAGTGGATGCATTTATGTAAAAGAGAGATGATGAGACCAGTGAAAGGTCATGGGCAGAGAGATTAGAAGAAGGTGAGAGAAAGAACTCAGCCTCGGGAGTCAGCAGCATGTGGATGATGATCTATGACAAAATGGGGTGGAAGCTGTGGGGAAATTCAGTAGAAGAGAAGTGAGCTAAAGCAGAACCCTTGGGAATCCTACTTTTTGGAATGAAAAGTAAAAGAGGATTCTACAAAATAAAAAGGGGAAGTAAATACTAAAGAAGAGGAAAATAAAGAAACCAATATTGCAAAGGCAAAGAGTATTTCCAAAAAGGAGATGATTAGTGGTGCCCCATCCTGTTGAGCATTCATATAAGATAAGGTCTTAAAAGTTGGATTTAGCCACAAAGCCATTGTTGTCTCTGGGAGAGGAGTGACTGTGCTAGAAGTGAGAGCCTGAAATCTGGGGATTGAGGTGTATGTGGGATGTTTCAAGATAGGGTCAGTAAATATAGAAAGGTCTTGAAGAAGTTGGATTGTCGGGGCACCTGAGTGGCTCAGTGGGTTAAAGCCTCTGCCTTTGGCTCAGGTCATGATCTCAGGGTCCTGGGATCGAGCCTCGCATCGGGCTCTCTGCTCAGCAGGGAGCCTGCTTCCCTCTCTCTGCCTTCCTCTGCCTACTTGTGATCTCTGTCAAATAAATAAATAAAATCTTTAAAAAAAAAAAAAAAGATGGATTGTCAACAGAAAGACAAATACAGAAATAGGATGCAGTGTCATCTCCGTCATCGGTAGGCCAAGAGGGTATTATGCTAAGTAAAATAAGGCAGACTGAGAAAGTCAAATACCACATGATTTCACTCCTATGACTAAACATCTTAAAAATAAAAAAAAAAAGGTGCGCATGTTGGGAGGTTGCACCTGGGTGACCAAGTCAGGTAAGCATCAGACTCTTAGTTTCAGTTCAGGTCGTGATCTCAGGGTTGTGAGATGGAGCCCTAGTTGGGCTCTATGCTCTGTTGGGAGTCTGCTTGAGATTCTTTCTCTCTCTCTCTCTGCCCCTCCTGCTCATGCTCTCTCTCTCTCTCTAAAATAAAAATAAATAAATCTTTAAAAAAAATATATATATATATAAACAAAACAAAACCCATATGAACAAGCAAACAAACAAAAAGCAGAATCAGACCTATAAAGACAGAGAACAAACTGATGGTTGCCAGACTGAAGGGGATGGGGCAATGGGCAACATGGGTGACGGGGAGTTGGGGGTACAGGCTTCTGGTCACAGAATGAATATGTCATCAGGATGAGAGGTGCAGCACCGGGCATCTAGTCAATGGTATTGTCATGATGTATGATGACAGATGGTAGCTCACCTAGTGGTGAGCACAGCATGAGGCAGAGAGAATTTGTATCACTATGTCATACACTTGAAACTAATGTAACATTGTGTGTCAACTATACTCAAATAAAAAAGAAATAAAAGAACAGAGGGTCAACTTAAGGGAATTTAGGTACTTCTTGTACAGTGATACATCAGAGCTCTAGAGTATCCCTATAGCAATAATAACTCACATCTATATGGAAATCTAATTTAGAGGGTCTTTGGCATCATAATCTCACTTCAGATTCACCTCTATTTTATTGATGAGGAAACTAAGGCTTATAGATGACAATGAACTGATTTTCCAAAGGTCAAAAAAAAGAAAACAATCAAAGCACCACTTTGACCGCATCTTAGACACAGACCCATATCTTGAGCTCTGGATTGGTCTTGGTGTCCGCAATCCTTGTAGGGAGCAAAACAGCCACAACAGTTCACCTGAGCCCAGACTCACCATGCAAATTGTTTGATTGAAATCTGGGTTTTCATTTCCCATGGAATAAAACTGCAGAGTCCAATTGGTTTCTCATTAACTTCTCCAGAACATTTTCTCTGCCCAGGTATTTCCATGCAAGGCTGATACTAGTTAATTACCTGAATTAAATATTTTACAGCCTAAAAGGGTTTTCTGTACCACACGATTTATAAATATTCATTCTGTAGAGGGAGGAGGAAAGCGAAAGTTGGTTTCCAGTGGCTGCCTTTGTAGCGAACTATTCAATAGTAACCCTCTGGGGCAGCCTCGGTGCCTGGGTAAAATGTTTTTGGAGACTCAAATTCTTTATAGAAAAACAGTTTCTCCAAATGCATAACCATTTTTGCTGAGCACTAAATAACTCCCGCCTGCCCATGTCAGGGACAGCCTTCAGGTGATATGATAGATGCCAAGCAAATAATCAATCAATATACTGGTTTCCGTCTCCGTCTATCAGTTTGGCATTGTGTGGACTAATTAGATGATAAAATGTGATGAATGTGTATTAAACTCAGCCTCTCCCCAGAAGCTCCCAGGGGTCCTTTCCCATTTTCTCGCTGACCTTTTAGAGCTCAGCTTTATTGTATGTGAATGCAATTAAATCAATTTGTCAGATATTTGCATTAGTCTGGCTTGTTCAGAATTCAATTATTCAGTGTCACTTTACTGCCCTTCGGAGGCTGGTGTACTGGCTTGTTCTCAAGTGGGGGATAAAGGCAGAAACGGGCAGTCTTGTCAGGATTCAAGCCACGAGTACCTTCCCTCGGAGATATTTCTGAGACCTGGCTTGCCCACATCCCTTCTCCTCCCTGGTCCCGGGAGAGAGAATGCTGTGAGCTCTCAACAGAGCCCAGGTTCGTTTCCAACTCGGCCACTTCCTGGAAAGGTGACTCGAATGTTATTTCATCTGTGTGAGCCTCGGTTTTCTTATCCGCCAAATGGAACCATTTCAGCGTGGGTGTCCCCTGCAGCAGCCTCTGACAGTAGGACTGGAGTGTGAGTAGTTTCTTTGGGGTTGAGAGCAGCAGGCAGTGGCGAGGCAATGCGGTGGCGAGTCGGGGACAGCAAGGAGCAAACGCTCACATTAGCGGGCAGGTCACGACCACTGTAGGCAGCTGGTGCTCAGTCCCTCTGCAGAGCTCTGGGAAAAGTGCCTCCCCGCCAAGAGGCCGGGAGCTTGGGTACATCTCCACCGACTGCTGTTCATTACTGATGGATTGCTGCTGCAGGGATGTTAAGACTCTGGCACTCCTGGTCTGCCCTAAACAACCCTGGGTGGGCATCTTCCTGCGGCCAGAGAAAGCCCACAAGCAGAGGGTCCCAGATGCCTCCTATGTCACAGTGGACACGGCGACACGGCAGGGCACCGCTGGCATCCACCACAGGCATATGCTTCCTCGCCAAGTCAAAAAGTTGTGATGTGTGTCAAGTCCTTAGTAAGAGTAAAAGGCACTCAATAGTGATAGTTTTTTGTGTGTGTTTTTCTGTTTGTTTGTTTTTAATAGTGATAGTTGATACTGTTATTTCTGGAAAAAGGGAAATGTCGAAAAATAGCTTTTCCTCAACATAGGAAGCTGACTGTGATCCTGAGCATGTGGTCAAGGGAAAGCCACTGCACAATATACCTTGTTGGCGGGAGTAGGTGAACTCAGAGAGGGCTTCATGGAGGAGGTGGCACTTGAACTGGCTTTTTAAGGATGAGTAGGCATTCATCAGGCACGCTCGGGGAGTAAACACATTCTAAGGAGAAGGAATGGCATGTGCCACGACAAAGAGATATGACAAAGTATATGTTTGGTGGCCCGCTCATAGTTCAGAATGACATAGTTCAGAGGGACCTTTACGTCACGATGCCAGAATTCACATTGTGAGAGAAATTCTGCATCATTCAAGGGGCATTATGGTACTTCACTATAAATGACAAGGAGTCACTGGATCTGTTAATGTAAAACTTGTAATAGACTCATGGGTGACACACAGAGGAAACCATTTATAATAGAAATAAGTCGGCCAAGGAGCATGGATTCAAAAGATCCACTGTACAGGAATGAAAGAAAATGTAATAATATTTTATGTGAAAAATGCTTCAGGGTTTTCCCTGAGCCAATGCGCTACATGATTTCAAAGGGGGAAAAAAGCTAATTCAAACCTGGATTGTATTAATAGAAATAATGCAGTGTTCAGATTAAGGGAGAGATAAATCGACACTTGTTCGCTATCGGGGCAATCCAGGAAGTAGCTCCAATGTCAGATGACATACCTTTTTAAAAGAGACACTGGTTACCCTGGAGCCAGCCCTGGGAAGAAGTCTAAAAACCATGGAAGATGCAGAATGGCCCGAAGAACAGAGTAAGCTGCGGAAGGTAGGCTCATGGAATACCTGTGAGCTGGCTTCTGTCACGAGGAAGATTATATGGACTCTGTGTGGTGCCAGAGGCTGAAAATAAAAACTCCAGTGAAGCGTATTCCAACTCGGTAGAAATAATCAAAGCCAGCCCACACTGGAAGGGCCAGCCCCAGGAGGGAGAGCGGTCTCTGTTCTGGGGAGTGATTGGTAACAAATGAGATGACTCGTCAAAGAAGTTTGGGGGGGGGTGTTAATTGTTAGAAGGTAAATAACCTCTAAAGACCCTCTCCAACGAAGATTCTCTGATTCTGTGGCAAGGATCCTCTCTCGGGGGTCCCCCCGCAGGAGGCAGGCTGCCACAGAAGGCACTGTTCAGGGCTCACCATAGAGATACCATTCCTAGTGGTCAGGAGTCAAAAGGCAGCATCTCAATGTGGTCAGCGGCAAAAGGTTAGATTCAAAGTGATAAAAAAAAAAAAATCAGGAGTTTCTTTTTATTGTAGAAAGGAAATAATAGGTGTTGAGTATTGTGGTATGGTCATATACAGTAACTAGCAGCAGTAGTAGGGAGAGTGATAGAGAAGCAGCTAAAATGTACTGAGTGTGTGGGTCCTATTTAATTCTCTCTCATTCTCACAAAAACTCTTTGAGTTTGATCACTTTGCTGGATGAATTCTTTGTGCTATGGATAGCATTTCATGAGCACTGGTGTACAGAGGGATCGTATAAAACACTTTTTGGAGAAAGAAGTCACTTCCCACTTGGCCTCTGGGCTAAAAACCAGTCTTCCCTCTGGGCAACATAAGTCACTTCCTGTGAAACATCATAAAACATCCCTCTGCAAACAATAATTCAGGCAATGACAGTTGAATCCCTTCTGCTGACAACCACGGAGGCTTTTAAGCATCGGTTTAGACCCACCTGTTTGGACATTCTGCTCATTTAGCACAGACCCTCCTAGCCACCATTTTCCTGAACTGTGATTCAAGATCACCGTGCCACTTTGACCTTGTACTTTGCCCATTTGGCTGATCCTCTAGATAACCCGTCCCATCCCAAATGGATGCTTCCATGCCAGTCCCAATTCCTCTCTCCGACTGGGCTGTCTATCTGAAATTCTGATGAATCCATAGATGCCAGATCTGTCTGCTGAGGATCAGGGAAACTTCCCAACACACTGTTTTCACAGAGTTGATCTGTGTTTTCATGCCCTAACCCCAGCAGTTTGAGGGTAAGTTCACGTGTACCCCCAGGTCCCCCGACCCATGCATACCCAACTATCCCCCTGGCGCAGTCGTTGATTTCTATTTGTGATTCCACAGCTGGAGAGGTGCCAAAGAGCAAGCGTGTCTTAATCAAGGTTCTTTGTGTTATCTCAAACCAAAAAAACAAAATGAAGATAATCCAGGGCCTGACTGGGAACTGAAGGTTGCAGAGGACAGCCAAGCCTCCCAACAAGGGAGTGAAAGAAGAAAGAAGTCAGAAAGTCTCCAGCTTCTCCCCTCTCTCCCCCACCTCCTCCCCTGCAGCCTTCCCTCTCCCCACCTTCCTTCTTCTCACCCTTCCTCATTCCCTTTCTGGGGCCAGATGGTCTTTCATCTCTGCTTCCATGTGTCCACGTCTTCCCCTCTCTCGGACTAACTCTGGCTGAGTCAGAGAGTTAATAGCCAAATGTGGCTGCCCCACAGCTCTCAAATTTGAATGTTCTTGTTTGAAAATAACCAGCAGAAAATAAATTACATTTCTAAATCCAATTCTGGGTTCCCAGAAGAAGAATCTCACTGGTCCATTGAATATTTTTGCTCCATTTAAGGTTAGGTGTCCACTCCTAGTTCAACAAGCTGTGGCAAAGGTGCAGGAGTGCAGGGTTCAAAATTGACTCCTGGGTTCCATTCCCGCAGGGTGGTGGGGACAGCCATTCTCCAGGAAGAGGGCATATTGAGTGCGATGGGCTTTACTCCTCCAGCTAGAACTCAATCACAGTTAATCTTGGAAAACTCCCTTCCACTTGTGGCCAATTCTCTGAGATCTTCTTAATTTATTGGCAAAGCTTATTTTAATCTCTTCTACTGGGCATTTCAGTAACTCAAGGAGGAAAACAGACGCTGTAAATTAAGTCCCTGAAATCAAATACTTTCCTAATAGTAGATATCCATGATGGTAGGCTGGGTGGAGAGGGAAGGCGGTCAGAAGAGCTCAAGGGAAGAGAGTTCAGGAAATGCACTCTTTTAGGCTTAAAAATGAGGTTGGCTGATTGAATTTCCCTAAGGATTATGAGCTCTAGTAAGTTACCTTCCATCAAGAAAGAGTGAGTCTGTCAAAAGCCCAGATATATGTACAAGCCTTAAAGGAGGCAAGAGAGAAAAAAAGATATTTTTCAATGAGTTATCAAATTCCCAAGTGTGTGCTAGAGTCTTCAGAAATACAGAATGAGCCTAACATAAAAACTTTATACATCTTCCTGCAGGCAGATGAATTTTGAATTTATATCCACAAAGAATTAAAAAAAAAATTCACATGGAGCAGAGGGTGAGATCTTTATTGTATATGTTGGGGAGACGCCCAAGTGTAAGGCTGAATGAACATTAGTCAACAGGTAAGGTGCTAGAAGAGTTGAGGAGAGACTCAGACAAATCTAGGTTTCAATCCCACAGTTTAGTTGAGCTAACTTCTCTGAACCTTAGTTTTCATCATTTTTGAAATGGGGACAATAGTAGAATGCTAACTTCAAAGATAATATTGTAGAGATTGGGACTGTGGGTACAGAGTATTTGGCACCATACCTGGCCTACAGTTGGTGCTTAATGAATGAGTTATGCCCCAGTTTATCTTTTAAAGACTCCCCAAACTCCTCAGCAAGATGTATACCCTACATCAAGATCTACCTATCTCTCTAGCCTTACTTCCTCACTTCCTTATAGTTTATACCCTAGTAATAATACAATACATTATGGCACCTTGATCACATTATGTTCCCTCCCAATTTTATACCTTCACAAGTGCCATTCACTAATTTTGAACAATTAATCGAGTGGCAATTGACATGGGACTAACCTACCAAATATCAAAATACAACATATTTGCCCTAATACTTAAAACAACTTGATACTGAAAAAAAATCAATAAAATTCAATAATGTCTCAAAAAGAGATCCACATACATATAGTTACATAGTTTGGGTTAAAGGTGACACTTAATACTCAATTCATGGTGTTGGGTCAATGGTATATCCTTTTGAGAAAAAGGAGTTAAATTCTTATCACATCTCTCTCTCTCTCTCTCTCTCTCTCACACACACACACACACACACACGTACATACTGTATATAAATATAAATCCCATGTAGATAAAAGTACAGAATGAAAAATAAAGCTATTAAGACAATAGATGAAAAAGCAAGAGAGTATATTTATACTCTTGGAATATAGAATATATGTGGGGGGGAAGAGAGAATATATTTATATTCTTGGAATCTAGAATTGTTTCCTAAGCAAAACATAAAACCCAGAGCCCTTAAGGAAAGATTTACCCTTTTGACTACATAAAAGTTAAAAACTTCCTAAAGACAAAGGAGAGCATAAAAAAGGTAAAAAGATGAGCAAGAGGCTTAGAAAATAATTGCAATAAATATAATTGCAATAGAGAAATCTGAAATTTCTAGATAGAAGGTAAAGATGTAGAATATGAACAAATCACTAAGAAAAGACAATCCATAAGAACAATAGACGAAGGATTCAAACAGGAATGTAAGAGAAGAAAAAATACAACATCAAAAATATGTGAACCTATTATCAATGAAATGCAAATTAAAATGTCAGTGTATCAGCTTTTGCTCATCGGGTTGGAAAATTAAAAAGATTAATAATAACCAGCATCGGTAAAAATTACAGAAACAAATCCTCATACATTGTTATCTGGCATATAAAATGGTATAGTAGAATTATAGGGCTATTTGGCAGTGCCAGTCAAAATTTGAATCATGTGTACCTTTGGCTCAGAAATTCTATTTCTAAAAATTACCTTGCAGATATTGTATCACATGTGAACAAAGATGTACATATAAGTATGTTGACTCTAGTTTGTTTTCTAACAGCAAAACATCAAGGATAATCTAAATGTCCACCAAGAAGGGAATACTTAACATAATTATTGGCTTCCAGACATGAGTTAGCTTTTGTCCCAGCGAACAGTTTCCTGATGCTCCTGTTACCCAGTAGCACATGCTATCCCTGCTCACATATCTGATACCACAACACCAAGTCCAAGCTGGAGTCCTGTCCAACTCTACAAATAGCCTGTCATATGTAAAGTACTCTAAACAGTATCTAGCACATAGTAAGATCTCTAGCAACAGCAATACGCTGTATTATTATAGTTTTGGTATATTAAGTAGCCATTAAAAAATAAAGAAGCATACCTATGAGAATGAAAATGAAAAGACTTTTGAGACTTTTGGGTTTTTTTTTAATCAAAGTGCAAAGAAATATGTACACCTCCATTTCGGGCCAAATGGAATACCAGGGACCAGACTTATCCTCTCATCTGAAACAACAAATAACTGGACATAATATATTAAACAAAAATACAATTACAAAAAAATTACAAAAAAGTTTGTAAGATACTGGGTACCAAGTAAGGTAGAACAGTGAACCTGAAAGACAGAAAGCAAAAGAGGAGAAAATGGCACTGGATGCTTACATCAGAAAAGAAGAAAGATCTCATCTATGGTCTCAAATTTCATCTTCAAAGATCTAGAAGAGCAAACTAAATCCAAAGTAAACCCCATAAGAAAAGAACTAATGAAAATCAAAGTAAATATCACTGAAATAGAAAAAAGAAAAAATCAACAGAACCAAAACCTTGGTCTTTGAAAAGATAGATAAAATTGACAGATCAGGGACAGGGGTACATGGGGGGACAGAAACCAAAAGTTTACATCAGGAGGGAGAGAAGTTAAATTATTACAGAGTTTACAGATATTGAAAGAATCATTATGAAAATATGATGAACCACTTTATGTCAAAAAATGTAACCACTTAAATGAAATGAACAAATTCCTTGAAAAACACAAACCAAAGCTTACTTAAGAAGAAATAGATAGCTTAAGTAGCTCTAAATCTATGAACTCTTCCCACAAAGAGAAAGTCCAAGTGTCTTCAATGGTGAATTCTATCAAAAATGTAAGAAAGCAAAAAGAGATTTTTCATGTCTGTGTCAATTCTCCATACATATATGCCATTAAATTTGATTTTCTCTTGTTTAAAAATATATATATAAGAAAAAAATAATAGCAAGTCCACACAAACTTCAGAAAATCAAAGAGGTGAGCATACTTTGCAACTGGCTTTGAGCCCAACATAAGACTGATAGCAAAACCAAGTCAAGACATTACAAGAAAAACCTACAGACCAATATCCCTCATGGACATAGATGTAAATTTCACTAAACTGAATTCAACAATATATAAATGAGACAATACATCATGACCAAATGGAGTTTTCCCAGGAATACAAAATAAGTTAACATAAAAAAACAATTTATGAGAGAGGAGGAAGCAGGCTCCCTGCCGAGCAGAGAGCCCGATGCGGGCCTCGATCTCAGGACTCCGAGACCACAACCCGAGCTGAAGACAGCGGCCCAACCCACTGAGCCACCCAGGCACCACAGGGAGCCTGCTTCCTCCTCTCTCTCTGCCTGCCTCTCTGCCTGCTTGTGATCTCTCTCTTTCAAATAACTAAATAAAATCTTTAATAAATAAATAAATAAATAATAAAAAACAATTTATGTTTAAAAATATATATCAATCTGGAGAGCCTGGGTGTCTCAGCCAGTTAGGCATCTCCATTTGGCTCAGGTCATGATCCCTGGGTCCTGGGATCAAATCCTGCATCAGACTCTCTGCTCAGTGGGGAACCTGCTTCTCTCTTTCCCTCTGTCACTCCCTCTGCTTGTGTTCTCTCTCTCTCATTCAAATAAATAAATAAAGTCTTTATTTTTAAAAAAGTAAAATAAAAGATAAATATATATATATATATATCAATCTATGTAATTAACAATGTCAACAAACTAAGGAAAAAAATTATCATTTCAATAGATATAGAAGAAGCATTTGACAAAACCCAACACTCATTCCTGATTTAAAAAAAAAAAAATACTTTAAGCAAACTAGAAATAGAATGGAACTTCTTTAACTTGATTAAGGGCATCTACAAAGAATCTACAACTCACATCATATGAGATGATTAAAAATGTAATGTTTACCTTCTAAGATTAAGAGCAAGACAAAAGCAACCATTCCCATGGCCATGACCTATATTCAACATTGACGGGGAAGCTGTAGCCAATCAAAGAAAGAAAAGATCATTTCTCAATCAAAGAAAAGCAATAAAGGGCATTCATGTTGGAAAAGAAAATTAGACCTTCCCTTTTCACAGATGACATGATTATCTATGTAGGATATTTAACAGAATGTAGAGAAAAGCTATGAGACCTGAGCGAGTGTGTTTAGCAAAATTACAGGACTTATGATCAATAGCAACAATCATGTGTTTTGATTACTAGCAATAAACAACTGGAAATGTATAGCCTTCATAAATCAAGAAATATGAAATACTTAAGGGTAAATTGGGGGGAAAAGATGTGAAAAACCTACAATGAAAAATACAAAACATAGCTGAAGGAAATGAAAAGAAATTTAAATAAATGAAGATATATGTAGATTGTATGGGTCAGAACATTCAATACATTCAAAGTGTCAGTTCTTCTCCAGTTTATCCAGAGATTCAGTGTAATCCCATTCTAAAATCCCAGCAGGATTTTTATGTAGGAATCAACAAACTGGTTCTATAATTTTCATGAAAATTGTTAATTTAGAAATGTGTTAATTTGGAAAATTGTTAATTTTGGAAATTAATATGGAAAGAACTTAGAATAGCTTCTTAATTTCAAATAAAACTTACTATAAAACCACAATAATTAGGATAGAATGGTATTGGCATAAATCAATGGAACAAAATAGAATCCAGAAGTAGATCCACATATATTTTGGCAACTGATTTTCAACCAAGTTACAAGAAGAATCTAATGGATAAAGGACTGTCTTCTCAACAAATGGTACTGGTACAACTGGATATCCATATACAAAAACTAATATTAATAAAATAAAATCAATTATGATGTATGTGTATCTCACACCATCTACAAAAAATTAACTCAAAATTATTATTCACTTAAATATAAAATGTAAAACTCTAAAACTTCCAGAAAAATAATCATAGGTGAAAACTTTTGGGAGCTTGATTTAGGCAGCAATTCCTCGGATACTACAGCAAAAGCATGATCCATATAAGAACAAATTAATAAACTAGGCATCATCAAAATTTAAAACTTCTGTTTTCCAGAGAAACAGTTTAAGAGAATGGAAAAGCAAGCCACAGAATGACAGACATATTTGCAAATCAATTATCTGATAAGGGACTCTACCCAGAATATACAAAGAATTCTCAAAACTCAGTAGTTTTTAAAAAGTGGGGCGGGGGGGGGGGGGGGGTTGAAACTGGGCATAAGATTTGAATGGATCCTTCACCAAAGGAGATACTAGATGGACAATTAGCACACGAAAAGATGCTCAACATTTGTCATTAAAGAAATGCAAATTAAAACCATAGTGAGGTACCCTTATGTATTTATTAGAATGGCTAAAATTGAAAAGGCTAAAGATAACAAGTGTTGGCGAGGATGTGGAGGAATTACTGGTGGGACTGAAAATGGTACAACCACTTTGGGAAACGGTATGCCAGTTTCTTAAGAAGTTAAACATATGCATATCATAGGTTCCAGCCCTTCCACTCCCCAGTGTTTAAAAGGAAAAGGCAAGTGTATACCCTTACAAAGTCTTTTACACAAATGATCATAGTGGCTTTATCTGTAACAGCTCCAAACTGGAAACGGCCCAAATGTCCTTCAGTAGGTGAACGGATAAAGAAATGGAAATAGTCGCACAATGGAATATCTCTCAGTAATAAAAAGTAATGAATTATTAATACATGCACAACAAGTGCATGTCGAATGAAACTCAAGTAATTATGCTGAGTGAAAGAAGCCGGACTGGCATACATATTGTAATTCCGTTTAAACAAATCCTAGGAAATGCAAGCTAATGAACAGTGACAGAACACATTTCAGTAGCTGCCTGGGGAGTGGTGGGTCGGGGGTGAGGGACAAGAGAGAGGGATCACAAAAGGGCACATGGAAATATGGAAGGATGATGGTTGTGCTCATTCTCTTGATTGTGGTGATGGATTCACAGGTGTATATAAATGTCCAAATTTATCAAATCGCACACTTTAATTATGTACATGTTCTCATAGGTCAATTATTCCTCACTAAAGTTGTTTAGAAAAACAAATGCGTAGATTATTGAAATGTGTGTGGGTGTGTTTCATAAAAGAACTGGAAGAATCCACACCAAACTGTGAACAATGGTCACCTCTGGGGATAGAGTGCACCCAAAAGTGGAGGTATGTGAATGAAGACTCATGTTATATATACATCGAGATAATTTGAATCTTTTACAAGAAGAATATATTCAGGAATTACTCATGTAGTTTGTATCATTGACAATTTTAAAAATATAGCCAGGGATGCCTGGGTGGCTCAGTGGGTTAAGCCGCTGCGTTCAGCTCAGGTCATTACCCCGGGGTCTTGGGATCGAGTCCCGCATCAGGCTCCTTGTTTGGCAGAGAGCCTGCTTTTCTCTTCACCTCTGCCTGCTTGTTCTCTCTCTCTCTCTCTCTCTCTCCTCTCTCTCTCTGTGACAAATAAATAATAAATAAAATCTTTTTTAAAAAAATAAATAAATAATATAGCCAAAGGCGACAGCAAGCTGTATCGACCACCACTAAATAAAACCTTTCCGGCTATAGGTCACAAGATAAATGAAAGCATGAAGTTTGTCATCTCCATCTACTTCTGGGTGAAAATAGGCGTTTGGGAGCTAAGATGCAAATCTTTCCCTGTAGGAAGATTTTGAAGGCGAAGAGCTGTTTTTTATAAAGTGCCTTAGAGTTCTATTCTCCATAAAGATAGGGCACACTTATAACGTGTTAGTCAGGGTGCATCCTTGTTTCTAATATTTGGACACGGGGCGGGGAAAAGAATACAGGGAGAAAATTATATTGAGAGGACAAGGAGACGGTGATGAGAAGGTGGGGGATGAGGATGATGGCCACTGTGATGATGAAGGAAGAAGAGGAGGAAGAAGAGAAGGAGGAGGAAAACAGTAGATAATGTTGATTGGGAAGGGGGTGACCGTGAGATGAGTTTCACGTAACTTTCACTATCTGTGTGGGTTAGCTTGGAACATCACAGAGTAATGATACCTTGAATAAGGAGCAAGAGAGATCCGTGGGTTTGAGGCAGGCGGCTTTAAAGCCTGGGCACTTGAATTCAGCTAACGACAACTCAAAATCTCCAACCTAGAATGGGTCTTAATTCTCAGTAACCCACCTACCTTAGCCATACCACCATTGGGATTTGCAGATAAAGCCCGTTGGAGCTTGATCGCGCTCTGACTCTCCCCTCCCCTTGCCAAAAAAAAAAAGCACAAATCATTCTTCATCCTCACTTGCAGCACTGTAGTGTTTCCTGAAACTTGTCTTTACCACATGCTTTGTATATTACTTAAGAACTGTTATTTGGAGTTGTAGTTACTCTTCTACTAATATTTTTACCCAGTCTTTTCTGGTTATTAACAGTAATGATTATAGCTAACACATATGATAAATGCAACTAGCAATAATTATAGATAAAAACACAAATAGTGATTGTAACTAATGTGCGGTGAGGGTTAAGCACAGACTTCTCCACAACTGGTGCCCTGACGAAGCAGATCTTTCCCCTTAAAAAGTCTCTGCAGGCATCCACTGGGAGGTATAACTCCGATTTGATCCTCAGCAAGAAGGGTTGGTTTTTCTAGTCCTACTGGCAGGAGGTCAGGCATCTCTCCCCTAGAGCACTACACCTCAGTGGTCCTAAAAGTGCCTTGTTTGTTCTAAGATGAGCTCCCACCATGCACAGGAAGCCACTGCTCCATCCCCTTCATGCAAATTACTCACATAAGTAAATAGGCTTCATACAAAGTGTGTTGTTTGCCTTTCCCAGGTAGAAAGCACATTCTTTCCACACTTGGGTGGCTCTGGACCCATAAGGCACACTTCTTCACAGTGCCCTCTAACTGTGTGGGGAGCACTGAAGTGGTAATTACCTTAGAAAGTGCTTTTTCCATGTATTTGGCTGCAGAAAAATAACACTCTGCCTCTCTTTCCATGCATCTCACGGAATTATGTAAATAGGCCCAAAGCAAACCAGTTTAAATGATTATAAAATGGATTTCTAAGTGATATCTGCTACGAGACAAGAATACTAAGAAACCTTGTGTCTTTTTCAGCCACCCAACAGGAAAGAATAAAATATTTAGTGAAAGATTGTTCTCTGGTGGATCATGCCTTGTGACGGAGAAACTTCTGGGGCTTTGCCCTCTTGGTAGGGACAAATGCCTTGTCCCCGTATAGATGAGGGGTCACTTCCTAGGGTTCTGACTGCATCTCACACAACAACTGAAGGAAGAAAGTAGATAGAAAGAGTGTAAAAGGGACTCGCCAGACGGAAGAATGGTTCTCAAACTTTGGCACAGATAAAATCACACAGAAGGCTCCTAAAATAGGATTCCTGATTCAGTGAGTCTGATTGGAGCCTATAAATTGTCAAGTTCCCAGGTGATGTTGAAGCTGTTGGTCCTTAAGCCCACACCTTGAGTGACACTGGCTCTGCGGGAACAGGGGCCGATTTCATGCCAACATGAGCAACCCCCTCACTCACCGTGCTGCTCTTGAGAATTACCGCTCCCCAACTATAGGGCCTATGAACTCTGGGATTCTGCTTCTCTTGACCCAGGCTCTCCAAATGGTATATTTTTTTTTAGGATTATTTGTTCATTTATTGACTTGAGAGACAGAGGGAGAGAAAAAGAAGTCAGCCAAAGGGAAGGAACAGAGGGAGAGGGAGAAGGCGGCTCACCGCCCAGCAGGGAGCCTTATGTGGGGCTCCATCCCAGGACTTTGAGATCATGACCTGAGCCAAAAGCAGATGCTTAACCGACGAAGCCACCCACAGCGCTCCTCCAATTAGGATATCCTATCTCACCAAGCAATCATTATTCCAAAGGTGGGCTTGTGGCCCATCTCAGCCCACATGAATGCTGGAAAAGGAATATTCCTTCCTTCCGTCCAAGATCGTAAGTACTAAGGACCATGTAATTCTGAAGCTACACATGTCTACCTTTATAGCTAATTGGAAAGAGACGGTCTTTAAGATTCAAACAATACAGAGAAAAGGAAAGGAGAAAGAGAAGGAGAAAGAAAAATCTGAAATGTTGTCTAAATCCCCGGATCGACAACTAGTAGACCCAAAGGACTTCGCTAATGAGTCGAGAAATCCTTTTTTTTTTTTTTTAATTTACTTAAACCAGTTTGAGCTGGTCCTTCCACCCTTGTCAAGAAGGCTCTAGAAACATCATCAACTCGAGAACTCTGTCAAGGAGCCCAGCACTGAGTAAAGAGAGGCCAGGTAGCCTGCTACGGGTGCATGACCAAGTCCAGCCTTGCCCATCCGAGCTTTTACTGCACACAAGTTTGCCATCCCCATGCCTCTCAGCCTTTGAGCTTCAGAATGGCTCTCCTTAAAAGGGCAACCCTATTTGTCTTTTTAGCAATTCCATTTTCACTCTGGACCAATCCCGCTACACAACGTCTTCATTCTCCAGACGGTCAGGAATGAGAGTCCGGAGTGATAGTCTTGTGTTCTGAGGAATGTGGCAGGGCCTGACCACAAGCTCATTTATTCCAATAGATTCACCTCATCCTGCAGAAACCAATGGTTTCTACAGGACTCATCTTAGGAGGGATATGCTGAATTCCCTTTGAATTACCTCTCTGCCAGAACATCCTCCCAAGGTAAAACACTTCTGATTTTCCCTGTACCTGCCAACCCTGTATCCAATTCCCAACATCAGAATGGGAGTATCTTTACGTTTCCTGTTACTCCAGTTCAGTGTTTTGAAAAAGTTACAGACGCTGCCTGCTATTACCTACGATGGCTACGCTACCACTCTGCTGTCAGCTCTCGAGATGGAGATTCCTTCCTCTCGGCCCCTCCTACTTGTGCGCATTTCATGGAATTTCTTTGGATCTTTCCCATAAAATACCATGACATCAACAGCAGCATTGCTTCCCCCTCTCAAACTTCATCCTGCCCTCGCCTCTCTGCCATAGTCAAGTTCTTACCCAGTTCTCCAGAACAGACCAACCCCATTGCCCCCTTTGGAGCTTTGTTCCTGAATCAGGTGCATAAGCTTCACCCCGTGTATCAATTTTCTTAGCTTTTAAGATACTTCCTGGCCAGTGTGTGGCGGTTAAATGTGTGGGTTCTGAAAGCAAACTTTTAGGGTACCCACGTTTACCCCTTACTCATTATTTAAGTTCTCTGGGCTTCCGTTTCTTCATTGGTGGGATGGATAAGATGTTAATTCTAGTGACTCCGTGGTGGGTCTTTTGTGAGCGGTTAACAGTGAAAGTGGGCATGCAGCACAGCTCCAGGCACCTTCCAAGCATCAAGTATTAGTTCCTACTATTAGTACAGGGATATGAGGGAACTCTCACTTCCCTAATCAATGAGGCAGAAAGCAGTGCTCGATTATCATACTTCACACAGTGCTGTAATCTTTCATCTGATGCTACGGTGTCGAGATTGTACCCCATCCTTTCTTTTGAACTCAGCCTAACAATCGTACGTGCTCAATGATCCTGTTCAACAGATAGATAATGACAAAAAACTCTTATTTAATGAGAACCTATTCTGTACCAAGCACTCCAGATATTTCAGGCAATCACTGAAACAACCCCACAAAGTAGGGCTCACTTTCCCATTTTTAAAGATGAAGGAGACGGAAGATTAGAAAGTTTGAGTGACTTGCTCAAACCCCAAGAGCTAGGGGCGCCTGGGTGGCTCAGTGGGTTACAGCCTCTGCCTTCGGCTCAGGTCATGATCCCAGGGTCCTGGGATCGAGCCCCACATGGGGAAAATCTCTGCTCAGCAGGGAGCCTGTTTCCCTTCCTCTCTCTCTCTGCCTGCCTCTCTGCCTACTTGTGATCTCTGTCAAATAAATAAATAAAATCTTAAAAAAAAAAAAAAAAAAAAACCAAGAGCTAGCTAGTGGGGCAGCTTTCTCTACAACACTGGTCTCTCTTCTGACTCATGAACCCGTGTTGTAAGCAACTACACCGCTGTAAGCCCTTAGGGATTTCTTAATTGTTTCAGCATTGATAAATAAGTGACTTCTTTCTTTTTAAAAAAAAAATGTTCTATTATAGCACCATCTTATTAAATATTGTGCTGTAAAGATCATGTTACATTCTTCAGAATATTAAGACAAGTTTTGACTTGTCCCCACTTAACATGTGATGTAAAGCTGGTAGATTTACTTTAAATTATTTGTGAAAGAGAAAAAAAAACATGGATCGGTTTCGGGACATAGTTTTACTATGGTGCAAGGCATCAGGGGAAAAAAAAGACAAAAACTCCTTTTATGAGCTGATGTTTGGAATTCTAAATTTCGTGTTGATTTTTTTCAAAACATGCAATTGTTGTTCTAAATGATAAGATGCAACAAAAAGATTCCGGCTGATACTTGCAAGCACACATCTCTACAAATAACACGTTGCAGGTGTGGAGAGTCATTATTCTCAATAAATGAAAAAAGCAAAATGATATATAATTGTCACTACATTTCTATTTCCTACTTTAGTTTTGAAGCCTGCCATATGTGACTTTTATCAGATGAATGCAACTTTCAAATCCGGGGAAGGTCAGTCTGAGGTGACTTCGATGACTTATTATCAGATTTCTTTTCCTCATTAATAGCTGCATTTCAATATCACCGTTCTGTGTGTGCCTTGTATTTTCAAATCATGGTCCACTCGAGGTAGACATTAAATGGTCTATGAGAGAGATGCAAAGAGCCACAGTGTCTCAGAGTGATGCCCGCAGCCTGCCTGGTTTGGACGAAGGGATAACTAGAATCCAGTTCCCCCAGGCTCCTGGTGGGAGGGGCAGCACCATGGGACCAGTGGCGTTTTCCCCAGCCTGGCAGAAAATCCTGTAATTTCACACGAGCCCCAGGGTCTTCAAGTTAGAGAGCTGGCACTGCTAGACAAGCTCACAGACAGCTGGGGTGCCCCACACACTGCTTACTCCTCCCATGGATGTGCCTGCCTTACAAAAAGAGGGGGAAACCAAGGGAATGGGTCCATCCACTAGGGCATAGACTCACGGGGCATGTCTGGAACTGTCTGGCCCCATATACTCTCCATAGGCTGGTGAAAGGTTACGGGGCCTTGACTACTTCTCCTGCTGTTTCCTTCCATTGACAAAGACGATGTCCTTACTGATGCTGTAGGACTATGACATTTGTCTTGAATCCTAGTGCAAGTGGTGACTCTGAAAGGGACCTCCCCTGCCCCAGCCCCAGCCAGCATGAGGACAAAGCACAAGAACAACTCAAAACTGTAAAATGATCTAATGAGGGTCAGACCAAAAACGGGGCAGGAAGAGATTCATCAGAATAAAGGTCCTTGCCCCAAATGATGTCTGTGGATAAAGCCGGGTGCCTGAAATGACTCAGGGACAAAAACACGGCTGAAGGAGCCGGAGCTAAAGGCCAGGGCGAGCAAGTGACTGAGCTGAGTTGGGAGTGGAAGTGTAATTACGTTCTGGGAGCCACAGAAGAATGGGGAAGGCCGATATGCTTGTGGGCAGAGGATGCCAGTCACACAGGTGTGTTCTGTGCGGCCCCTCTCTTATCTCTGGCTGCCTGTGTCTGGAAAGGGAAGCAGCTCACTCTCCAATAACCCACAGTGGATGAAGGTCCATCGAGGTTTAATCACAAGGTGAAAATGAGGTGTCCTCAAGGTCTCCTATTTAAGCTTTTGACTTTCTCTCCAAATAAGGTTAATACACACAGTCTCAGACACAGGTGAATATGATGGGATGAGAAATATCGGCCTTAGAATTTTAAACATGTCCTGTGCTGGATTTCTTCCTCATGCTCCACAAGACGCCCTTTCCCCACTCTTGTCCTCACTGTGATTGTGAAAGGCTAAGCTGTACAGAGCTCGCTGCAAACTCTCGAGCCGAGGGCCAGGACCAGGGAGAGGTGAGCAAGACAGCGAGGGTGCCAGTTTTAGGGAGACCCTCGCTCCCAGGGCCGTGCAAGGGTCCCAGGCTGCGATCTTGCACTTGCACGGCCCTGAGAGTGAGGTCTTCCTTAGTGTGGATCCCTTGATGCCTCACTTGCCTGGTCCTAGTCCCTGCCCTGCCCCTGCCCGCAGCTTTCCAAGTGCATTCTGCCAAAGGGGATTTCTGGCAGGGAGTCAGAGAGAGGAAGAACCATGAGGTCCTATCATTTATCTCCTGGGTCCCATTCCTTGAGGTCACCTCAGGACAGCTCTTGCCTCTGACAGGTCAGCACTGCACTGGTGGTGGCATGTTCTACATTGCTCCGTCTCCTTCCACTTGTCCTCTGAGCCTCGAGGTGGTGACAGTTGGCTGCTCCTCACCCAAAGGACTGCACTGTCTTTTGGGGTTCCCCTACCTCAGCACACCTATAAATCATCCTTTAGTAAATAAGCCTTCTTGAGGGGTGCCTGGGTGGCTCAGTGGGTTAAAGCCTCTGCCTTCGGCTCAGGTCATGATCCCAGGGTCCTGGGATCGAGTCCCGCATCGGGCTCTCTGCTCAGCAGGGAGCCTGCTTCCTCCTCTCTCTCTGCCTGCCTCTCTGCCTACTTGTGATCTCTCTCTGTCAAATAAATAAATAATATCTTTTTTAAAAAACCTTCTTGAAAAACGCTTTTCCGAGTGTGTCATCCTCCTGTTGAGACCCGGTCGGATACACAGCCCTCATTCAGGCTCTGCCTCTTGGACCGGGCTATGAATTAATATTTTATGAGTCTTCATAATTACCTTGTGGATAACCCAACTATATCGCATCATGCCTTTTTATATTAAAAGGATTACTTTGTAGGTGGACACATTCTTTTTAAATGTCTCATTTTGCGTGGCTGCTTTGGCCTTGATTAGGGTTTTCCTAATCGCCATGAAACCATGATGTCCCCAAAACTTCATCCAGTAGCAGTGATGTTATCATGATTAAGAAAAGGGACTTAGATGAGAATCCTGGCTCATCAGCTGAGCTATGGGACCTTGAGCCGCTCATTTACCCTGGTAGCCATAGAGGCTCCAGGTGATCCTTCTAAATTTGGACTTTGGCTCTGAAAATATTTCCCACCATGTGAGTCCAACACCTATGCTATGACACGGACCCAGGTCGGACAATGCCCCGCTATTTGGGATGCTGGTATTTTGTACACCAAATCTTTTCTCTTTAAACTGAAGCTTGAAGTGCCTGGGAAAATCACGCACCATCAGTTTCCATATTCATTAGCTCGCACCTTCCCTTGCCAACTGACAGCAAATTGTGTACACCTGAGGGAAGCAAAGTTGGAGACCCACTCCATAGGGGCAGGAGTCTGAAACAACAAAACGTGAGTTATTTTTGAAATGTTTCCTTTTCAGGCCCTCCCACTCGGTGTAATATCTGGCTGAGGTGTGAACGGCTGACTCCAGCAGGTATCAGGAACAGACGGAACCAGCTAATTATGTCTCTTACATGTGAGTAGAGATAAAGCTGTTAATTGCTAATTGTACATTTCTCCTGTTTCCCCACCGCAGGGCGCTGGGGCAGAGGCAACCTCCCAAACCAAACACAAACATGGCCTGTGCTCATGGCTGAAAGTGAAGTGTGCCAAGCAGTGGCAGAATAACATCTCCAGAATAACATCTCCAATAACATCTCCAGAGCCAGCAGTGGAGGAGCAGTGTCTGGGCATGAGAAGGTGGACTTTGCACTCTCCAGCTCCCCATGTCCTGAGCCAGTGAGGACCCGGCCACTGAAGGCTCAGCTAATGAGAGCTCAGCATGCAGTAGAAAGGGAGGCTTTCCCACCAGTAAGTGCCATCTGGTCATTGTATCCAGCGTGGGTTGGGGTGAACTTGGCACCCGAGAAGCTGTATCATGCTGAGATCTCTAGCTTACATGCACCTCTTGACTGGACATGAGAAGTGCTGCCACCTAGAATCTTCTTCTGTCTGCCAAGCCTTAAGCAGAGAGCCATGGGCTGCAGTTCCCAGACCAGTATGGTCAGGCCAAGAAGAAATTCTCCAGGCAGAGCTCTCTGTCAGAGGAGTCCTGCATCTACCAGGAAGTGGCATGTCTCGGTGTCCTCATTGTGCTCAGGCGTTCACTGGGAGCAGCACACGGGAAGTGTGGCTTTACATGAACATGATGGTGGATCTGGAAGGGTGTTGGCAGGGTTATCCGTCAGCTGCTTCCCGCAGCACGGGATCCCAGTGGTGCATCTTCATGGTCACTGCATCTCCCAAATAAATTCCCTACACCAGAGTCTGCTTTGGTGATGGGAGTGGTGGTAGGTTAACCCAAAACTAGGATGAGAATAACCCATATACAGAAGAGAGCAAAGCCGAGGGCCATCATTTGGGTACCTGGATCCAGCCATTCCTGATGTGAGGTAATCCGTCAAATGTTACAGTTAAAGAAGTCATTGCATTTCCTTTGTTTGCCTCTTGGTTCGTTGTTTTGATTTTGGTAGTTGATGTGTAAACTGGTTAGTGCTGGGTTTCTGTCAATTGCAATCCAAAGGATATTGATAAATACAGGTATCTTAGATATCAGTTTTGACTAGTATTGGTCTGAAATTCACTTTGCTTCCCTTGGAATTAGTAAGCCAGTCCTTGTGAGGATTAGCTTCATTCCGCCTTCTCTGTGGCAATTCTTGATCCTCTCCCTTCTCCCTGCCTGGGACACTATGGCAGAAGGGAGCCTAGAACCCCTGTCCTCTGGTCCTCAGATTAATCCCTTTGCTTGCACTGGGCCTGTCCAGGGCTCTGTGCTTCGTGGGGGCAGTAAACGTGGTTGAAGTGCATGAAATTACTTAAATGTGACTCACTATGAATTGTTACTGACCCTGGACAAATGGACTACTGGCAAAGCTGCTAATTAATCCAACAATAATTCCGAGGCAGTCAGGCTTCATTAACGTGGGTTCTGGCCTCATTTTCAGAAGTGCTTTGGATTGACAACTGTGGCCTGGCAGCTGGAGCAGGTATGTCTGGCCAATGACTCACGATGTGCATGCAACCTCCACTCCCTGGAAATTTAGATGGATCAATTGATCCCTCTTTTGAATTGGCCATCTCTACCAGCAAAGAAAAAGTCCGTGCCAAGGTTTCTGGCTGCCTCGGCAGCCTCCTCACCCAGCCGGCTTCTTCAGCAATTTCATGGATAAAGGGAGGCCCTAAGGCCTGTGCGTTTCAGTTCTTTACCACCAACTGCCAAATCCGAAGGCAAAGAGTTCTGTGCAGAAGATAAGCAAACCCTTGGACACAGAAATTATTTACTTACAGTTCAAAATAAGTGATTTTGGAGCACCTAAATGGCTCAGTGGGTTAGGTCTCCGCCTTCAGCTTAGGTCATGGTCTCGGGGTCCTGGGATGGAGCCCCGCACTGAGTTCTCTGCTCAGCAGGGAGCCTGCTTCCCCCTCTCTCTGCCTGCCTCTCTGCCTACTTGTGATCTCTCTCTGTCAAATAAATAAATAAAATCTTTAAAAAAAATAAGTGATCTTTATGTTTCAAAGATAGAGGTGAATCTGAATAAAGAGTATACAGGTATTTTTGTACCATTCTTGCAATTTTTGATAGGATTAAAATAAAATCTTTTGAATACTGAAAAAAAATGAGCTGTTTTAAGTTTGGTAATTGGGTAAAGTACAAATTTGGGGAACTATCGCTCTATCTCATAGAAAGTTCTTACTTAGGCATGTAAGCAGCACTTTTCCTAGATTCCTATCACTGACAGAGATTTTCTCCTACTTGTTAAACATTTACTTGGCCATTTCAGTTTCTGAGCTATCCTGAATTGTGGTCTCACAATGAACACTATAGAAGGCGGGAGTCCACCAGTTAGTAAGATTTTGTTTCTTATCTAGATGAGAATCAGACGCATTCTTACTTCTAGGCATATGGTCCCTATGAAGACTTTCATTTCAAGAACTTCCTGACCTACATTTTGCTTCTTGCCATAGCTGAACAGAATGACTCCCCATCTCCATTTTAAAGTATGTACCACCACTAGGCCAGTTATTAAGGAATTTTCACCAGCAGGACTTATTCCGAGCCTATACATGACCAAGCACACCTCCTGATGATTTAAATATAAAGCTGTGCCAACTCCAACCTCCCCGCGTACTCTGGAACTTATCTTTCAAGAGGCTTTCTTGTCCCTTCTCCCAAAGTGATTTCCCAGAATTTACAGTGATTTTACAATGTCAAAATGCATTACTCGGATAGAAAAGAACAAAGATAGATATAGTTAGCAAACACTGTTTTTCTACAAGGAGAACACATCACCTCCCGTGCGCAGAAAGATAGGGTCTTCTTGCCTTCCACTCATTAAATCCATTTGTTGAAACACTTACTAAGAACTTGCACTGTGACTGAAATTGTGCTAAGCACAGAGGATACAAGGATCACCATCATCATCATCGTCGTCTCTATTTTCAGTAAACACAAGTCTGCCAGGTTGGAAATTCCCACACATGGGTTACAGGTGGGCACCAAGTTTAATCCCATCAGCTACTGGGGCAGCCAGGATGGCCTTGAGGCAGGATCAGCTCGTCAGTGTGGTCCCAAAGCACATGGCAGCCTCATCCATGGCTGTCAATGTGCCACATAAATCACATTATTTTTCATGTTTAACATGACACAGCAGGAACAGGAAACACTAGAGGAGTCCGATGACTCGAGAAATAATGACCATTTTCAAGAGGGCTTACAGAGTATTTCTATTCACCCGATTACCTCCTCTTCTCCTTATGACAAACTCTAGAAGTTAGGTAACGGCATTTTCATTTTTCAGCTAAGGAAGCTGAGGCAGACAAAGGATAAGTCACTTACTCACGTTCACACAGCCAGTAAGTGGCTGCCAGGATTCTAAGCCAGGTTTTCTGGTTCTAGACATGCGCTCTTCATCACAACTCTGTGCTGCTTCTCAAGGATATAATCACGGTGCATTATGGTAAATTCTGCAACTTACATAGGTGGAAAATAGTGTGGGCATACAGAGGAGGGGACAACCCTGTGTTCCTGGGAGAACTGAAGCCCTCACCATGAACAACCTAAATACCAGTCCATAGGATCTTCAAAAGTCCATTTGGACTTCAAAGCCATATTTTTAGGAAACAAAGAATTAAAAGCCTTTTATTCAATTAAAGATCACTATGATGTAATGGTCATCAAAAATCAGATTAAGTGACACGCAAAATAATGGCAGGATCCCACTGCCAGGTGCTCCCACATCAGAACGTCAGCAGAGTAAAGGCATAGAGTCTGAGGAGTCAACCTGTGTGCTTTAGTCCCGAGTTGTACCTTTGTTGCTGGCCTTCCCGAGCTGTGTAGCTCTGTATTTGACCTGGAGGATTCTGGACATGGGTTGATTGATTTTGAATTGGCCTGTTCTCAAGAACTTGTTGGAAATTTTGGTCAGGATTTGGCAAATAGAAAGGATGGGGAATATCTTGCCCCAATTTCTTACTGAAATGTCCATTCTTCATTGTTCTAATAATTTCCTAATTTGAATCGGTTACTCAACTGTTTATTTTTTAAAGATTTATGTGTCTATTCCAGAGAGAGAGAGAGAAAAAGGGAGAGAGAGAGAATCCCAAGCAGAGTCCGCACTGAGCACAGAGCCTAACACAGGGCTTGATCCCATGACCCTGAGATCAAGACCTGAGCCAAGCCCAAGGGGCAGATGCTCAACTGACTAAACCACCAGGTGCTCCATCAACTGTTTAAAAACCTGCAGCAGTCCTCACAGTCTGAGGGTGAAGCCCAGGCTCTATTCTTTAGCCCAATATGGAAACACCCTGTGTGTGCCCCAGTCATCTAGCCAGCTCCATCTACCATGATCTCCTCTGGCAGATCCCAGTCTTCAGCCACATCACATTCTCCTCCTGCTCTAACATCACAGGCTACATTCCTACAAGTGTCTACAGCTACTTACACATTACTTCTTCTGCTGCTTAGAGTGTCTTTCTTCACAAATACACCTGAATAACACTTATCCACCATTCATACATCAATATAAAGCTCTAAAGAGAAGTTTTCAAAAAAAAAATTTTTTTTTAAAGAAAGAAAGAGAGAGAGAGAAAAGAAAAAGAAAAGCTTTCCAGGACCCCCTCACTCAAAATTTGAGTAAGTTTCTGTTAGATTTTTCTCTATGCTTCCTTGCACAGTAGATCTACACCTACCTGTTTACCTGTCTATCTGTAAACCTATATCTATGTCTGCATTTCTATTTACCTATCTAGGTAGATGGATCTAGACAGATATAGGGAGACATCTACAGACATCTGTAGATTAGATAGACAGATAGATAATTGCTAGATAGATGATAGATGGATACACAGATGACAGATAAATAGATGATGGATAGATGATTGATAGGTAGGTAGGTAGATAGATAATCTTTAGGACATCATATTTGCAGATTACAAGTTCCTCCTAGAATAAAAGCTCCTACATATTCACCATCTCTTAGCACAGAGATTGTTCCAGAGAGAGCATCAATGTCTGTTGAATTAACATTTCTAAGAAAGTACAAACACAACAGGAAGAAAAAAAAGTTTTAAAAAGTATTACTCTCAGATTAAAAGGGAGGCTTGAGACCTGAGCTTTGGGGGCTGGTGGAGAGTGGGTATAAAAACACAAACTAAAAATGAAGAATTCCCTAAAAGCACAAACAGTGAGCTACCCAATGGAAAGGGGCTCAGAAGGCAGAAAGAGGAAGACTGGTTTTACTCACCTTAACGCAAGCCTTGGGCAGAAGGAGGAAAATTACTTGTGGGTTGGGGAGAAGGTACAATTCTAGTAACAAAGTAAAAGAACTTTGACTTTGAAACAAGGGATCCAGAGTGAAAGAAGAGTTAAAATATTTATAAAGATAAAAACACATGTTACATTATACGCTAACCAACAGGCCGTGGAGCCTTTGAGCAAAAATCTGGAGTGCAATTTTTTGAAGTTCTCTGTGAAGGGGTGGAATGTGTATCTCTACAGGTTGATAGGCAATCTCTCTCCTCAACAAAACTGAAAGCTCGCCTCTAACACAGTACATATTTGTCCTTGCTGTATTCAGCACAGCCTTTTCCTGCTGAGTTAAAAAAAAAAAAAAAAGGAATAAAAAAGAAAGAAACAAAAAAGATCTAGGAAAGAGAAATCCTATTTAACCAACTCGCAGAGGTTATCTCCTGATAATTGAGCTTGGAACCAGGCAAGCCGCCTCCTCTTTGCCAAGGTCATGGATGATTCTTGGCTCGATATCGTGCAAGGGACAGGGGTGTAATGCAGGGGAAGTGGCTTTCCTCAATCATGGCTGTTTCAGAACTACTTTAAAGAGAATGCCTTCTTTGTGGAATGCTTAATAATCTTCAGAGCCAAGGGGATGACAGCTAAGATTACAAACTCAAAAAAGAATCCAAGAAAAACCAGTCTGCCCCAGCCCTAGTGATTCTGTAGCCATTAATCGCAGAGACATCACCTGGGGAAGGCTGGTGCTCAAAAGAACAAAAAGTGTTGAAAACCAGGCCCTGGAGTCACTTATTGGAAGGAATGGATGCATATAAATGAGGCAGACCTGGGGTAAATTTGCAGAAGAACCAGCTCAATGATCTGGTGCTTTCCATGCAACACAGCACCCACCCCCCATGCACACATGGGTTAACATGTAAAGAAGGAAAATAATGTTTTTCCAATGTTTACAAAAGTCTCAGGGACGTCCATACATTTTATTTCCTTTCATTCTTGCAAGAACCCTGTCACATAGGTATGATTATCTTCAGCTTCTTGCTGAGCAAATTAAGTCCCAGAAAGATTACCTTCTGGATGCCACACAAGTAAGGACAAAGGGGACTTGGTCTGGAATGCAGGCTTCTTCACTCAAGAAATAGTTCTTATTCATCTATAATATACTATCTAGATCCTGGGCTAGATGATATGTATTCAAAATAAAAAAGATATCATTTTAAAGATTCAGGAAACTGAACAGTATGAGAGAAACAGACACAGAGAGAATTACATTGCAATGTAATAGGGTGAGTTAAAATTGAGGTCAGCACTAAGTAAAGGAAAGGAGCCTACCTTCTGGGAGTGGGATACAAAATGAGATGCCTCCTAAGATGCCTCCACCTCACTGTTAAATTCCAACCTAAATCTTGGATCTTTCAACCAAGTATATATAAATACAGAAATAAAATGAGGGCACCAAACCTTTGTCGAGTGCTTAGTATGGACAGATCCAGATGAGAAGATAGAAAAAGACGACAGAGGACAAAATGTTTGGATGTCCAGGTTCTTCTGCGCAGAAGAGCGAGAAAAGACAATGCCACCAAGTGCATAACATCTTAGGAAGACCATGCATACCAGTATTGGCCATCTCATCAAATGCAGGGATACTAATGAAGAAGAGTATATTCACTCTTCTTTGAAGGCGCGAGGGCACAGGGCAAATAACAGGACTAGCAGTAGACTTATCATCTCCGAATGGAAATGGAAGTTGGAGGAAGTTCTGTTGTTTGAGATGCAAGATGTTCAGGAACCCTGACATGCTGGGGAAATATGAAATTTAACACATGGTGGTAGGAATCAAAGTTTTATCAGTAAAGCAATAACAGGGAATCATATGGAGATCCCCTGATGTATTCCAGGGTCCAGATGGGATCCCTGTGCCTTCCTTTCTTTCCTGCCTCCCATCTGTAAACTCCTTCCTCCTGAGAAACAATGACCTGAGACGTCACTCTTACTACCTGCGAAAACAACCCCACAAGCTTCTCTCATTTAAAGGACCTTCCCAGGGGCGCCTGGGTGGCTCAGCGGGTTGGGCCTCTGCCTTTGGCTCCGGTCATGATCTCAGAGTCCTGGGATCAAGTCCCGCATCAGGCTCTCTGCTCGGCAGGGAGCCTGCTTCCCTTCCTCTCTCTCTGTCTGCCTCTGTGCCTGCTTGTGATCTCTGTGTGTCAAATAAATAAATAAAATCTTTAAAAAAAAAAAAATAAATAAAGGACCTTCCCAATAACTAAGGGAGACAAGCAGAAGAGGAACAGCATGAAATTGAGCACCCCTTCTCCAGGGCTTTCCTCAGCTCCAGCTGAAGCCTGCCCCAGCTACTATGACCTCCATGTCTGGTTTCATTCCCGTCCTTCCTCTCACCAAGTATGTCTCCCAGCTTGCGCCGGAGCAGTGTGAATCTGGAGCTCCTTTCCCACTATTATCACTTGTGGGCTGTGGGACCACAGAAACGTATTCAACCTTTGAACCCATGTGTCCTCATTTGTAAAAGAGAATTATTTCAAGTTGGCCTTCTCTGTATCCTGATAAAATAATCCAAAACACGGTGACTTAAAGTGACCCCTGTTTCTTAATTCATGGCAATTGGGGTTAAGCTCATCTGGGCTATTCTTCTGGTCTTGGAGGAGCTCATTCATCCATCTGGGGTCAGTTGCCAGCTGTGTGGGGTTGGCAGGCTGTGAGGTAGGATGACCAGGTGCCGCTGAGCTATGAATGTCTCATCCTCTGGCAAGCTGGCCTGGGCTGGTTCACATCACAGCTCAGCTTTCCAAGTGGAGCAAAAAGACAAAGCCGGTATACGAGTACTTTTCAAGTCTCTGCTTACAGCCAGCCTATTGGTATCCCATTGGTGAAAACAGTCTCATGACCAAGCCCAGAGTCCATGTCAGAGGGGCACCACCAAATGGCAGGAATATAAGGCAAATTTTACAAAGACCAGGACTCCTAAACACATTTGGGTCATTCCTGAAATCAATCCACTGCCAGGATAATTACAGGTTTGTAAGGAATAAATAACACAACGTATGACAAAAAATTAAGCATTGTTTCCAGTACATAGTAAAGGCTCAGTAAATGTTATCTATCATCGGGGCACCTGGGTGGCTCTGTTAGTTAAGCATCCAACTCGTGATTTCAGCTGGGGTCATGATCTCAGGGTTGTGGGATCTAGCCCCATGATGGGCTCCACACTCAGCGGGGGAGTCTGCTTCAGGTTCCCTCGGCCCCTCCCCTGCTCAAATAAATAAATAAATAAAATCTTTTTTAAAATGTAATCTATCATTGTTGTTATTGTTAAGAGTGGCGGATGGTGAGAAATACTGCTCAGATTTCCATCCCACTTAGAGAAGGAAACAGTTTTAAAAAGACACATTTCCTGGGGCACCTGCGTGTCTTCGTCATTAAGTGTCTGCCTTCGGCTCAGGTCATGTTCCCAGGGTCCTGGGATGGGGCCCCATGCTGGGCTCCCTGTTCAGTGGGAGGCCTGCATCTCCTTCTCCTACTCTCTTGCTTGTGTTCCCTCTCTCACTGTCTCTCTCTCGCTCTCTGTCAAATAAAGAAATAAAATCTTAAAAAAAAAAAAAAAGACTCATTTCCTCCCCCTCGATACCTCTCACCCCTTCCTAAGAAAGGGGGAGAGATTTATCTAATTAATGAGTCTAATTTCCCTAATCAGTGGTTCTCAGTGTCATGGGCTGAAAAGGGGACCACAAACTCGGCTTGTCTCATAGGTGTACCAACATAACGCATAACGTATAGAGTGGGGATCATGACGCCAAGTGTGGTTTACACATCCAAGCAGCACGGTACATCTCAGCTACCACCTGCTGAGTGCTCACTATGTTCAGGAACTTTATCTGCATCATTTCATTCTATCCTCCTGATCATCTTGGATGAAATGTTAAGTCTTCCTTTTACGTACAAGATAATTGAGCTTCAGAGAGGTTAACTTATTCAAGGTCACACAGTTGGCAAATGGCTGAGGCCAAGCTTTAAATCAATTTTGCACACACCTCCCCCCACCCCGAAAATAGGTGATCGTGTTTGGAGACATTTTTGGTTATTGTAACTGGAAGGGGGTTGTTCTCGGCATCTAGAGGGTAGAGAGCCCTGGGAAGCCATTGAACAGCCTACGATGCACAGGACAGTCCCCACAATGCAGAATTATCTGTCCCAAGATGTCAGTGGTGCTGAAGTTAAGAAATTCTGTTCTAGTGAGTGCTACAGGTGCAGTTTAGTATGACGGTTAGTAGATGGTAAGTTAGTAGATTCCTAAACCACACCACTTGGCGCCACATGCTAGCCACACAACACTGGGCCTCCCGCAGCATCCCCGTGCCCAGGTTCCTCACCTCCAGAACAGAGTTAACAATGGCTCCTGCCTCATGGGATAATTATGAAGGTGGAAAAAAAATTTATACACATAAAATGTTTAGGAAAGTGCTTGGCATTTAGCAAAAGCTCAATAAACGAGTCACTGATGTTTTACAAAGCCATGTGCATTTTAACCCCTGTCTCCAGCCGTCTGGGTAAATCTTCCCAATCCTGCTCATACTTCATGCTCCTGAGCATTCAAGCACTGTGAAGCCAGGCAGCTTGGGTTCCCTGGTCTGAATCCTGACTGTCAATTTGGTGGCTTAGGTAACGGGATTCTAAGTGATTAAGAACAGATGAGATACAGGTATCATTTAATATTTAAAAGAACCTTACGAAATGGTACCAGGATTAGTGCACCTGCCCAGAGTCCTGTCCAGTAAGTAGAGAGTCACGATTCAAACCAGACTCTACAGCCAGTGTCTGACCCTCTTCAGGAGATGCCACCTTTTGGTGCCATCACAAATGGAAACCCTGCCCTGCTATCTATGAAAAGAATGAATTTGCAGGCAGGAATGAAATGTCAGCACTGCCCCTTAGGAGCAGTGAGAACCTGAGAACATAACCTAACCTCTCTGAGCTGTCATGTATAAAAAGACCCTCAACTTTACTGACTGTCAATATCCAACAATATTTAAAGATCTTGCACCATCAAGGAGATCCAGCACTTAACTGTTGGGGAGTTAAAATCATTTTAGAATGTCTCAGAAAATCCATGCGTGAAGCTGGACTTAGTGACTCTGAATAATGTACAAATGGTCACCTTGCAATCCCTGAGATTCGCCCCCTTCTGGTCTGACCTTGCCCAATTATGGGGATTTATGGAGCAGGGTTGATAGCCAGGTATGTATCTGCAAACCGCCATGCGGACATCCACGAACCATTCAACTGTGTCTGGGTCACAGCACGCAAGCGTGAGAGGAGAGAAAAGGTCATTTAATAGGGCTATTGTCCTCTCAGCTTCACTGGCTCAAAACTTTCTTAGCATTCTCAAGAAACTAATATTCCCCAGCTTGATCTCTGCACTGAACTTTCTGGGAAGCTGTGACCTCTTAGCTGTTTCTTGGTGACTGCGGGTGAACCTCACTTATTCCTACCATCTTCCCTGGGAGTCTTTAAGCTTTTCTTGATTCTCCAGAACTGCGCTGAGGTGGATGAAGTCTTGCTCTCAAAAGTAAGAATTCCTGGGTGTAAATGAGCCTGAACGAGGTAACTCTGGAAAATTACTAAAATTCTCTGAACAATGGTTTCCTCATTCATAAAGTAGGAAGCTAATAATATCAATGTTAAGAGCTAATTTGAGAATAAAATTGGTTTGGTTCATATTAAGATGTGTTATAACACATATAATATATATAATGTGATACTGTTATTCCTTATGTAGGTAGAGCTGTTACGGTCCTTTGTTCAGCCTCTCTGATGTCCCAGGAACTGATAAAGAACTTATATGCATTATCTCCTCTAGTCCCTCACAAATGATCCTAGGACACAGGACCCATTTTAGGGCTAGGAGAACTGAGGCTCACAGAGGTTGAGTAATCTCTCAAAGCCATACAGCAGAGCCAGTTCTTGAACCTGGGTCTACCTTAGTATACCTCCGCATTCTTTTTTTTTTTTTTTTTTTTTTAAAGATTTTATTTATTTATATTTGACAGAGAGAAATCACAAGTAGATGGAGAGGCAGGCAGAGAGAGAGAGAGGGAAGCAGGCTCCCTGCTGAGCAGAGAGCCTGATGCGGGACTCGATCCCAGGACCCTGAGATCATGACCTGAGCCGAAGGCAGCGGCTTAACCCACTGAGCCACCCAGGCACCCGTATACCTCCGCATTCTTACGTCGTGATAGAGTCTCCAGTTTCCCCTAAACAGAGGGTGAAAAACAAGGGGGAAACCAAAGTTATTAGTATTGAGATGGCCATTCTTTCTTTCCATTGGGTTTTAGAAAAATGAAGAGAGCTAATGTGTACAGTCTATTAAATTGTAAAACTATTTATAATCCTCACAACAGCTCTGTGAGATAAATACTCACCCCCTTTGAAAGTTGGGAAATTGAGGCTCAGAGATTAAATGTTCCTTCAAATCTCAGGATTAGTAAATAAAGGAATCCTGCCTTGGACCCAAGTCTTCTGGGACCAATTCCTGCCATCTTTTCCACTATTACAGTATGAATTTGAAGCTTGGCTCAGGTATTTGCCAGCTGTGTGACCTTGAACAAGTTACTCAACCTTTCTGAGCCTGGATTACCTCCTATTTAAAAGGAAAGTATATTTTAATGAGGATGGTCAGGAAGATAAAGTAAAATGCAAAGTTCCCAAACAGAGCAAGCACTCAAAAACTGACAGCTGGGGTTGTTACATGTCATTTCGGTGTATTAATACCTCATTTTGGTAACATGATTCTAAGGGGAAAATTCAGCTTTTTTCCCCCTTTCTCTGTAAGCAAGAACCCAGTTAGTTCTTCCCTACTACAACTTTCTCCTTTGAGTGTCTCATTTAGTACTAAAACAGAACAATTCATTTCTGACACTTCTGGTTGGCAAATGTGTGAAGGTTTCCCCCCACAACAACAAGCAAGCCTCCAAACCAGCTAGGTGTTCTCTAACTTAACTCTGACATGAACTCCCTGAAGATAGCATCTGATCTCACAGATAAGGGCTCAGTTCGGCAAGACTTCCCCCCATCCCTACTTCAGACACCTGTCACAAGCTGAGATTGTCACCTCTGCTTCTGACTGACTAGCTATAGATCGGAGGCTCCAACAACAACTTCCTTGGACTTCAGACTCTAGTAACAAGTCCAAATTGCTACCGGTACTTATGGTCAACCGGCAGTGAGTCAGAAATTCCTACAACCCCCTCCTTGGGTCAATTAATTTGCTAGAGCAGCTCAGGGAACTCAAAGAAACATTTTACTTACGCTTACTGGTTTACTATAAAGGGATATGATAAATTATATAGATGAATATCCAGCTGGAAGATACCATAGGACAAGATCTAGGAGGTCCCAGGAGCAAGAGCTTCTGTCTCTGTGGAGTTGAGGTGCATCACCCTTCCATGGAAGCTCCCTAGACCCCGTATTATTGGGATTTTATGAAGGCATCCTCATGTAGGCATAATCAATTATTAGCTAATTTCTAGCCCCTCTCTCCTCTCTGGAGGATGAGGGTTGGGGCTGAAAATTCCAAGCTTCTAACCATTGCTTGGCCTTTCTGGTGACCAGCATCATCCAAGAGCCATCAAGGAGCCAACCCAGAGTCACTTCATTAGAACAAAAGATGTTCCTAGTGCTCTTATCACTTGGGAATTTACAAGGGCTTTAGGAGCCCTATGCTAGGAACTAGGGGTATGGAGATATATATACATATATATATGTATATATATATATATATATATACTTGAGGAAAAAATTAAATACAATGTATAAAATGTTAACTGCAATGAGATAATAGAAGATACAGTTTTTAATTTTTTCCTCAAATTCTAATTTTTAAATTTTTAATAGTTACTATATTGGTGTGGTTCAAATTTCAAAGGAATAAAATGTTTTTCTAGCTTTATTGAGATATAATTGACATAAAACATTGTCTAAGTTTAAGTATATAATGTCATGATTAATATGTATATATTTTGAAATGATTACCACAATAAGGTGAGTTAACACATCCATCACCTAACAAAGTTACGTTTTGTATATGTGTATGGTGAGAACTTTCAAGATCTATTCCCTTAGCTACTTTTAAGTATACAATACAGTATTGTTAGCTATAGTCACCATGATGTAGATTATATCCCCATAACTTATACATTTTGTAACTGGAAGTTTGTACCCTTTGACTAATGTTGAGGAAAAAAGTTTTTCCTTTACTCTTCAAGATTCTTCTAGCTGGTCTTAAGAATTTAAATTGACATGAGACACAATAAGAGAAGAAGATAACAAAGTTTAATGACAAGGGCTTGGAGGCCCAATTATGAAATTGAGAACTAAAGAAAGGACCAAGGCAAACATTTTTTATACTTTTTAGCCAAAGAGACAATATATGTGTGAGAAATTGACAGGACAAAGAAAACATGTTTGGGAGCTTCGATTAGTCCAGAATTCTGAACAGAATTTGGGGCAGGGTAGTAAATTAGTAAAATTAATAAGGTTTGTTATATAGCTTTCTCTGCTCTGAATTCCCTATCTCTTCAACGAGAAGGATGTCTCTTTACCTTCTGGTACAGGGCGGGTATTTTTCTAAAATTGTATTTTAGAAAATATTGTATTGTATTGTATTGTATCCTGCTTTTTGGAAACAGAGGAGAGTCACAGTGTTTTTCTTGCACTGGCTGTTTCTTAAGTAACATTAATTCAAAATAAATAATTCATCAAAGTGGCACATTTGGGATGTCCCTTCCCTTGCCTGCCAAACCACTTTCATCCATTTCCCCCACATACCTTCCCCTGGCAACCACCAATCTGTTCTGTTTCTATGAATTTGGGTTTTTAGATTCCATATATAAGTGAGATAATGCAGTTTTATCTTTCTGTCTGATTTGTTTCACTTAGCATAATGATTTGTCAAATAAATATTACTTGACCACATATTCATGGGATCATTTCTAGACTCTTGATTCTGTTCTATTGGTCTATATCTCTGTTTTTGTGCTAATATCATACTGCTTTGATTACTATTGCTTTTCATATAGTTTTTTAAAAATTTTTTTAATCTTTTTTTTTAAGATTTTATTTATTTGAGAGAGAGACAGAGTGAGAGAGCATGAGAGAGACGGTCAGGGGCACCTGGGTGGCTCAGTGTGTTAGGCCCCTGCCTTCGGCTCAGGTCATGATCCCAGAGACCTGGGATCAAGCCCCCTCATGGGGCTCTCTGCTCAGCAGAGAGCCTGCTTCCCTCCCTCTCTGCCTGCCTCTCTGCCTACTTGTGGTCTCTCTCTGTCAAATAAATAAATAAAATCTTTAAAAAAAAAAAGAGAGAGAGAGAGAGAGAAGGTCAGAGGGAGAAGCAGACTCCCCATGGACCTGGGAGCCTGATGTGGGACTTGATCCCAGGACTCTGGGATCATGAACTGAGCCAAAGGCAGTCAGTCACACAACCAACCGAGCCACCCAGGCACCCAACTTTTCATATAGTTTTAAATAAGGAAGTGTGATCCCTCCAACTTTGCTCTAGCTATTCAGGGTCTTTTGTGGCTCCATACTGATTTTAGGATTTTTTTTTTTCTATTTAGGATATATATTTTTTCTGTTTAGTATATATTTTTTTCTATTTCTATTATTTATTTCTATTTAATTTTCTATTTCTATTTTTTTCTATTTCTATTTTTCTATTTCTATTTTTTTTCTATAAAATATGTTATCCTAATCTTGACAGGAATTTGCATCTAATCCATAGATGACTTTGGATAGTATGGATATTCTGACAACATTAAATCTTCCAATCCATGAATAAGAGATAACTTTCCATTTATTTGTGTCTTCTTCAATTTCTTTCATCAATTTCTTATAGTCTTCAGTGTAATTTTTCACTTCCTTGGTTAAATTTATTCCTAAGTGTCTTTTTGTTTTTAATGTTGTTTTAAGTGGAATTGTTTTCTTTATTTCTTTTTCAAATAATATGTTATTAGTATATAGAAACAAAACTGATTTCTGTACATTGGTTTTGTGTCCTGCAACTTTATTGAATTTGTGTATTAGTTGTAAGAGGTTTGGGTGGCGTCTTTAGGATTTTCTATATATAACACCATGTCATCTGGAAACAGAAAATTTTAGGGGTACTTGGGTGGCTCAGTGGGTTAAGCATCTGCCTTCAGCTCAGGTCATGATCCCAGGGTCCTGGGACCGAGCCTCCCATTGGGCTCCCTGCCCAGCGGGGGGTCTGTGTCTCCTTCTCCTTCTGCCCCTGCCCCTGCTCTGCTCACATTCTCTCTCTCTCAAATAAATAAAATCTTTTAAAAAGAAACAGAAAATCTGTCTTCTTCCTTTCTGATTTGGTTGTGTTTTATTTCTTTTTCTTGCCTAATTGCTCCAATTAGGACTTCCAGTGCTATGTTGAATGGGAGTGGTAAGAGTGGGCACATTTATCATGGTCCTGACCTTAGAGGAAAAGCTTTCAACATTTTACCATTGAGTGTGATGTTAGCTGTGGGCTTGTCACATAGGGTCTTTATTAGAACAAGATATGTTATTTCTAACCCAGTTAGGTGGTTTTGTAAAACTATGAATGGCTATTGAATTTCATCAAATGCTATTTCTGCATCTATTGAGATGATAGGTTTTTCATTCAACTATGATGTATCACATTGATCAATTTGTACATGTTGAACTGTCCTTTCATCCAGGGATGAATCCCACTTGATCATGGTGTATGATCTTTTTAATGTGTTGTTGAATTTAGTCTGATAGTATTTGTTGAAAATTTTTACATTTATACTCATCAGGGATATTGACCTATAGGGTTTTTCTGTTTGTTTCTGTTTGTTTTTATCTGAAGTGTTCTTATCTGGCTTTGGTATCAGGTAATGCTGATCTCATAAAATGAGTTTAGGAGTGTTCCCTTCTCTTCGATTTTTTGGAAGAGTTTGCGAAAAATTTTTTATCGATTCTTCTTTAAATGTTTTATAGATATTACCAGTGAAACCATCTGGTTCCTAGTTTTTTCTTTATTGGGGGGGTTTTGATCACTAATTCAATCTCCTTACACAATATTGGTCTGTTTAGATTTTTTAATTTCTTCCTGATCCAGTCTTGGTATGTTGTACATTTCTAGGAGTTTATTTATTTCTTCTAGAGTGTCTGGTTTGTTGGCTTATAATTGTTTATAGTAGTCTCTTATGATCCTTTGTATTTCTGTGGCATCAGTTGGAATGTCTTCACTTTCATTTATAATTTTATTTATTGGCTCCTCTCTCGTTTTTTCTTGGTCAGTCTAGATAAGGATTTGTCATTTTTGTCTATCTTTTCAAAGAACCAACTCTTAGTTTTGTTAATCTTTCCAATTGTTTTGCTATTCTGCTCCAGTCTTTATTAGCGCCTCCCTTCTACTAACTTCGGGCTTAGTGTGTTGTTTTTCTAATTCCTTAAAATGTGAAGTTTCAGGGCTATAGGCCGGGGTCTGTAATGATTCCTGGTAGGATGGGGTCATAGACTGTGTTCCCCAACCAGATGGTACCACTGGTTGGACTCTGTGCTGTCAGATGAGATTTCAGGCTATGTTCTGTACTCAGGCAGGGTTATAGGTTGGGCTCCACTGCAGGGCAGGACTGTAGGCTGGATTCCAAGACTGTCCATGGTCAATGCTGAGGTTCCTTGATTAGAAAGGGCCAAAGGCTATACTTAGAGTTGGGCAGGACTTCTAACTTGGATTTCTGCCCACGTGTGACTATAGGATGGGCTTCATGGCTGCCTGGGTTCTCTGGAAGGGCTTACTAGATGGCAGCACTGGAGGCTATATTCAGCAATTGCAGGAGGCTGTAAATTTGTTTCCCTATCTGGGTGGGGCCCTAGAATGGGCCCCATGGCCAATATTGCTCATTGGCTGGCGACTCAAGTCTGGCACAACTACCAACTGAATTCGCTGGCCAGAAGTGGTCACCAGCTAGACTCTGCATATGAACAAAACCACTGCTAGGATCTCTACTTGGCTTCCACTGCCAGAACTTTAAGCAAAAATGCATTTTGTTAAGATCTGAAAGCTGGTTGCTATAAGCTCTATTCACCTTTTCTATCTCTCTCTGATCCAGATTAGTCAAACCTTGCAGATTCCCCCAGTGATCCCCATGAGGTGAGACCCAAGTGGGACTCCTGGGAAGTGTTCCACAATGCTGGAGAAGCTGCATGTCCACCTTGGGCTCTGTTTTTCCCACTGGAAAAACCATTAGCTTAGAGGGACTCTTTTGGTGTGGTGCTCTGCAGGCCTGGGGGAGGAGTGATTTGGTTAGAATGTAGCCACAACTCTTACACTTCTAACACAGTTCTTCTCTTTCTCTGTGGTCCAGGGAAGTACTTCAGCCTCACCCCCAGATTCTAGGGTTTTCACCGTGGTAATCTATATAACCTATCTTATCTATGGGTAGTTGCTACTTGGTCTTCTCATGGGGCGACTGAAATTGGGAACAATCTGTGTCGCCATCTTGGTTATGTCACTGATACGCTGTGTTTAAATACATTATTCCAGTAAGCCTATGGAACAGCAGGGGTTATGGTCCTCTGTTTCAGATGATGAAGTTGAGATGATAGAGACTAATCATACTTGCTCAAATCACCTAAGTAGTAAGTAAAGGATTGGGGGATTCAACCCACTCCTTCGATTTCAAATGAAGAATCATCTATTGCACTGTGCCAGACATTGAATACTACACACACTAGCTCTTCATTTACTTATTTATTCAGCTTCTATCAAGTTATCCTTCAGGTCTGAGAGTCAAAGTTGGGTTCAACTTTTTTCTCTCTTAAGAGTCACCTTCTTAGTCAGAAAATTGAGTTTCTTACTGGTAATTGAAGAAGCCTACCCAAGAGGCAAGAATACAATTTATTAATTTAACAAATATTTATTAAGCACCTCCTATATGCTAGAGATAGTACTAAGTGTGGGAGAAGCAGCAGACATGGCCTTTGTCTCTTGGGAAGCATCCATGTACAATGAGGAATTACCTATGTCTCAATACAGGTGCTATAAAGGAAAAAAGAAGTCTCCAAACTCAACCAAGAGGGGTCAGGAAAACATCCATGGAAAGTGATGTCTGAGCTGAAAGGTGAATGATAAGTTCATGTTAACCAGGTCGTAGTTGTTCAAGCAAAGGAAGCATATGCAAAGGAGAGGTGTGGTGCATAGGAGAAGTAGAAAGAATCACTGGAAAGCCAGAATACAGAAGGGAGAATGCAGAAAGTCGGACCAGAAAGTAAAGTAGGGGAGAATACTGCATACTGTTGTATAAGTTATGCCAAGTTCTAACTTTAAGTCAGAAATCCCTTGAGGAATCATTCAGAAATTTTAAGAAAGAGGCAACCAAATCAGGTTACTGATTGGCTTATTGTTTTTTTAGAAATATCATCGTGGTTGGCCAGAGGATAGACAGACTGAGGAGAGAAAAGACTATAATCAGTAAGACCAGTTAGTGCTACTTGCAACAATCCGAGTGAGAGATGACAGTGGCCTGGAGGTGGCCATGAAGATGAAAAAAAAAAAAAATACGGATGGATTCCTGGGATATTTAGGGGAGAACATTAATAGTGCTTAGCAAATTAGCAAGTTACATTGGTCACGCTGTCATCTCTGCTACTGTACCAATTATTTGCACTGGGCAAATGAATAGAGCTCAGTCCTGCCAGACCTGACTTGGAATCTGGAGAGCCACCAGAAGAGGGTTATTGGGGTCAGTGCCTGAGGATCCTTCAAAAAGGTAAGTTTTGACTATTGAGCAGCTTTTTCACCAACATACTGACAATTTCTAGCCAAGGGGCCAGGGCAAAAAGTGTACAATGTAAGCAAGGTCTCTATATAATGATAACAGTTGACACATCAGCACTGTTGTAGCAACAGGGCCAGCAATGGCCCACAGCAAACACCTCAAGTCTAGAATTGGCTAAATTGGACTCCTGACAGCTTCAACCTCAGAGGCAAAGACTGCATCTCAAACAGAAGAGGGAGAATTGTCTAAATGCTTTGATTCTTGTAATTGAAGCAATTGCACATCATTTTACATGCCAGCCTCCTGACAGGATAACCAGTTTGAGCTGAGTGTGGGAATTCAATTATGTATCTTCTGTCTGCATCTTTGAAAGAAAACCACCCGACTGGCCTGTCAAATATCCAGCATGTTTGCCTGTTGGAAATTGCTATCTCCTCCTGACACAGAAAATGTCTCTGCAGAAGAAAAACCTATTAGATTTTACAAAGCTAGCATAACCCTATCACAAAACTTGACAAAAAAGCATAGAAAAAGAAAACTACAGACCAATTTTATCTATGAATATAAATGCAAAATTCCTAAATAAAATATAAGCATAAGAAATATGGCAGTGCAACACTAGAGGCTTTTCCATGAAAAAGTGAAACAAAGCAGTATGCCAACAATGACCCTAATTATTTAATATCACTCTAAATGTCTGGCCAATGCAATAAGACAAGAAACATAAATAAATAAAGGATATAATTATTGAAAAGGAAATGGAAACATTTCTAATTATTTGCATAAATCTACCTAGAAAATCTGAGTAAATTAACTACAAAAAGTCTTAGCACCCATATGAGTTCATTAATTCCTCATCTGGGAATTGAAAAAATCTGAATAAAATCTGTATCTAACAATAAGGCCATGATCAAATATATTACTTTAGATCCAGATGATGAAATATAAAACAATTAAAACTTACATTTTAAAGACTATTTAATAACATAGGAAAATGTTCATACATTCTGAGAATAAGCACAAAATACAAAACTAAATACAGTATGATTACTTTTTGTAAAATAAACAAATAAATACGTATATACATGTATTTGCATAGAAAACATACTGAAAAGAAGGAACATGAAAATGGTATCACAGTTATCACTGGACAAGTGTTTTTCAACTTTTAATGAATTTGCATGCACCAGTCTTACAAATTATACTATAACTATCTTTATAAAGCACACTGTAAAAGTTTTGGGGCTATTTCCAGATAACATCCAAGATCCTTATCAATCTGTTTCTGGCATAAGTATGACAATATCTATAAAAATCTGACACTTTACAGGCTTAGTGCTCAGCATGGAGTCTGCTTCAGACTCTCTCTCCCTCTCCCTCTGCCCTCCCCACCTCCTCTCTCATAAATAAATAAATAAATAAATAAATAAATAAACAAACAAACAAACAACTTGACACTTTAAAACAGAAAAGGATCTGTGATACTATTATCCCCTATTGGGCTGCCCCATAATGATACCAAGTATCTTCACTCAGAGATTTTGCAGAGCGTGGCTTTCTGAACACAGACTCTATCCTTCAACCTTATCATCCAGCAAAAGCTTTTTCTTTCCAGGTCCAAGCTGGAGCCCAAATTGTTATCCAGCTCCTTGTTTGCCTTACTTGCTGCCTCCCCTAGGCCCTTTTAACCAACCTTTATCAGAATTACACAGTGTGACCCGATCTGAGATGAGCTTTCCAGGTGATGCTTGTCCTCCAGCATTACTATAACAAAAACCACTTCGATGCCTGGCTCAGGACCCTCCCCAGGGATATTTACCAACTATATGGTCCTAGATTTACATGGGTCCTCCCTTAATAAATTCCTTGTCCTAATTTTGCCTGTGGTGAACTACAGCAGACCCAACCTAGACACCAACCTAGCAGACCAATGCTTAAATCTAAAAGAGCTAAATTCAAGCATTATATTTTACTTATTGAAGGTAGCCTGAAATGGGAAGACCCTGGGGATTTGCTGAGCTCAGGGACTTTAGAAATAACTTGAGAGTCAAAGCCAGAGACAGCAACTGTGAAGTTACATCCATAGAATGAGAACAAAACCATAAAAAAGAATCGAACTGTAGGATATGGAAGACAGAAATTATGCAGGAAAGCTCGGACACAAATGTAGAATCTCCAAGATAGCCAAGACTCAGCTTCAGTGACTGGTTGTGGTCATCTTGCGAATGATTAAAACAAGGGACCCAAGAACACAAGCTCAAATGACCACAGAGTCCAGGCAGTAATTTAAGAGTGGAGATGATGGCTACTGGAAAGTGCATGCCTCATGCAAAGAGAAGCAGCCAATACTCAAGAATGTTGATCCATGGTGACCAGATCTAATTTTTTTTAAACAAGAAAAGCTAGGACTAAAGTTTATGTGAAATCCCCCAATGTTTAAATGTTGCCATTTCATATTTTGAATGTTATACACACCAAACAAAACATATTTGTAGGCTTGATTTGGTCGATGGACAACAATTCATGACTTCTAAGGAAAAGTCACAAAGTTGGAAAAAAATGAGGAACTCATTTTTCTCAGACTGACCCATCCTCAATTTCCCCAACAAATAGCCTTTCCTTCACAGGAATGTGGGAAGAAGGAATTATGCTTTCATTGCTCCAAAGAGTGATGCATCCTACCCCAGGGTGAGGGCAAGGGGGAAACAGTCACCCACTGACCCTGGGCCCATCTCTTATCCCCCTGTACCTAGGAGTCAGGTCAGCTCCTAAGGTTTGAATATGCACGTCCTCAGGAAACCTACTCTGAGGCACTTAGAGGCACAACAGGAATGACTGCGGAAATCTGAATACCACACACTTCTACAGGGTCCCACCCATTGATAGCTCCTTTGATCTCTTTCTGCAAACAAAATACTTCCGTCTGCTTGGGTTTTTTTCTTACACCAACAACCAAATCTTCAACTCTCCAGACACCAGCTAGATGTCCCACAATATAATTCAATTCTGACCCTGTCTACCTGGAGATAGTATTGGATCCCACTGGTTAAGGACTCAGTCTCACAAGACTGCCCCTGCTTCATTTAGATACCTGATCCACCAGGTATCTAAATGAAGCCAGTTCATCCACCACTTTGGATGAACTCCCTAATTTCAGGGAGTTCTCACATATCCTTCTTCAGGTTCAATAATTTTCTGAAACAGTTCACAGAATTCAGGAAAGCACTTTACTTATTTTTGCTAAGTAAATTATAAAGGATACAGACAGCCAGATGAAGATGTACATAGGGCAAGGTCTGGAAGGGTCCTGAGCACAGGACCATCTCTCCCATGGAGTTGGGGTGTGCCACCCTTCTAGCAACTCTGTTCACTAATACTGAAACTCTCTGAACCCCATAGTTTAGGGGTTTTTAATGGAAGTGTCACCTCACAGACATAATTGAACCAAGTCATTGGTTACTGACAATTAACTCAATCACCAGCCCCTCTTCCCTGCCAGAGGTCAGGGGATATAGGTCTGAAAGTCTGGAGCCTCTAATCATGCTTGGTGTTTCTGGCGACCACTTTCTACCCGCTTCCCGTCCCCTTCCCCCACACTCCCCTGTCCTGAGACTAGCTAGGAGCCCACCTACCAGTCATTTCGTTAGCATACCAAAGGACACGCTTATGTCTTCTGAGATTCCTAAGGTGTTAGAAGCTCTAATGTCAGGAAGACTAAATACAACAAAAGATGTTGTTATCACTCCGGAAGTTACAAGGGTTTTAGGAGCTCTGTGCTGGGAACTGGGGAGGAAGACTAAATATATATTTCTTATTATACAATTATTCCCCACTTTTTTTTTAAAGATTATATTTATTTATTTGACAGAGATCACAAGTAGACAGAGGGGCAGGCAGAGAGAGAGAAAGGGAAGCAGGCTCCTTGCTGAGCAGAGAGCCTGATGCGGGGTTTGATCCTGGGATCATGACCTGAGCCAAAGGCAGAGGCTTTAACCCACTGAACTACCCACTGAACTGCCCCAAGTAATCCCCACATTTTAGAAGTCCATATTACAACACTTTGCTTTTCACAAAAGACCTACATTGGTATCTGCTTTTGCTAACCCAAAGAAATCCAAAGAAACATTTTTATTTTCATGACAAAAAGCAGAAAGCAAAAATAGCATTCAGTATTTGTTTTGTGGCCAGTTGTTACAGAGGCAGCACACGCCCTGAACCACAAGGAGTGCCAAGGCCAAGTCCTTGATCTCATACCTGGATTGGGGAAGGCTGACTTGATTTTATATCCTACTGGGGAAGGCTGTTTTTTTCCCCTCTTTTCTACCTTCATAGAAAACCTTCTTCAATCTCTTTTTGTGGAGGCCGAGAAAAATAAGGTCATCCCACCTCAAGTTTAGTTGATGTGGGAAACAGAGGCAGAAGAAAATCATTAAAATTCCTCACCTACTGACAAGCCCTTGAAACAGAGTGGCTCTCCTCAGGGGACTCAACTGCCCTCACCTTGAGGTTTTTCGCTAAGGACAATCCTAGCCTGATTGACCCCCTACCCCAACAGGTCCGACCAGGATCCTATAAGTCTACTTTAACAATTCCTTTATCTCTAAACCTCCAAGATAGTGTCGAGAATCATTCCCAAGTATATGGCCCACTGATATACATCTAAAGGGTCTCACGAGAAGATTTTTATTATTGGTAATAAATAACCTTTCTCCCAACAATAGCTAACCCCTCAAGATCCTGGAGACCTTGCTTCCAAAAATCCTTGGAGACTTACATCATCCATAATCCCCTTTGTCCTCACTCACTACCGAGTCCACCCCTACTCTGCCTTTAAAAACTCTGACTGTAATCTGGTTCAGGGTCCAAGTCCCTACTCTGCTGTGTTGGGTATACTTGGGCCCAAGCTTAAGCTTGTCCGATAAACCCTCGTGTGATTGCATCGGTGCTTGCCTCCTTGGTGGTCTCTCGGACATGAAAACTCAGGCATAACAGACCATAGATATGGGTTCTGGTCAATGAAATATTTATAGAAGCGCTGGCTGAAGTTCCATCCAGACCCCTTAAAGGAAACTGTCTCAGCTGGGGCATCTGCTCGTTTGCCCTCCTCCTCCCCCTCCTGCCTGAAATCCAGGCATGGTGATGAGAGATCCAGCAGGTGTCTTTGAGCAGGAGATGGCCTTGATGATAAAAAGCCACACACTTTAACAGCTCACGTGTGCCAGAAAGATACAAGGAGCTAAGTCAGCAACAAAGAAGCCTTTCTGGACTTGAGTGCTGGCCTCCAGACTTCTTGTACAGGGAAGAGAAATAAACTTCTCCTTTAAATCAGTTTTAATTTTAGTTTCTTGATACAGGCAGCCAAACCTAATCCTAACTGATACAGAAATTATATAAAGTGTATGTTTAAATCAGCTATAAATGTCTCTAAAGGAATTGTATTCCTTTAAGAAATGTATTTCTAAATAAATCTTCCTGGGAGGCTCGTAATATGGGAGCTGAAATCTGCCGCTAAGAAAAACGATCATAGACATATACAATGTATAAACAATCTCTTCTGTGAAGTTCGCTGGAAAAGGTGATTGGGGAAGGGGAAAAGGCAGCCGAATAAGGGGGAAAATTCTCATCAGATAGGTAAAAAAAGAAGACACAAGGCTGCTGCCGGTTGCAGAGGGGAGGAGATGCTGCCAGCTGCACAAGCAGGGGCTCCTTTGTTTTTCTTTCTCCTGCAAGCTTTGATCTTGTGGTCTCAGAAAAGAGACAAGAGAAAGAAAGACAGGTATCACAGTGTCAAGGACCTGCCTACTGAGCAGGGAGGTTGGAAACAGTGAGAAGGGAAAGCTCACCAGTGTGCTCAAAACTATGAACAGCCGAGAGCGGGGAATAAAACAAACACACACTGTAGAAAGAGTGCTGAGGAAGACTCTGGGGGAGGTTTTGGCCACAGTCTGCCTGTTTGGAAATCTGAGTTAATCCTGGGAGGCCTGACTCCCAAGTTAGGATACAGTGAATTATAAAGCGGGATCTCTATCAGGACTACTCAGATCAAACAGAGCTCACGGTCATGACTTGGTGGAAATAGATGCGGATTACAGAAACAAGCCTGGTACAAAGGATTAATGGACAGAGGACATGGTTTTTGTGGGGTTTTGTTTTGTTTTGTTTCCATTTTCTTTTTCTTTTCTTTTTTTTAAGATTTTATTTATTTGACAGAGAGATCACAAGTAGGCAGGGAGGCAGAGAGAGAGAGAGGGAAGCAGGCTCCCCGCTGAGCAGAGAGCCCGGCACGGGGCTTGATCTCAGAACCCTGGATCATGACCTGAGCTGAAGGCAGAGGCTTTAACCCACTGAGCCACCCAGGCGCCCCTTGTTTCCATTTTCTTAAACAGTTCTCAGTGTGCTCGGAGCAATGTGGCAACCAAGTTCTGCTCTTGCCTACCCAGATGCCAATGTTCATTTTGTTAAAATCATGTTCATTTCTCTGACATTGATGACATGGTTACAGCTTACAAAGAGCTTCACACACATTATCTTATCCAATTAGCACAGCATACCCATAAAGTGATCAGGGGAAGTTAGAAATCTAAGGTTCAGAGAAGTTAAATGATGAACTAAAATCCTATTATGAAAAAGGTATAACTTATGTTTTTAAGTTTGGGGCATATAACATAGTACCCATTACCACCAATTCATTCTGAGTCAGGAATAAATGTAAAGGATTTATGTTTCACTGATTAGGGATCAGTTTTCCTCCAAAATGGTCTATAGGGATGAACCAAGAGAGAGAATAAATCCCATCAAAGGTGACTCTCGTAGGTGTTAAGCATCTGACTCTGGATTTCAGCTCTGGTCATGATCTCAGGGTGGTGAGATCAGTCCCACATCAGGCTCTGTGCTGGGCATGGAACTGCTTAAGATTCTTACTCTCCCTTTTCCTCTGCCCTTCCCTTCTCCAGAGCGGGAGAAAAAGGGTGACTTTCTTGGGACATCAGGGATAACAAAGCATCGGCGTCATCAGTGACAGGTTAGTGCTGTCTGAGAAAAGTGAATGTAGTATTTCCATCTGCTATCACTAACCATGTGTTTACTTCTGGAACATAATAGTAGCTAAATCCTCGGACTAGCTTCTCTTTACCCATTTAGTTTAAGATTATTATTTTTATAAAAATAAAAAATGTATTTTCCATCATTGCTCACAGGGAAGCTACTGAAATTTCTACTCATTTCAAAACACTTTTGTCTACTTGTTGAAACTTCATCCAAGCCAAGTATGTCCAGGACAGCAGGAAGCTAATCTCAGAAAGACTGACCATCAAGATTAGATAGAGATCAAGTTACATATGGCAGCAGTGCGGTTCCTAAAGCACCTTCATGTGCTCTATGTAACTGGATCCTTACAATAATCCAGCATCCTAGCCATTAATATTATCTTTAATCTGTGTCTAAGAAAACCAAAGTAGGGGCACCTGGGTGGCTCACTGGGTTAAGCCGCTGCCTTCAGCTCAGGTCATGATCTCAGGGTCCTGGGATCGAGCCCCAAATCAGGCTCTCTGCTCAGTGGGGAATCTGCTTCCCCTTCTCTCTCTGCCTGCCTCTCTGCCTACTTGTGATCTTTCTGTCAAATAAATAAATAAAAACTTAAAAAAAAAAAAGAAAGAAAACCAAAATAGAGAATGTTAAAAGTCTTCCTCAAAACAAAAAGTAGATGGAACTGGAAATTAAATGTAGGGATTTTTTCTTTAATCCCAACTGCAAGCATATTCTACAATATCCCACTAACTTAAAATTTCTTTTTTTTTTTTTTAAGATTTTATTTATTTATTTGAGAGTGAGAGAGCGCATGAGTGAGGAGAAGGTCAGAGAGAGAAGCAGACTCCCCGTGGAGCTGGGAGCCTGATGCGGGACTTGATCCTGGGACTCCAGGATCATGACCTGAGCCGAAGGCAGTCGTCCAATCAACTGAGCCACCCAGGCATCCCTAACTTAAAATTTCTAACTGGTTTCTATATGTATATAAAGTCGGAGGTGCCTCTGACTGATTAACCATAGTAAAAAAGATAAGGAATGCTTTTTACTTTGAGTTGTGTTGATCCATGTTTTAAAATTATTTCAGAGGCAAAAATGAATCCTTAAAGCTAGAATCACCAGGCAATACATAGAATTCCTAGTCCTGCCATATAAAAAACTTATAAAAATCATTATGAAGATGTCTGTTATGCCTGGCTAGCTCAGTCAGGAGAGCATGAACTCTTGATCTTAGGGTTGTGAGTTCAAGCCCTATGTTGGGCATGGAGCCTATAACCAATCAATCAATCAATCAATCAGATAATTAAGAAAACATCCTAACTCCATAATGGAAAAAAAAAAAAAAAGCAAAGACCCTAAATAGGTAATTTATATAAGAAGAAATATAAATGAATACAAATATTCAATGACATGAAGAATCAAAGATATTTTAGGGAGATGTAGTCATTTTTCACTTTTGGAGCCAACTACTGATTAAGTAATTGACTCTCCATGAAGTCAGTAATGGGTAAGGTCTATTAAACCAGTAGATGCTTGGTGCAGGAAGGTATAAGTCCTTTTTTCCATGAACTCTTTGAGGAATGGAAACTAGCACAATCATTCTGGAAATATGGGCTATTCTGGAAATACATGATAATATGGGTCAAAAAGTCCAAAATGGGTGCCTCGGTGGCTCAGTCAATTGACTCTTGATCTTGATCTCAGCTCAGATCTTGATCTCAGGGTCATGAGTTTGGGCTCCATGCTGGGTGTGGAGCCTACTTAAGAAAAAAAAAATTCAAAAACATTCATACCAAGGACTTCTGGATTAAAATGAAACAGCCCAACCTAAACTTCCCAAGAAAATTTAAAAACTCACAGAACACCTAAACTAGCATTGACAACTAAGTTAATATCATTACAAGGGAAAGCTGGCCAGTAAGTCTTAGACCCACAGATATGGATTAAAAATCATAGTTGGTAACCCACTGATCTAGGCTGACAATAGAGATTCTAAGCCTTATTGACAATTACACGAGGAAGTTTGCAAAGGCTGCAAAGAATGCTGACACACATGCATGAGAAGACACAGCCCCGAGTCAGCGGTTATGCTAGGGAAGAGTTACACCTGAAAAACACTTAGAAGACATTTACCATTGGGGCACCTGGGTGGCTCAGTGGGTTAAGCCTCTGCTTTTGGCTCAGGTCATTGATCTCAGGGTCCTGGAATCGAGTTCTGCATCAGGCTCTTTCTTCAGCAAGGAGCCTGCTTCCGCCTCTCTCTCTGCCTGCCTCTCTGCCTACTTGTGAACTCTCTCTCTGTCAAATAAATAAATAAATAAATAAAATCTTAAAAAAGAAAAAAAAAAAAGAAGAAGACATTTACCATGAATAGTCTAAAAATAGATTACAGTGACTGGAGGCGAAGTTCCGTTCTTAGCAAATTTATACTTGTTCTTTATCTAATGATCATGAATTGATCATTATCCTATCCAGTTTACCAGCTATTTCCCCAAAGATACCGTGATTTCAAAGGTTGTTATCTTTTTTCAAAAGTAACCCCTAATCCTGAAGCTATGCACAGGTTTACTTTAGGAAATGTTTTCGCCATAATGTTCATTACATGGTAAGTTTATTCACCCAGAGTTTGCAATGTCCATATCAGCATTATAATAAACTCACTGCCTATGACCTCGTTGGCTTTACTTGTCACATCACCTGTTTTAAGTGGCTTAATTTGACTTATAAATCAGAAATCATCACGACTTACTGTGTTTGCTTTCTTCCAGACACCTAGCTAGAGAGAGTAGGTATGGGGGGAAATCTAAGAGTATTACTTCTAGAAAAGTTAGGTGAATTTAAGGTTTTTCCTTGTCTTAGAAGAACTACAGGAAATTTCTGAAGAGGATTTTCTGCAGTTGTCAGAAGAAAACTTTGGAAAATATTCAGCAACTTGAAAGTGGTCAGGAAGGAAGGCTGGAGTCACAAGAACACCTCAAGGGTAGCCAGGCATGAGGGGATAGGCTGCCAAAGCACAAGTAATCCTCCAGTGTCTGCAATTGCACACTTAAATTTAATACATGGCCTTGCTACCTAAGTTCAAATCACTGTATCATAACTAAGGTAGCTTCAGTTACCTTAGGAGACACTCTGGTAACCAAAGAAATAAAGTCCTGTTCCAATAGGGAATTTGCTCTGTACTTCTTATCAAATTTGCAGGTACTCCTTATCAAATTACCTCGCATTTACACGATTACAATTAAAGTCCCCGGTAAATGATGTTGCTCCCCATCTTAACCACAACTTATTGGTTCACATCCGAGCACTTGATGTAACTGTGTCCATTAGGATCTCTCCTCTTGGAAATAAGATTAAGACTCTTCTCTCTGACAACAGTCTTCTAAGTGAGGACAGTTAGTTATTGGCAGTGATTATTTCCAATCTGATATTTATTACCCATAGCTATAAAATATTAGTCCAAAACTTAGCGAATTAAACAGTAAACGCATTATGTCACAATTTCTGGGGATCAAGAATTCAGAAAGGGCTTAGCTCTATGGTTCTGGCTCAGGCTCTCTCATGAGGTTGCGGTCAGGATGCCAGCTAAGTCTGCAGCATCTGAAGGTTTGGTTGGGGCTAAAGAATCCACTTCCGAATGGCTCCCTCACATGGATTTTGCTAGTAGGCATCAGTTCCTTATCACGTGGACCTCTCCACAGGCCTGTGTGAGTGTCCTTATGATACGGCTTCCCCAGAACAAGTGACCCAAGAAAAACAACAGAGAGGAAACCACAGCACCCATTTTTTTTTTAAGATTTTATTCATTCATTTGACAGACAGAGATCACAAGTAGGCAGAGGGGCAGGCAGAGAGAGGGGGGGAAGCAGGCTCCCTGCTGAGCAGAGAAGCCTGATGAGGGGCTCAATCCCAGGACCCTGAGATCATGACCTGAGCTGAAGGCAGAGGTTTTAACCCATGGAGCCACCTTTTATGAGCCCTTTTATGTCCTGGTTTCAGATGTCACAAACCATCATGCTACCACATTTTATCCATTAAAAATGAGACACTAAGTCCAGTTCACATGCAATGAGCGGGGAATCGGTCTCCAGCTGGAGGAAAAGAATTGCTAAAGAATCTGATGATATATTTTCAAAACCAACACAGCGCATATGTAAGAGAGAAACAGAAGTGAGTCAAGAGTCTGCTTGGATTTCCTGAGATGGGCTGCACCCATGCCCTTGGGTTTTGTAAAACACCACTGTATTCTTAAAAACAAATCTTCTTCCTTAAGCTGTCTTGAGTTGGTTTAATTACTTTTCAACTAACAGAATCTTAATCACTACATGACTTCTGACAATTAAACTCTTTGGCTCCTCTGATGATTCTGCTTCAGCCACTTTGCTCGGAGATTCCGGCACTGATTTTTTACATTAGATAATCCAAAGTCTTTTGTCTTTCCCCCAGATGATCCCACCTGCCACAAAATATTGCAATGATTTTGGATGGTGGCTTACCTCTTTTTCTAGTCTGCCCCTGCCCTGTTCTAGACATTGCTTAGTAGTATCAGAAGAGAGAGAACACAAAACCAAACAAGACACTGAAATGGAAAATCCTCCTGAGCACATTTGGTCTGGATAGTAAGTACTTATATAGGATTTCTGAGAAGGGTATCTCCCTGAAAGTTTGAGTTCAAAGTCAAGAAAAGGTGACCCTCTGCTTCTGACCCTCTGCCAATAAAAAAGCAATGTCCAACCTCAATGACCTGAGTAATACTTCATAGAATATACTGCCCAGGAGATGAAAGGGTCTCCAAAATCTCCAATCAGAAAAAAATGGCAGTATGTAATTGATGTAAGAGCAAACCCTCCCCTAGTTGCTTACCTGTTGAGAGGTTATGGGTCCTAGAATGACAGGTGAAGTATATAAGAGGTTAAAGCTTTGTTGGTGTTCGTTTCATATTGCACAAAGCAAAGGGATCTTTCCGGTGGATGCAGGGGTTTGCCTACCAGAAAGGTCTAATATAGGATGGAACATGAATACCATCTCCATACTCTTTCAAAGTCATTAAGAAATATTTCCTAAGCATGATAGAAAGGAAAGGAACTAGTATTTGTAGATGCTCTGGCATGTGGTTGGCTCTATGCTAAGCGCTTTTCTAATTACCACCCCCCCAAACCTAGAGTCTGCCCTTGTAGTGGATCCTGGGAGGAACTACCAGATCCCCTCCTCAAAACCAGTGCAGCCCAGGCTGGGAAGGTTGCTGGAGGCTGCTGGAGGCTCAGAACTATTCCCCTCATTGAAGACTGCCTTTAGTTATGGGGAAACACACTGTCCAAAGCAATATACCTTCTAAGGGGATGGCATATGGCCAATGACTGACTGACCCAAGAGTTCAAAAGCTCAGCCTCTCTCTCAATTTTTGAGGAATCTAAAGGGGTGTCCCAGATTGAGTTCCTGTCCAAATGGAAGGAAGCCCCGTTGGCAGCCACATCCCAGGTCCACTTACCGTCTGCACAATCCTACGGTTTTCACTTTCCTCCAAGTGTATCCCCCAGGAAACCTTTGGCTGTAACTCCCCAACTCAGAGTTTGTTTCTGGGGATCCAACCTAAAGCAGTACTACTCTTCAGTCAGATGACAACACTGAGCTTTGGGGAGTTATAACAACACACATATGGTCACATAGCAGATGGTGGAGCTCTGATTTGACCCAGAGGCTGTCTTACTCACAAGTCACACTGTTACCAGATTAATCCTCCACCAATCATACATTCAATATCTTTTTAATTTTCCAATTACCTTATTGGTTAGAAGCACATCCTAAGGATTAGACCTAAAAATTCTTACCCATTACAATGCTTTACCTGCCCTCGTGGTATTAGTACAGATTTGGTTTGTAAATTAGTCTGTGTGTCTAGACAATGTGAGTCTGTGTCTAAAGAGATCCCATTCCAAGGGAAGAGCTAAAATAGTCTGTCACTTTGAGGTCTTGCCTGAGAATCTGCCCACCCCACCACTATAGCTAACCCCACCCAGCCTTCTATATCATTTTGCTTTCCCGGCAGGACCAAAGCAAACCTCTGTTTTGTTCCCCAATGCAGTCAGTTAACTCTGGGCACCACTAAGATGGAGGACCAGATCTAAAGCAGACGGAGACCTGTGGAGAGGAATGTCCAGCTCCAAATTCTGTGTGCTCAGCTCATCAAGGATATAGACAATGGGGCTCAAAGCTGAGTGGTGTCTGGGCAGCCGTGGACACATTGAGGTTTGCACCTCCAGACTCTGAATTTCTAATGCAGCCACCAGCAGAGTGATTTATTAGACTGAAACTGTGGATCTATATCAGACAAATCTCACCTTCACATTAGGATCAACAACCCCAGGGATTGCTCTCCTATTAAAGAAAAAATGTAGACTTTTTATGGCGGTCTTTGTAAGTCTCACACAACCCGTGACAGAAAAATGGTAAGTTTTCTGGAATAGATAAGGGAAAGACATTCTCTGATTGGCCTTTCTCCATTTTAAAGTCTATTGATTCCTTTGGTTTAATTTTCTTTTGGTTTTTAAAATAATGCCAATAGTAAATTTTTTAACAATACAGAAGATATAAAATAATAGGTAAAAGTTCCCTTTTAACGCCTCCTAAAACCACTCCTCCAAGATATCAAATTGATCATAATTTGAGGTATGGTCTTCTAGCTTATTCCTTGTTTTTTCATAAGGAATGTACATACATACATACAAACATGGACACCAAAACCCACACATGCACACACAGAGTTGTAGCATAAATATGATTCTGCTATACAAATTGTTCGGCATTTTCTGAGACGCCTGGTGGCTCAGTAGGTTAAGTGTCTGACTCTTGATTTTGGCTCAGGTCATGATCTCAGGGTGGTGAGATTAAGCCCTAGGTGGGACTCCACTCAGTGGGGAGTCTGCCTGAGACTCTTTCTCCCTCTACCCCTCCTGCTTATGGACTCTCTCTCCCTCTCCCTCTGCTCCTTCCACCCCATACACATGCTCTCTCTCTCTCAAATAAATAAATAAATCGTTAAAAACAACAACAATAGGGTGAACTTTTCTTGTAACCATTGCAACCCAATCCTACATAATTATCAACAACAATAACAATGCTGGTGATGAAGCATACTATGAGCAGGCACTGTTTCAAGTGCTTTCCGCCCCTATTAACACATTTTGCCTCAAGCTCAGTTTATAGATGAGAAACTTGAGGCCCCCGGAGATGTTATTAAACTTGCCCCAGGGCACAAAGTCAGTGAGTGACAGAGCTGGGATGCAAATCCAGGCAGTTTGGCTCCAGAACACTGCTCTTATCATGGGGTGGGGAACATTCTCTGATCAATCGTCTCAGAAAATTATGAGAAGATGCTCTGGATTCTCCAAAAGTAGGGGAGTGACTCACTGCACAGTCTGTCACCAAATCCTGAGATTCTGAGACGCCCATTTCAGAGACCTGGGAGCCTTAATAGAAATCCGTTTCCCTTAGGTAAAACCGTCATGGCCACTTACCACGAGAGCACTAGTCCCTGAGGCTCAGCCACAGAACTAAAAGCTACAAAAACGATCCCAGTGTCTCCATTTATTGTCATCTTTGTTTGTTTTGTTTTTAAGATTTTATTTATTAATTTTTTTTAAAGTAATCCCTAAATCCAACATGGGTCTTGAACTTACAACCCGAAGAAGAGTCTCGTGCTCTACTGACTGAGCCGGCCAGGTGCTCCCTATTGTCATCTTTAAAGACAGACACACAAAAATCTGAATGTTACTTTGGATGTTATTGTGATCTGTAGGAGGGACAGAGTAAAATAAAGTTGAAAACACAGTAGGCATTTAGCAGAGGGTGGGGTGGATAATGGCTAGATGCACGAATGAGCACATGGACAGAAGAAAGAAACAAAGAGGAGCCAGAGACGCTGGTTTGGGTCCTAGAAATGAGCCCAAGTCTTAACCCTTGAAAGACTGCTTGTCCTTGGCCCCAGAAGCAGGACGGTCTCTACTGTCCCAGCAACACTCCCACACTGACCTCACATACAGAATCATTTTCCGGCCAGCTAGTTTCTTGTTTTACTATCTCTTCTTTCCTGCTAGCCTTCTTTCTGGTTTCCTTCTCCTTCATTCTGTTATTATGTTTGTTTGGTTTTCTGGTTTTAATTTAAGATGTAGTATTTACTCAATATAACCAGTGAAATAATGTGAAACTGTCTAAAGAAAAACCTCCAAATGTTCCTCTTCCAGTCCTGCCTTTCTGAGATAACTACCACTACCAGCCTGGTGTGTGTTTTCCACCTCTTTCTCATGCTCATAGAAACCTATACAAGAATATAAACATGTGTAGAAAAGGTCTTCAGGGTATCGGCTTTTACAAAAATAGAATCATACTACACAACTTTTTTCCTCCCTAAATATATCATGGAGATTCCTCCAGGTCAACAGACCTACGTTTAACTTATTTTTGTTGTTGTTGTGAACTTTCTATTGTTTTTGGTTTTTTTAACAATTTTATTTATTTATTTGAGAGAGAGACAAAGAAACAGGCATGAATAGGGGGAGAAGTGGAGGGAGAGGGAGAAGCAGACTCCCCATCGAGAGCGGAGCCTGAGGTGGGGCTCAATCCCAGAACCCTAAGATCAAGACCTGAGTCAAACAAAGTCAGATGCTTAATGGACTGAGTCACCCAGGTGCCCCTGTGAAGTTTATTTTTTAAGTAAATCATCACACAGTAAAACTGGCCCTTTGGAGTCTATAGTTCTATGAATTTTAGCACATCTCTGCATTCACACAACCACCACCACAATAAGAACATTCCCATCACCTCCAGAAGTTCACTTGTGCACCTTTGTAACCACATCCACCTCCCACCCCCAACCCCTGGAAACCACTGCTCAGTTTTCCAACATTACAGTTATCTCATTTCAAGAAGATTATACAAATCCCATACTAGGTAGCCTTTTGAGTTAGGCTTCTTTAACTCAGCATAATGCCTTTGAGATATATTCAAGTGGTGAGGTGTGTCAATAGTTTGCTCTTTTTTATCACTGAGTAGTATGCCATTGTATGGGTATACCACAACTTATTCATACTTATTCTTTTTAATAACTGCAATATATTCCCCAGCAAGTATAGGACAATTTATTCAACCAGTCTTGTGCTGAGGAACATGCGGGCTGGTTTCCAATTTTCCCCCAACGACATAAGGTTGTAATAAACATCCATGAACGTATATCCTAATATAGAGATGTTTTATTATTTACATAAAATCATTCTTAAACATAAGGCTGCTAGGTAAAAAGTGCATTCATTTGTTTTTAACAGATATTTAGATTTCTTCCCGTATTACTTGTCAAATTTCATATTCCCACCAGAAAAAGATGAAGGTATTTTTTCCCTCACATTTTTGTCAGCTTCAGATATTCTTTTTTTAGTCCTTCCCTACCCTCCAGTGAGAGGGATAAAAAAAAAAAACAAAAAACACAGTATCTCATTTTAGCTCTAATTTGCATTTCCCTGAGCATCCTTTGGGATCTCCATTGGCCATGTGGATACTCTCGTTGGTTACGGGACCACTGACAGCACTTGTCCATTTTTTCCTACAGAGTGGTTTATCTACTTTTTTCTCAGTTTGTAGGAGTTTATTAGGACTATTAATACTCTTACTGTCACATGTGTTATTAAAAAAAAATCTCCTGGCCTATATTTTGGCTTTTAGCTTGGTTTTATTCCTTTGCCTTATGTTTGGTATTTTGTTTTTTGTTTTTTCACATGTAGTCACATGTGTCTATCTTTTCTTTGTGCATTCTGTCTTGTTTACAGTCTTATTTGATTGGAAGCCACTCTCTCCCAAAGTATTAAAAAAAAAAAAAATCTCTAGGGAGCCTGGGTGGCTCAGTCATTTGCGTGTCTAACTCTGGATTTTGATTTAGGACATGATCTCAGGGTCATGAGACTGAGGCCCACACTGGGCTCCCTGCTCAGCGTGGAGTCTGCTTGTCCCTCTCCCTGCTCCTCCCCCACCACCCCCAACTCTCTCTCTGTCTCTAAAAGAAAAAACCAAAAAACAAAAAATGTTTCAAATATTTTTCTGCCGATATTTTCCTTAAAATGTACAAACCCTCTAATTACTATCATTTCAATCCCTCCTTTACAGATGAGGAATCGTGTAACCTTCCCAAAGATGCCTATCAGGGAAGGCACAGAGCAGGGATTTAGACCCCAGTGGCCCCACTGAGAGCCCATGGGTGTAGCCACCCAGCTGTACCCCCTCCTTCATCAGTGCCAAGTCACACGTCAAACTGTCCCTGTCCAATGATGTCCTTGATCTCCTACATGGACTGAACAAATAAACAAACAAAAAAGTGACAATGCAAAAGAAATAAGAATAAAGGTCCACTGTTGCTCTGAGGTGTATCCAGCATCCCCGATGTCTAGACCACAGTTTTGGACAGTCACAGTACAAGGCCAGTAATGAGATACTTGTCACAATGCGTGGCATATAGTAGCAGATTATAATGTGTACTTTTTCCTTCCCTCCAGTGCACACACACATCAAGCCAAGCCAAAGAGAGGGCAGACGATCTTGCTAACCATGTTTTTTACAAGGTTAAGGACCAACAGTTGTGAATCCAAAAAGCACAGGAAGCGGTAGTCCTTAAAAGATATATCATTCTTTGGCATTATAATAGTTAATATTTAGCTTTGCTCAAGTTTGCTGAAGACCTCAAGACCCAGCCTTTTTTTTTTTTTTTTAAGATTTTATTTATTTATTTGACAGAGATCACAAGCAGGCAGAGAGGCAGGCAGAGAGAGTGGGGGAAGCAGGCTCCCCGCCGAGCAGAGAGCCCGATGCGAGGCTCAATAAGCTCGTGCTTATCATGCGTCAGTTACATGGTCAACCCATTTAATCTTCATCACAATCCTATAACCTAGGTACTATTATTAGTCGCATTTCCAGTTAAAGAAACTGAGCCACAGAGAGATTTAGTAACTCCTTTGAGATTGGATAGTTAGTAAATGGCCGAGTTGGGATTTGAACCTGCGAAGTCTGGCTTCAAAACCCATACTTTGGATAACGTGCCATGTTGTGCTCCATTATATTATACCACACCGTATCACATCAAACCACAGCATACCACATCCTGTCTATTTAAACACAATACCTTCTGGTATTGTGATTTACTCACAATTAGCTAAAGATGATAAATTGAGGGGCGCCTGGGTGGCTCAGTGGGTTAAAGCCTCTGCCTTTGGCTTGGGTCATGATCCCAGGGTCCTAGGATCGAGCCCCACATCGGCTCTCTGCTCGATGGGAAGCCCTGCTTCTCTCTGCCTGCCTCTCTGGCTGCTTGTGATCTCTGTCTGTCAAATAAATAAATAAAATCTTAAAAAAAAAAAAAAAAAGAGGATAAGTTGAGTAGATTGGGGGAAATGCGCTAGCTGAGTATGAGCCAAGAATGAGGGCCGGGTCTTGAGGTCTTCAGCAAACTTGAGCAAAGATCATTCTATAGCCTGATAACCTGCTGAGAGTCTGAAGCATGCCATCTTCATTTCAAGTCATGCAAAAGGCCCCTTCTTCTGACAGCTTCCTATGGAGTAGACCCAGCATCTGTCAGAAAGTTTTGCATGCAAGCTACAGAAATCAGCTCTAGCTAATTTAATAAAAAGGGAATTTACTGGGAGGATTTATGGGGAAGCACAGAGAGAGAATGTGAAATGGAACCACTATGGGCAAATGGGTGTCAAGTACCAGTGACGGGTCTCTTCTGGACCCCATCAAACAGGTGCACAAAGTCCAGTCATTTTCTGTCATCTACATTACTCTCCTCAAGACTCCAGAAAGAAGGCACCTGATTGGACCAGCCTGGGGCTTGTGCCTACCCTGTGGCCAGAGCAGAAAGTGATACTAGGTCAACTCTGGTGAGTAAGTACATGTGGCATATCAGCAACAGCTTCTTAGTATCACTTCTTCTTCCACATCTTGGCCTAGAATCTTGGTAGACAATTGCCAGCACATTAACAGCATCTTATCTCAAGATCCTGAATCTCTTTCCTAAGCTCAAACAGAAATGGAATTTGGCAAATAAAGTCCCCACGCCCTAGCCTCCAGTGAGATGACTCTGTGGCATGTCCCAACTGGCTCTGCAGAGGTTCCTCAAGCAAGGTTGGCCCTCACTGCTCACAGTGGTAATCTGTTCATTAGCACATCCTATATTGGTTTATACTTTTTTTATTCTCACTTTCCAACTTGTGCTATCTAAAATGATATCCTAGGGACACCTGGATGGCTTAGTCGGCTACGCATCTGATACCTGATCTTAGCTCAGGTCTCGATCTCAGGGTTGTGAATTTGGGCTCCATACTGGGCTTCAGTCGGGCCATAGGGCCCACTTAAGTAAAAAATAAATCAAATCATCTCCTAAGCAAACTACCTGCACTCAAGTCCTTTACCCAGGGTCTGTTTTGGTAGAAACCCAAATTAAGACAAGTATCATACTAGACAGCCCCACCAATGCTGTCTCCAGTGGGGGGGGGGGGTAATCCAAAAGGAAAAACAGAGTCCAGACACCAGAAGAGAAAACATGTTGGACAGAGTAACAAACAATTTCCATCTCACGCTGGTAGATCTTAGCCTTCTGTATATAGACATCCCACTTTAGAATCATGACCCAAAGTTTTGTCTGCCCAACAAAGTCGGTATGAATCAATTCCTCTTGAAATCCTCAAGGCCAGAGCCGAGGCACTCAGACAAAGGAAAGTCTGATGCAGACACTCTAATGCACAACAGGAAGGCCCTGGGGACCTGTAAATCAGGTAGAATTACTGCTGTCAAGGAGAGTTAATGGGAATATATCTGTCCATCTCATCCCCCAAGATGAGTGGGCATCAGAGTGCCCTCATCACCATGTGGCCCCTCGGATCATTCTGCAGCATATCCTGGGTACTAACAGCCTGGAGATTGTCTAGCCTTATGGCCTGCGCTGATGGTCATTCAAAGCACAGAATACACTTAAGAATTCATGACATTAAAAATGGACCATAAAATCAGGACCAAAGGGATTAAACTCTGAAATCCTTAGGAATTCAGCAGGAATCTGCCTTGGCCTCTGTCTGATTATCCAATATGGGAGAGCTGAGGCTGCTGAGGAGAATCCTGAGGCCTCAGACCCACTCCAAAAAGTGACCAGAGTGTCCACTGCTCACCTGGGACACAGAATGCCCTGAGCATGCAGAAATGTTAATGCCCTGACCCCAAAGAGCTCATAGACAGACCTATAAACAAATAATTATGGTAGAAGCAAAATACACTTAATAGATATTTGTTGAGTTATATTTATGTTGTATTTATATTAATTTCTTGCTCCCACATCTCTGGGTCTGCTGGGTTTTAACTAATCAAAGCAGGGTTGGATTCAGGTGTGCTGAACTTGCCTGTCCTTTGCTGGGATAAGTTAAACTATGGTTAGGACATTTGTATCCTACAGTAATGACAGGAATGCATGAGGGTCAGCTCCACTGCATGAGCACATTCTAAGCTTCTGCCTGAGTCATGTTCACTAACATTCCAATGGCCAGAGTAAGATCAAGAGACAGGAAAGTACACTCCATCCACCATGAGGCCACGACAGATGGGTGAATAATACTTGCAGAAGGGAGATGAGAATATAGGGCCAATAATTCAATGATGAGAAACAAGCAGCCTTAGGAAGATCAAGGAGAAGGAGCTATGTACAGAATCATGCACAGGTCACAGAAGAGCTGTAATAAGAGTGAGAGAAACCCAGTCTAGCTTACAGAGCTATGGGAGGGTTTTCACATCTCATAAAGCTTTCTCCTACCTTAATAAAGACCTATTCCCAAACAGACTGAGGCTGAGCTATAGATGTCCAACTGCTGGACAAAGGGACCCATAGGCTAACATTCTCTCAGTTTCTTTTTCTTTATTCTCAGATCACTGTCACACCTAGGATGACACGGGTGGTCATCTAGGGAACAATTTCAAGAAAACAAGAAAACAATTTCAAGCAGGTGGTGAAAACAGAAACCAGGTTACAGCAAATTAAAATCATGAGGACACTTTCACTTATTCCGGAATTTATTCCAGAATATACTTGAAATGAGACATTTATTCTGGAATTTACTAGAGATGAGAAATGAGAAAAAGGAAGAGAAGGTTGAAGAAGGTACCATTCCAACCTCAGGGCATTTGCACAGGCTTTTCCTTCTACCTGAAACATTTTCCACAGATTTCACAAAGTGGACTCCTCTTTAGCATTCGGATGTCAATTCAACTGCCACCTCCTCAGAAAGACTTACACGAACACCCCTCTCCCCATCTAAAGCATTCCTACCCCACCCCACATCACTTTCTAACATACACCACTATCTTCATTGCATTTATTAGTATCTAGCTTTTTTCCCCCTTGTTGTTGTTTATTGATTTGCTTATTATCCATCCTCCTCACTAAAGTGGGTTTGGGTACCTTTGTTCTGTCTTGTGCATAGAGGAATCAATGATGAATCAATGAATAACTTCAAATAGTGAAGAAAAAGAGAAAGTAGCAATGATGAGAGAGAGGAATACAGAAAGAAGAAGCAAGAGTGGTAATATAGGGAAAAAAACGTGGAAAAATTGAGAAAAGCATAGAAAGCAGTTAAGGAAAGAGGAAGAGAACTTCAGAAGGAAATTGCACCAGAAACAAAAGAGTTAAAATCTGCAGCTGCTGCCCTGACACTAGGGTTCTGAAAGGGCTGACCAAGGAAAATAGTGCTTAACAAGGCTCCGGTGTCTTATTTGCATCTCTTTATCCATCAAAATCTGACCAAAGAGGGATCAAGTTGGAAATTGCCACACATTTTGCATTCTTCCTTTGTGCTGAAAACTATTACAACAACAGCTCAGAACTAGCCCTGCAGGAATAGGAAGGTCAAAAGACAATCTGTTTCTTGTAAATAAATAATAATAAATTACCATGTTTGAATAGACTCAGGAATCCCACTGTGCCTGGAGTGCCACTTTGGATTAGAATCCCTTGCTGACAGCCTAGGACCTGGGGCTCTGAAGGTCCCTGCTGTTCGCCTAAACACCATGTTTTGATTCTGGCAAATCACTGCCTCCTCTCCCCATTTATTCTTTTTTCCCCCTTAGACTCCTACTGGAATTCCAATACTTCACTTTACTCTCTTTTCTTCCACTGATTTATCTTCCCCAATTGTTGTCTGGGAGCATTCATTTCACTAATCCTTCAGTTCACTAATCTGTTCTTTAGCTGTATTCATTATGTTGGCCAACTTCTCTGTGGACAATATAAGTGGCTTCCATTTTTTACAATATACTTTTCATGCCCAAAGAATGTGGCTTTTATTTAATTTCTTTTATAATACATTTTGTATTGTATACCCCACAGTCACCAAATAGCTCTTTGAACCTTTTTCTTTTTCTTTTTAAGATTTTATTTATTTATTTGACAGAGAGAGATACAGCGAGAGAGGGAACACAAGCAGGGTGAGTGAGAGAGGCAGAAGCAGGCTTCCACTGAGCAGGGAGCCTGATGCGGGGCTCGATCCCAGGACTCTGGGGTCATGACCTGAGCCCAAGGCAGACGCTTAATGGCTGAGCCACCCAGGCGCCCCATCTTCAAAACTTCTTATTCCTATTTTATGTTCTGAGACTCTTTGCTTATTTCTCTTGGAATATTCATTTTCCTTAACTTTTAAAAAGTTCTAATCCATTATTTCTGCTTCTTATGGCATAAATCGTTTAAATCAGTGTCTTGTTATATTTTCCTGTGAACTTATATTCCTGTGGGACTGTTTGATATTTCGGCTGTGATGATAAAGGGTAGGGGGGAGGAGCAAATGGAGTTGGAGGAAAGATCCTTGATCCAGCTTCACGCTTCTCCGGGTAAGTTGTGTCGTGAAGACAACCTCCAGGTGTGCTCATGGTCCCTTCCCTTCCTTGCTCCTCCTCTTCTGGGAATGGGCCAGATTATAGGCTGCAGACAATGCTGATCTCCATGGGCTTCCACCCTCTGCTGGGATTGTCCAAGGGCCCACTTGCTTGCCTGCAGTACTTGTGACTGCTATCCACACACACACACACACACACACACACAGAAGCACAGGGCCGAAGCGCTGTTTCCCTGCTCTGAAATAGCAAAGCGTTGGGGAGGAGGCAGCTCTCAAGTTCTCACCCTGCCTGTCTGTCACCTGTGGCACCCAGACCTCTCTTTACCCTGTCATATTAACACTCAGTCACTTTCTCCCTCTTTAAATGATGTTCGTAGTTTCAGTTAGGCTCTAGGATCCATGAATCTCTCCTCCCTGCTGTAGCAGCTCTGGGATTAGATTCAGGAAAGAGCCAGGAGTCTTTATTAATTCTCCACCTCTGCTAGTCTATTCTTCATGCACAGACTGGCGTGTAGGCATGCACAGATAGACACACAAGAAAACATAACGTTGGGGACCTCATGTAAGCGTATTTGCAGGACAAATTTTTCTTGAAATGCTGCAACAGTGGATAAGCCTATCTTAAATTTTGATAGAAATTGTTCAAGTGCCCTTCAAAACAGTGTACCAATTTGCACTGTCAATCTCAGGGCCAATTTCCCTTGAAAACCTGTATACATGGGGTATTACCAAACAATTCAATGTTTACAGGCAAAATGTACAGGAAAAATGACAATGTTCTTTCAATTTGTTATACTTCCGTTATGAGAAAGATTGAATTACTTTTTTTTTGTTTGTGCATTGTACCATTTCCTAAAATAGTCAAAAAGAGGGCTTGATCTGATTGTCTATCATATCTATCATCAAAATGATGTGTGAAATAATTTGTGGAATACGCAGCTTATGGGAAAAAACAATGATTAATAAACACAAAGAAAAATGCTCTAACTAGAATTAAAGAAATGTGAGGTAAAACAATACATACAATACCATTATTTTTTAACTTTGTATCACTGGCAAAGACTTAAAAATGTAATAACTCCCACGGTTGGCAAAGTCCCAATACTGCTATGATTAGCACTAATTCAAATAAAAGTGATGACCTATGACACATTCTCTTGCCCCAAATTCTTTCTTTCCTATTTTCTAATTTCTCAAGCTACTTTAAGGGTAGCATTAAAATCTCTTGCTACTACCTATTTTCTTATTTCCCCTGAACTCACTCACTCACTCACTGTCCCTTAACTCTGCGTGAGAAATAAGACAAGGGGGGAGAGAAATCAGCTAAATTTCTACTGGCCAATGTTTGGCCTCCAAACATGTGACACACAAGGGATTCCCTAGTGTCTTAATTTGGGTTTTCCCCAAAGCAGTCTCTGAGGACTTGGGTGCAGGGAGTTTATTTGGGATATAATACCTGGAAGCAACAGTAGGGGGCGGTGGGAGTGAGGCAGGGGAGGGGTCACCATCACTGGAAAGCAGTTCTGAGCTAGTTAATGCTGTGGGCAAGTGGAGCTCAACGCCATGGGTGATCCTTCAAGAAACAGTACTGCATCTCAGAACTGCCCCTCTGAAGGACAGGAGGCAGGGATCTTGGTTCAATTCTTCCCGTCCCCTCTCCATGGAGGGTTACTCGAGGCTGTTATCTTCCCTGCTTTTCAGGCTGCCCTTCAGAAAAGTACCCTGAAGTGTGAAGGCGGAGGTATGCAGCAGGTACTTGAGGTAGAATGCTGGCAGTGTCCACAAGGACTGTCCTCCAGCACTGAAGCTGTTATAGAGGTAGGCCGAGGGCTTGGAGTGGGTTGCATACCGGCATGCTCCCAGTCCTTATACTGGCCCTCTTGTCTTGTTGCTGCGACTAAGGAAAAGCCTGTGTTGAGGCAAGTTCCCTTAGTTCTAGTGAGGCCTTCTCTTTTCCAACATAGTAATTCTTTTTTTTTTTTTTTTTTTTTAAGATTCTATTTATTTATTTGAGAGAGACACAGCAGGAGTAGGAGGAGGGGTAGAAGGAGAGGAAGAAGCAGGCTCCCACCTGAGCAGGGAGGCTGACACAGGGCTCCATCCCAGGACCCCAAGATCATGAGATCATGACCTGAGCAGAAGTCAGACATTGAATAAGCCACCCGGGAACCCCGGAATAGTATTTCCTAAGGTCACAGAGAAACTCTTAGATGACTCTAAGAAAAATAAAAATATCTCCAACCAAGTGAGGTGGAAATGTCTTGAGCACCTCAAATAGATTTCTTCTCTCCCTAATCCAGGCCCTGAGTCTGAGGGTACTAGTTGAGGTTCTGCTGCAACTATAAATATATGACCCACACTTGCTAAAACCATCCGTAACTACAAAATAAGGGTCTGGAACTCAGGTTAAAAGCCCTTGATGTCCATTGTAATAAAGTCTTCCATTTTCCAGAACTTCCTGCCTCTAAGAGCTGACTGTGGCCTTAGGGGCCCCATCAATAACATCTGTTTCCTTGTTCCTTTTCCTCCAGTGCTAGTCCTTGTGTGGGATTTTTAAGACTTCCCAGCCAACCCTCCATGTGTTAAAAATCCGGGGACACCAGTCACATCTTTCTTCCCCATATGGATTCTTAACCAATTTGAGGAAAAGAGGCAGGGAGCCAGAGGAGGACCGAGAGCAGAATTAGTTTTATTTGAACAGCTGGATTGGAGAACATGACGGGGCTGCCCTTACAAATCCACATTCTGCCACCAGCACGATCCAGATTTACCCACCCAGTTATAGGCTGAGAAGCTGGAGCAAACACAGAAGAGCCTGACTGGTCTTAACAAGGAGAAAGGAAGGGATGCCAAGCCCTCCTTGTCCCCCGGGAGGAGACAGGTCTCAGAGAGGAAGGGAGAGGGGGAGAAAGTGGGGAAGAGGGGCTCGGAGGAAGACCTCGGGTAAAGAGAGCAGGAAGGATGGAAGAGCGCCTGCTGGTACACCCAGCAAGGTTAAGTCAAGCCTTTGCCCAAGTACAAAAGTCCCTTCCCCTCACTTTATTAGAAAGCAGAAGTGTTAACAAAACTACATTCTCTGAGGGGCGCCTGAGTGGCTCAGTGGGTTAAAGCCTCGGCCTTCAGCTCAGGTCATGATCCCAGGGTCCTGGGATCGAGACCCGCATCACAGAGAGCCTACTTCCTCCTCTCTCTCTCTCTGCCTGCCCCTCTGCCTACTTGTGATCTCTCTCTGTCAAATAAATAAATAAAATCTTAAAAAAAAAAAAAAACAAAAAAAAAACTACATTCTCTGAGGGCCAAAGGAGGGAGTAAGGAAAAATGAGAAGGGAACCCGCAAACCACCTGCTGCTGATTTCTGTTAGACCCCGAAACTATACAAAGGAGTTCTGCCACCATTAATGGAAGGTTTTGTACATAAAGAACCTATTTGTGTAGAGGTCCAAAAGGCCAAAACCCCAGGTGTGAGGTCCCCGGTAACCTGTCGGCTCATGTTCTTCTGCACTCAGAGAAAATGATGCAGCTTCCCCTCTTCCAACCTTCCAGGCCTACCTGGACATACCCAGGCATCTGGACCCACCCACCCGAACCCTGAGCACCAAAGACTGCCTCTGAGAAATTATTTACTGCAAGCCTGTTGGGGGGGGGGGGGAATTTGTCACGGCTGCGAAGACAATTGTATTCTCAGCACACACCCTTGTGCCTTTGGGAAGCCTGACCACAAAATGAGTTGATTTTAACTGTGCCTTGCAGGGAATGCACCTATTTTTAGCAATTATCTTTGGAGCCACTGAAATAAAAGCTTCTGAAAATTAATGATTCTCACCAAGGTGTTGGCTTCTTTATATGCAGAGCTGAACTGCACAAGATTAAAGAAAAGCCAGGCAGAGGGCATTAAGGCAAGACTGGTTTTTCCAAGAAGAGAATGAGGAAAGGGTGGTGGTGCCGGCTAAAGGAAAGAGCTCTGGACCTGGAGTCAGGAAATCAGAGTCAGATTCAGGGATTTGGTGTTAAGTCAGCCAATGCAAGAGGGAAGAAATTCAAAGGAGAGAGGAAGGAATCTCAGGTAGGATAGGGAACTGTGTCAGAAGACAAGAGATGACTAATAAAATATGAGTGGAGGTGATGTTTGTCACTTCCAGGATGAAGCAGTGAAAAGCACATGCAGTATTATCTTCCACCCTCAGAACGGAGAAGGCTCCATGTTCCCTTTAGAACCTACCAGAAGGCAGAGTACCATTAGCTGGGGCCGCTGAGCTGAGGATCGCTGGCAACAATGGCAACATGGCAACAGCGGAAGTTGTTTGTCACAGCAATATCCTAGTTTCTTGTAGATCTCCTATCCTAGCATAAATCCCCCAAAGGACTTTGAGAAAAACTGGGTTTTCCATTGCATATGGGATTGAGATTGGCACCGGTTCTATGCCATACCCTTCTCACTGTCCTCTGTTCTGTGCCCAGGGAGGAATAAGCTCCCAGATTGAATCACCAGGTATCCCATACCTTCTGCCCCTTGGATAGAGGCAGCCAATGAGGTGCGACCGCAAGAGCTCAAGGGTAGGAGGAAGAGGAGGTGGCATACTTTGTTCCTGGCCCTCAGCTGGGCTCCACTCTGGCCCACCCACCATGGCCACTCCTGGCTGCTTGGCTGCCCTTCTCCTACTTCTAGGGTTCTTTCAGGCTCTGCTAATACTGCTTCTTCCTTCCTGCCTTTACCTGTTGGTCCTGAGGGTGGTAACAGCCCCTCATGGCTTCTACTCCTGCTTCAACAATCCTTACAGCTCCCCCATTGCTATAAAGACAAGATGCCATTTCCTCCTGAAACTCCTGTTTATTTACAAGGCAACCATTAATTTTATTTAAATTCCAAAGGGTGAGATAAACCCAGCCTGCCACAGGTCTTAGGAGCACCCAGGCAGTTGACATCTGAAGTACAAATAATTATTTCAAAAAATTGTTCTGAAGGGGCCTGGGACATAGGAAGCTTGCGACACGTACGGATCTGAATAGGGAGGAAAGCAAGCTTTCGTTTCAATGAGACGTCCTGGGCCTCCACATCTGTCCATTTTACACTAACTTTACTTGAAAGGAGCAGACTGTCCTCGGTGGAATTGGGCCATAAATCAAGGCTACTAAGATACATTTAGAAACAAATCTCTTGTGGATTTTATCCTGGCTCTAACGGAGGATTTTCAGGATGGGCTGGAGGGAACGTGAGGTGACGCTAAACTCCAGGGGACATTCTTTCTACTTTCCTTCGAAGTTCTCCCCTGACTGGGTAGGGTAGGTGCCCCTCAGGCCCCTCCCTCTCTGCGGCCAGCAGGAGCCTCACTTCCCCGCAGCGAAGCTGAGAATCTCAGCGCTCTCCTTCCCTGCCCTTGATCCCTCTCAGCCACCGAGTCAGGCCTCCACGCTAGGAGCTGGCAGCAGCCAGTAGCAAAGCCAAATCACTAGGATTTGATAGAAGCATAAGATTCCCAATCCTGTTTGATGAATAGGAGGGGAAGTGAGGACCTAATCAATATCGAGTTAACCCAGGAAGTGATGCCAGATGGGAAACTGATGCAAATGGGTGAGAATGAGGTATGTCCAGACCCAAAGCAACGCCAGGGGACACAGCTCAAGTACAATGTGAGTGATGGCCCCTTGTCCCCCAACCACCAGGCTGGGCAATGCGGTGCCCTTGTTCATCCAGAGTCCAGAAGTCAGCTCAGCAAAGACGAATCTTTGCAGTTTGTCAGACAACCGTGGCGGCGGCCCTCTGGCCTTTCACAGACTTCCCAGGTTTGCTTTTAAGGCATGGCTCTCGGAGCCAGGCTTGGGATCGGCTGGATTCCGCTATAAGGTTGGAAATTCTCACAGGAGCCACTACAGCTGCTGATGCGTTAACAGGTCAGGACACTTCGTGGGGTTTACTTAATCCTGAGTCTCCCGACATGACCAAAACGAGGGAAAGAGTGAAAGTTACTATCTGCCGAGATTCATAAATATACAAGTGCATTTTTTGACTCAAGATTCAGACTATTAACTAGCTTTTAAGCATCAAGATATAGGAAAACATGGTGACCAAAAGGCCAATGCTTAGATCACAATCACGCACCTATCACTGACTAGCTGGGTGACCACTTCTTGGACAAACTACTTCACTCCCATGCCTTGGTTTCCCTATGAAGTAGGGATAATATGAGGACCTTCTTCATAAGACTGTTGTGTATAGTAGAGGACTGCACGTTTGGTGCCCAAAATAAGCACATAGGAAGAGCCGTGTAAGTACTTTTTATTCTTCTGTCTAAATGGCTCACAGGCAACTCACTCAAATGTTCACAATGGAGCTCACCCTTTCCTTTCCCTCTGAAACACAAAACTTCTGTAGGCACACTGAGTTACTGATCTTGCAAATAACATCACCATTTCCCCAGGGACTAAAACCCCCCTCTTAAGACTTCTCGCCGCCTCCTTCTGCATCCAGCAACTGATAACCAAATACAGCTACTTCTGTCTTTGAAACATCTTACATGTGTCCTGTCCTCTCAGTAGCCCCCTGCCATGGCCTCATTCAGACCCTGACCTAGAGCCTCTGAAACGACTTCAGGATTTATGACCCTGTTTTCAGCCTCATCCTGAATCTTCATCCCCCATCTCCATCCAACCCTTCACGCTGCTGCCAAAATGATCTCCCTATAACAGATCCAAGTGTGTGTGTTAGGCAGGCTACACTGGGCTACACTGCACAGCAAATTCCAAATCTTGGGGGCTTCACACAATGAAGGCATATTTCTCTTTAAGTAACAATCCAATGCGAGTTGCCTGGCTCTCCTCTGAGCTGTGTCTGTAGTTGTAGCTACACCATCCACAGGCCATGGTCTGGTATTCTCAGCTCTGATCTGAGGATCCCTTTATGGTCCTAAAGAAATCAGCTCGTGTGGGTTATGACTAGCTAATTTGGCCACATTAGAAATTAAAATAGGAAATACAAAAAAAAAATTGTCTTTTTTTTTTTTACTATTTTTTTTTAAAGATTTTATTTATTTATTTGACAGAGAGAGATCACAAGTAGGCAGAGAGGCAGGCAGAGAGAGAGAGAAGGAAGCAGGCTCCCTGCTGAGCAGAGAGCCCGATGCGGGGCTCGATCCCAGGACTCTGCGATCATGACCTGAGCCGAAGGCAGCGGCTTTAACCCACTGAGCCACACAGGCGCCCCTTTTTTTACTATTTTTTCATTTAAAAATAATAGTAACTCATTACATGGTTATATAAGTACATTTATAAAGAATAAAATAATGAAACAAATAGGTAAATAGAATGTGTTGCTCCAGAACAAAAAATGTAATAAGAGAGGTATTGTGTTATTTTTGCAAACCTTTTTAACATATGACTTAAAAAAAAAGGGGGGGCTGGATTCTCTTATCTGCTTCTATTTTCAATCTATTGTGATAAGTGTGTTGGTTGAAGTAGATGAAGAAAATCTATCCTCCACAGATGTGTAATTGAAAAAAGAAGAATTGAAAAGGAAAAATGTTGTAATAATGTTTTCAGATAATTGTGGATATTCTTTTTTGAAACTATCCCAAAATTTGACAAGTGCTTATTTTCTTAAAGGTTATTTGCAGTGTAGAATATGAAATCCTATCAATGAACTTTTCATATTCTGCTACCTTAAAACACACTGGTCTATCATACAGTCTGATGGATGTTTTACCTGCATGACTTTGCAACACCATGCACTGATCATTTGGAAAATGATGGTTCACTGACTTATGCAGATCTTCCAAATGTTGTCACATTTCATTATACAACATTTTTTAAAAATCACATCAATTAATATCACCAATTTCATCAAAATGTCTCTAAGAATTGGAAAGCTGTCAAGCTCATGGTAGCAGATACAAGTTTTTAAAGACCCTCATTCTCTCCTGGGGGATGTACTTTATCCACCGCTACAAATACTGTAAATACTGTCAGTTGCTTTCCTTATAGTGATAGGTTTCCTCCATTCACTCTCAAGAAAGCTTCTGCCAAATATGCAAATTTGAATAACCATAGTCAGTCATTCTTTTAAGTAATTTAGATCATTAAAAATAACTATATTTTCCAAAACAAAAACTTAGTAATGGGAATGGCATCATGTTACATTTTGAAAAATCCATTTAATTTTGGGCTTGCAACTCAGTTGCATTTTCTCAAGATAGTCATCATACCTTGGTTTGCAGAAGTACCTGATGCATATATCCCAATTCATCACAGAAATTAATAATAAAAATACTTGTACTTAAGGCTCAGGATCTAGTAGAATAAATAATTTTTACTACTATGTCAAGTATATTTATAACTGGAGCTGGCATTCTTTTTTTTTAAGATTTTATTTATTTACCTATTGAGAGAGAGCATGAGCAGGGGGAAGGACAGAGGGAGAGAGAGAGAATCTCAAGCAGACTCTAGGCTCGGCATGGAGCCCTACATGGGGCCTGATCCCACAACTCTGAGATCATGACTTGAGCCAAAATCAAGAGGCAGATGCTTAACCAATTGAGCCACCCAGATGCCCACGGCATTCTTCTTTTTAATGCAAATGTGTAGCAATGAACAACAGAGTGACCAATGGTGTAGTTTTGGCGTCATTGCCCTAATTCATGCTTAAGTGCCAGTTTTTTTTTTTTTTTAAAGATTTTATTTATTTATTTGACAGAGAGAGAGACAGAGAGGGAACACAAGCAGGGGGAGCGAAGAGAAGCAGGCTTCCTGCCGGGCAGGGAGCCTGATGTGGGGCTCGATCCCAAGATTCTGGGATCATGACCTGAGCTGAAGGCAGACGCCTAACGACTGAGCCACCCAGGCGCCCCTTAAGTGCCAGTTTTATCATGTAGTTGTTTTAGCTTTATTTTGACTTTAGTTTGATTATGAAAATAGTTTTGAACTCACAGATCTCCTTCAAGGTCCCAGAGATTCTCTGGGATTGGTTTTCCACACTTTGAGGACCTACTGGCCTACCCCACTCTTACTAATACAGTATTTTACATCCCAGCTTAATAAGCTTCCCATCACCCAGGGCAGCGCTATTCAAAGTTGTTCCAGTTGAACTGGTGCCTGTTCACAATCCACAACAATATGAAGAAATTTATAGTGAGCATTTAGAAGTGTTTATTGAGGTGTGCCTTGTGGTCAGTTAAGTTGAATAAGCATCTGCCTTCAGTTCATATCATGATCTCAGGATCCTGGGATCAAACCCCACATTGGCGGGGGCGGGGAGTCCCTGCACAGCAAGGGAGTCTGCTTTTCCCTCTCCCTCTGACCTTCCTCCTTGCTGTGCTCTCTCTGTCTCTACTAAATAAAATCTTAAAAAATATATAGAAATTTTATGTCTGTGGAAACTGATGAAAAAAAATAAGGATTTCTATATGTCTTCGCTTTTTACATCACTTTGTAGATAGACACTTACTCTAATTGTATCTTACAAAATATCCATCTGTGACAAACTGGAATTTTTGAAAAGTTCCTAATTTCCAGATTAGAATTTTTTTTGAAAGTTTCTTTCCTAATGGGAGAAGATATTTGCAAATGACATATCAGATAAAGGGCTAGGATCCAAAATCTATAAAGAACTTATCAAAGTCAACACCCAAAGAACAAATAATCCAATCAAGAAACAGGCAGAGGACATGAACAGACATTTCTGCAAAGAAGACATCCAGATGGCCAAAGACACATGAAAAAGTGCTCCACATCACTCGGCATCAGGGAAATACAAATCAAAACCACAATGAGATACCATCTCATAGCAGTCAGAATGGTTAAAATTAACAAGTCAGGAAATGACATACTGGCAAGGATGCAGAGAAAGGGGAACCCTCCTACACTGTTGGTGGGAACGCAAGCTGGTGCAGCCACTCTGGAAAACAGCATGGAATCTCCTCAAAAAGTTGAAAATAGAGCTACCCTATGCTCCAGCAATTGCACTACTGGGTATTTACCCTAAAGATACAAATGTAGTGAGCCAAGGGGCACGTGTACCCAAATGTTTATAGCAGCAATGTCCACAATAGCCAAACTAAGAAAAGAACCTAGATGTCCATCAACAGATGAATGGATAAAGAAGATGTGGTATATATACACAATGGAATACTATGCAGCCATCAAAAGAAATGAAATCTTGCCATTTGCGATGACATGGATGGAACTAGAGGGTATTATGCTGAGAGAAATAAGTCAATCAGAGAAAATCACATGATCTCCCTGATATGAGGAAGTTGAGAGGCAAAGTGGGGGGCTTGGAGGGGTAGGGAAGGAAAAGATTAAACAAAATGGGATCAGGAGGGAGACAAACCATAAGAGACTCTTAATCTCACAAAACAAACTGAGGGTTGCCGGGGGGAGGTGGGTAGGAAGAGGGTGGTTGGGTTATGGACATTGGGGAGAGTATGCACTATGGTGAGTACTGTGAAGTGTGTAAACCTGGCGATTCATAGACCTGTATCCCTGGGGCTAATAATACATTATATGTTAATAAAAAAAAATTTTTTTTAAGTTTCTTTCCTAACTTAGCCAATACTATACAGTCTTGATTATTGTGGCTATAGTATTGATTATTGTGGTCTTCAAATGGATAAAGTGATTCTTCCTACTTCTTCAAAATTGTTTTAGTTATTCTAATTCCTTTACACTCATATATAAATTTTATAATAATCTTGTCCATTATCTACAAAATATCTTGCTGGAATTTTTATATAAATTGAGATAAACCTGTCAATTTGTGGAAAACTGATGTCCTTACTATATTGTAAATCTTTAGCATGTTCAGGCTTCCAATCAATGAACATGGTTTGTCTCTATGTTTATTTAAATCTTCTTTTCTTGGGGTGCCTGGGTGGCTCAGTGAGTTAAGAGGCTGACTCTTGATTTCAGTTCAGGTCATGATATCAGAGTCATGAAATCAAGTCCTGTGTCGGGCTTCACACTGAACCTGAAGGCTGCTTAAGATTCTCTCTCTCCCTCTGCCACTCCACCCCAACTCATGCATGCATTCTCTAAGAAAATTAAAATAAAATAAATATTTATAAATCTTTTCTTTCTTTCATCAACATTGTGTGGCTTTCAGCATAGAAGAATATGCTTTATTAGATCTATACCTAAGTATTTTATTTTGAGAAGGTTATAAATGGAATCATAGTTTTAATGCCTATACGTTCACTACTGGTAAACACAAACACAAATTATTTTTATGTTCATTTTTTATCCTGTAACCTTGCCAATTCACTTATTAGTTCCAGGAGTTTTATTTTTTGTAGGAGTCCTTGGAAATTCCTACATAGACAATCATTGTCATCTTCAAATAGGAACCTATTTGAGTTCTTCTTATCCAACCTGTAGAGCTTTAATTTCCTTTCCTTGCCATTGCACTGGCTAGAATTTTTCAGCATTATGTCAGTTCTCCATTGCAATTGGAGAACATGTTTTGTATTATTTCAGCTCTTTTAAATTTGTTGAGGTTTGCTTTATGGCCAAAAACATGTTCTACCTTGGAATATGTACTATGAGCACTTGAAAAGAATGTGGAGTCTGTTGTTGCTAAAATGAATGTTTTGTAAATGTTGATTAGATCCCACTGACTGATGTTACTGAGTTTTCTACATCCTAATTGATTTTCTTTCTAGTTGTTCTATCAATTTTTAAGAGAGAAATATTAAAGATGCCAACTATAAATGGAAATTTGTCTATTGTCCCTTTCTTTTCAGTTTTTACTTCACATATTTTGCAGGTTTGGTTTTTTGTTTGTTTGTTTGGTGCTTACATGTTTAAGACTGTCTTTTTGTGGGTTAATTCTTTTGTCATTATATCACAGCCTTCTCTGTCTGTGGTAATTTTCTTTGCTCTGAAGTTTACTTTACCTGGTATTGATATAGTGACTTCTGTTTTCCACTGATTAATATTTGTATTTTTCCATTATTTTACTTCACCCTATATTTTTATATTGAAGTGAGGTTCTTACAGGTGGCATATAATTGAGTCATGTTTTTAAATATACTCTGCCAATATCTTTCTTTTAGTTATTCTATTTAGATCACTTACATTTAGTGTAATAATTGATATCTTAGGGCTTAAGGCTCCTTTATTTGTTGCTTCTTGTTTGTTCTCCCAGTTTTTGTTTTTCTCTTTTTCTTGCCTCCCTGTATGTTGAGAATTTTAGAATTCCATTTATGTAGGATTTTTTTTTAAGTGTATATCTCTTTGTATAGCTTTTTAGAGACTGTTCTTATTGTTATGGTACATATACATAACTTACCACAGTCTATTGGTGTTGCAATTTTACCACTTTAAGTGAAATGTAGAAACCTAACCTACGAAGTTTTGTTTTACTTATTAATAATTTGTAATTGTTTTAAGTAATTTCTATACAAATGTTTTAGAGCCATATCCAACAGTGTTATAATTTTTTTAAAGATTTTATTTATTTATTTGACAGACAGAGATCACAAGTAGGCAGAGAGGCAGAGAGAGAGAGAGAGGGGAAAGCAGGCTCCCTGCTGAGCAGAGAGCCCAATGTTGGACTCGATCCCAGTACCCTGAGATCATGACCTGAGCGGAATGCAGAGGCTTAACCCACTGAGCCACCCAGGTGCCCCCAGTATTATAATTTTTGTTTCAACTGTCAAACACGATCTAGAAAACTCAAGAGGGAAAGGAAAGTATGTATTCCCCAAATTTTTGCTTACTGGGTTCTTTCTTCCTTCCTGGTGTTCCAAGATTCTTTTACCATGACTTTCTGTTTAGAGAACTCCCTATAGTCATTATTTTGGGGCAAATCTTTTGGACACAAATTCTTTTAGTTTTTCTTCATCTGAAAAATGTCTAATTTCTCCTTCATTCATCAAGATATTTTCACTAGTATAGGATTCTGAATCACCAGCTATTTTATTTCAGTACTTGAAAAATATTGTGTCACATCTTTCTGACCTCCTGATTAGAAATCTACTGTCATTTAAATCCTTTTCCCCTACAGATTAGTTGTCATTTTTCTCTGGCTGTTTTCAAGATTTTTTCCTATGTCTTCAGTTGTCAGAAGCTTAACTCTGATATATTCTGGCATAGATTTCTTTCAGTTTACCCTTCTGAGAGTTGATTCAGCTTCCTGAATCTGTAAGTTTATGCTTTTTGCCAAACTGAGGAGCTTTCAGCCATTATTTCTTAAAGCACTTTTAAAAACTCCATCCTCTTTTTCCTCTCTTTCTGGGCCTTTGATGACATGAATACTAGATCTTGTGCTATAGTCCTGCGGGTCCTTGAGGATCTGTTCATATTTTCCAGTCCATTATATTTCTGTGATTTCTATTCTATCTTCCAGTTCAGTTATTCTTTTTTCTGTCCCTTCTATTCTGCTGCTAGCCCATTCACTGAGCTTTCTATTTCAGTTTCTGTTTTTAAGTTCCATTATTTCCATTTCATTCTTCTTTAGGTCCTCTGTTTCTTTGATAAGACTTTACATTTTTTTCACTTGTTTAAAGCATTGTTTACAATTTCTTGTTGAAGCATTTTATCATGGCTACTTCAAAGTATTTGTCAGATACTTCCAACATCTCTATCATTTCAGTGTTGGCATCTATCAATTGTCTTTTTCTATCAGTTTGAGACTTTCCTGGTTCTTGGTTTGAGGAGTAATTTTCAACTGAAAGCTGAACATTTTCATATTATGTTAGGAGTCTTTGGATCTTATTTAAACTTTCCATTTTATGGATTTTTCTGATACCACTCTGAAAGCAAAAGAGGGCATGCCACCTCATCCTGCCAGATGGAGGCATAAACACAGGTTCCTCACTTTGTCTTCACTGACATCCAAATGGAATGTTCCTCATTATTGCAGGGATGGGAGTTCTAGTTTCATGTGGTCTCCATGGGCACCTTGGTGGGAGCTGCCTTGTAACCCCCAAGCAACGGTGAGGTTGTATCTCTACCTAGGCCTCCTGTGGCTCCCTAGAGTGGAGAGGGAAGGCATTCCATTATCTTGAATAAGGGTGAAACTCCAGACTCTCCACATGGTCTCTGTTGATACACAAGATGAGGATGGGAGAACTTGTTGGGACAGATAAAGTCCCAACTTCCTAATCAGCATTCTCTGATACTATCCACTGTACCTTGCTAAATTCTCAAAAATTAGAAATCTAGGCTTCCCACTCAGCCTTTGCTGGTGTGGTTGGGAGTGGGGCCAGAGTTTCTGTGGTGCTTAGCCTCAATAGAGCAGTTATTGTATAAGTTTTATCTCTTGTTAGGTTGTTCTTTTCCTGGTGCTTTGACTGGGTGACCAGGCTTTTACTGGGGTGCCTTTGGTTTTTTTGGTATGTGTTCTTTTAAATCTCTGCTCTACTAGCACTCTGGGTAACTGGCTTCTTCAGCTCCAAGTCCAGAATATGAAGTGAAAATAAAAACAAGTGAGTTCACCAACATAACATGTTTCCTGATCCCTAGCCAGTCTGCCTTCTCTATGCCTTTTGGAGTCTTATATTTGTTTTATGCACAAGAGCCAGAAGTTTTAGCTTTACCTAGCAGGAAGAATAGGAGAAAGTACATCTAGTCTGTCTTCTCCAAAGAGAATCTAAAACTAGTTTTTAGGGGGGAAAAAGTTAGTAAAGAAAAAATAGTCACTCTTATCTTCTCTCCTTTTCTACCTTCTTTCCTGCTAAATTTACAAGTGTTAGCAACCTGAAGTTATCTCCTTCCACTTTTCTCCATACTTATTTAAACAATTACAAATCAAACACACACACACACACACACACACACACACACACACACACACTGAGTTTTTCTCGTGCTTTTTGCCAGAACAAAATGGTGTTATATAAGTTCCTATGCAACTTGAAATTTTCATTAACACGTAATAAGGGTCCTTTCAGGTCAACAGTCATAGATCTAACTCACAATACTTATTAGCTACTTACTATTCCATAATATAGAAGGGCCACACTTAATTAAGTCATTTTTAATGTTGTTGCTTCAACAAATAATTTTATTTATGTAGGCTAGATTACTAAAAGTGGGGCAGATCAAAACAAACAATATGTGTATTTTAAAGTTGAATAAATATGGCATAGCTATGGTCCCAAAATGACTGTGATGATTCATATCTCATCTACCAATGATATATGAGAATACATGTTTCTTCCAGCATCTTTTCCAGCTCTAGGCATTTTCCCTCATTTTTAATTTTTGCCAGTCTTCCAGGGGTAAAATAGTATCTTATTTTGATTAACATATATCTACTGGCCACTTGTATGATCCCATTCATGCCTTTTTCCATTTTTCTGTTGGGTGTTAGTATATTGCTCATCAGTTTGTGACAGCTCATTGTACAGTTTTATCTGTCATATGTATTACAAATTTATTTTCTCTGTCTAACTCCAACCTATTGCCAGAGCATTTTGTGAACATTTTCCTTATCACACTTACCATGTCGCACTGTCCTTTGCTGACAATTGCTGTCTCTGCAGAGGCTATGTCCCTGAAGCTAAGGATCATTTGCTAAACTCTGTAGCCCCAGTCCTAGGCAGTAATTTGTGCATAGTAGGTGTTCAAAGGGTGCTTAAATTGATTGTGGAATTTCTGTCTCAATAAAAAGGTCCCTCCATGTTCCCTTTCCTTTGTGCCATCTGAGTGACGCATTAATTACAGATGTTCCATCAAATGTCAAACTAACCTCAACAATTACAACTTGAAGCAAAGAGCCCAGCCAAAATGACAGGACCCTCATCCTCGGGACTGAGCTGTGGACATGAGAAAGGACAAGAAAATTGCACCATCTGCTTAAATTTAGATAAAAGGACTCAGCTCCTACAGGACATTGTATGAGAGGGGAGGGAATGTGCTTATTTGCTATTCCGGGTTATGAAGCCTATTTTCATGTTATGTGTCATTTATGGAACAATCTGATGTTACAGATGGCTTGAAGCTTTTATGCTGCAAGACGAGGGAGTGAGACAGAGGAGGAAGTCATTTCTCCTCAGTCTTATGGACTGTCCCCCACTCCAGCAAACTGGGGAGGCTCATGGTCAGCCAAAGCCACCAAAATAAAATGGGACAGAGTGGGGGCTGGATAGAGGATGAAAGCAGAATGTAGGGGTGTGGGGGGGATACCAAGTGGAGGAAGGCATGGGGAAATAGAGGGTAAAAGTGTTTAAGGGACAGAATGGACTACAGTATCTGGGGAGCCCCCAGAGGTAGAAGAAAGAACTCAGTCCTGGAATTTAAAGCAATGTTAGTTCTAATCTTGCCTGTGTTACTTATCTCCACCCCCTACCCCATGCTGTCCAAACTGACTGGTCCCCTTAATGGCACACACAGCTACGGGCAGCAGCCTCTCCTCCATCCCACCTCTCTGTTGCGTTGCCATGGAAGATCTCCCTGTGCTGCAGTCCACACTGGGTTGCTTTTGTGTGCTTGATGCTGTTGCTGGCCTCTTAGATGCAACAGGATTCATCCCTGGTTCCATAGGTCACCCTAATTTACCTGACATTAAAAGACTTGTTTTTCCCTGATTCCATTTCCATAGCTGATCCTTGCCTCTGAGACCCTGATGCTAGAAAAGTCCAGAAGTCTACATCATGCTGCCAGTCCCAGAGAGGTCATGCCTGGCCATTCCAGGGCATCTTCCACTGGCCTAATTAAACGCTTTCAGGAAACAGGGTCATGTTGCCCTCATATGGCAGTCCCTGCAATAACCATGTGACCTGAGTGTGATAGGTGAAGAGGGAATGTGATTAACAGTGTGTGCATTAGTTTGTATTAGATTCGCATGAATGTGATTAGTATCTCATTGGAAAGAAAAATGGAAGAGATACCACTCACAATATATACTACCTAGGAAAACTTTTAATTACAAATGTGAAAGAACTATATAATGAAAATACCAAAGGACAGAAAAGAAAACCTAACTAAATTGAAATACATGCCATTCTCCTAATTAGGAAAAGACTCTATTTTAATGAGATGCCATTCTTCCCTGCTATGGAGTGAACATTTAGACCCCTCACCCTAAATTCGTATGTTGAAGCCTTATTCTTCAATGTGAAGGTATTTGGAGGTGGAGGTCTTCGGGAGGTAATTAGGATTAGGTGATGTCATAAGGATGGGGTCCTCATGATGAAATCAATGCTCTTATGAAGAGAAGAAGAGACATAAGAGCTCTCTCTGTCTCTCCACCATGTGAGGAAGAGCAAGAAAGTGAACATATACAAGCCAGAAGGGGGTCTTCACCCAACCTGACCTTTTTGGACATCTAGCCTCCAGAACCATGAAGAAGAGATTTCCATAGTTTAAGCCACCCAAATCTCAGGTATTTTGTTAAAGCAGCTCAAGGTGATTAAGACATTCCCTGAATCCTTATGAAATTGTCCACAATTATAATTGAGTTCCAATATTTTTGGAACTTAGTAACTTGAAAAGAACTTTCTTCTGGGGGAAAGAAACATATGCCTAGGAACCGCTAAGAAAAACTTAAAATAGAAGAATAATGACAAGAGACCACATATCACAACACATTATGGAGCTACAATAATAAAACAGTGTTGATATTAGTTTGGGGATAGGCCAATGGATTAAGAGAACACAATTTGAATGTCCAGATATAAACAGATCAGAATTCAGTATATGATAAAGATGGAATTTATCATCGGTGAGAGCAAGAGGGGATTATTCAATAAATGGTGTTATGGTGAGACTGTCCATTCAGGGAAAAAATAAGTTAAATTCCAACTTTATGCCAGCTACAAAAATCAATTGAAATGGAATTAAAAACTAAATGGAAAAAGTAAACACTAAAGGTACCATAACACATTTACTTATTACAACAGCCCTAAAAGATAGCTATTTGATTCCCATTTTGAAGATGTAGAAACTCAGGCTAAGAGAGATAAGGTGGCTTACTTGAGGTCACACAAGGTCACACACCAGCAGTTCACAGAGGATCACAGACACTTTGTTCTCCAGATGTCCCTATTAGGTGAATTTACCTTATAGTTTTCTTTCAACCTAACTCATCATTCTTAGCAAATGAACTCCACCTCCAGGACAGAGCCCAGGCAAAGAACCTGATGAGCCTTAAGTTAAACAAACCTCCAGTGTTGGGATACCTGGGCGGCCCAGTCAGTTAAGCATCCAACGCTTGAATTCAGCTCAGGTCATGATCTCAGGGTCGTGAGATCAAACTCCGCATGGGGCTACCTGCTTGAAATTCTCTCCTTCTGCTCCTCTCCACCATGCTCTCTCTTTCTCTCTCTCTCTCTCTCTCTCTAAAATAAGATAAATAAATCTTAAAACAAATAAACAAACAAACAAACAAAAAAAAACCCCAAAACTTTTGGTTTCACAACCTGGGCTGTCTCTATGAGGGTCACACAGTCCCTGTACTGATGCCATGGGGAACCCCATTGGGGGCAATTCAAATCAGAATTAGTGGTCTTGTGGTGCTTTAACAGCATGGTTTAGTGATTGGGAGAGACTGTTCTGGGGAAAGATGAGCAGGTACTTCCTGAAGAGACTGGAGAGGCCTGCCTATCAGCTCACCCTTTAGCCAAGAGTTTCTCCCAAGGAGATGGAGGCTCAGTCATTTCACACTCATCCCCCACCATGTCCCAGTACTGAGAGGAGCTCACAGATGGCAAGGGGAAAGAGACACAGCGTTCAGCTCCCGATGTGTTCAGTGCTGTACTAGGGTCTTCACAGAGCTCTGCAGAAAGCAAAAGGGTGCACAACTGACTCTCCCCAATCCTGACTTCTACTGCCTTCCACTTACTCTAATCATATCGAACTCCCCACATCTCCTGTCTTCTCACAGTCTATAGCATCTCTGAGTCTAAGCCTGTAACTCCCCCAGTTCTTCCAGACCTTCCTATTTCCCCAGTCCTTCCCAATTGTCTGCCTCTCTTAGACACTCCTAGTCCCAGATTTCCTGTCTATTCTGTAAACACAGTTTGCCCCAAGTGACTCCCATGTGTTCCACACCAAAAACAGTTCCTCCCCATCTCTTCCATCTTCTTAATTCAAGAAGGGAGAACCCCTTTGAGAAGGGCTTAGAAGGATATATAGTCTTATATAGTCTTTCAGGGAGAAGGGCAGGAAATAGAGTTCCAGGCAAAACTGATGTGGGGAGAGCAGGGAGGCATGGGCAGTAATGTTTCAGAGTGGCCTGAGTGAAGTATGCATAGGCATGGAGGCTGGAGGGTGGACACCGACCAAATTCGAAGGATCCAATATTTATGCCAAAAAAGAGTTGGGCTTAATCCAATAGGCAATAGATATTCATTAAAAAATGAAGTTCTGGAAGGCACAAGCCCTCTTTTCTCCCAGAATTATAGGTTGCAATGGAAATCTATATATGGCCTCTTGTCTTACAAACTCTTATGATGTCAAGAGTCCAAGACCCTCAACTTCAAATTACTTCAAGTGATACTGGTTATGTGAAATGCGTAAGGCTGGCACAATCTAGTCATCTCTATTTTTGTGGTAAATCTGGAGAGCCATAACTGTCAATCAGTACCTTGCCTGATACTTTCTAGATACTCTTGCTGGCTTCAGACTCCTCCTCCAGGCTCCTTCCTAAGGCTCATGAGGGACTCAGATTCTGCCTCTGCCCAGGATGACAAGCACTGATCAACGACAAACACTGCTCTCATATCCTGACACTTTGACCCCGTGAACACTTAAACTCTGATACACATTTGAGAGCTTTACAAACAATATTCCTCTTTCTCGATCAGCTTTTTTTTTTGTAACATTGTATTTATTTATTTGACAGAGAGAGAGAGAACACAAGCAGGGGCTGTGATAGGCAGAGGGAGAGGGAGAAGCAGTCTCCTAGCGTGGACCATGACATAACCAAAGGCAGACGCTTAACCAACTGAACTGTTCAGGCGCCGCAGAATCAAACTTAAAAAAACAAATTTTTTGGGCGCCTGGGTGGCTCAGTGGGTTAAGCCACTGCCTTCGGCTCAGGTCATGATCTCGGGGTCCTGGGATCGAGTCCCACATCAGGCTCTCTGCTTAGCAGGGAGCCTGCTTCCTCCTCTCTCTCTCTGCCTGCCTCTCTGCCTACTTGTGATCTCTCTCTGTCAAATAAATAAATAAAAATCTTTAAAAAAAAAAAAATTTTTTTTTTTTTTTAGATCTGCAAATTTTGACCCAGAAGAAACAGATGGACTTGATAGAAATGATGACTGTTACACAAAGTACAAGCCAGGATCAATAAAATTTGATACAGAAAATACCTAATCAACACACAAATTTTTGTTTTGAATTTTAAATGAAAAAGAGTTGAAAATGAAAATGAACGTGGTTTCAGTAGAATTAACATTTCTTTAAATGGTCTAACTGCTCCGGACAAAATAGGTAAGGGATTAAATTGGCTTAATGGAATTCACTCCAGAAAACACTTTCTGGATAGAAAGTCAACCTGAGTTGGTATAATTTTAAATAAAAGCATTGGATTCAAAATGGTTTCAGGGTCAAAAAAGCAGGAGTGGGACCTCTGGGTGGCTCAGTTGGTTAAGTGTCTGACTCTGGATTTCAGCTCAGGTCCTGATCTCAGGTTCCTGGGATCAAGCCCTACGTCAGGTCCCATGCTCAGCACCAAGTCTGCTTGAGATTCCCTCTCTCTGCCAACCCCATATGTGTACACTCTCTCTTTCAAATAAATACTAAATCTTTTTTTTAAAGATTTTATTTATTTATTTGATAGATCACAAGTAGGCAGAGAGGCAGGCAGAGAGAGAAGGGGGGAAGCAGGCTCCCTGCTGAGCAAAGAGCCCGAAGCGGGGCTTGATCCCAGGACCCTGAGATCATGACCTGAGCTGAAGGCAGAGGCTTAACCCACTAAGCCACCCAGGTGCCCCTAAATACTAAATCTGAAAAAAAGAAAGAAGGAAAGAAAGATAGAAAGAAAGAAAGAGAGAGTAATAATCCTTATAGTCAAAACAGAGGGGTCAACATAATGAGGTCAAAACATCCACTGGTGTAGCAACAGACTTAAGTAGACACTGTGCTGGGTGACTTCAGCTGTCCACAAAGCAGAGCCTTTGACCGTCTTAAAAAAAATTTTTTTTAAAGTCTAGGATTCTGAAGAAATAAGCCAGTCACACAGAAACATGTGAGTCCCTTAAATACCTGGAATACTTGTAAGAACACAGGGTGAGATGTGAAAAAATGGGCGAACGTTTGTCCCGGAGGATAACAGGAGAATGGACTCATAGAGACGTGGGGATGAAATGAGACAACCCCCCAAATACACTGAACTCCCCACCTCCTAAGAACACAACAAATACTATCTCTGGTCGTAGTCCCAGCAGTACTAGTAGTATCTACGAGGCTTAGCAAGAGACTTAAGTGTTATAAAACTAGGTTAGATTTAAAGAAACTTCTTATATTTCTTGCTCTCCTCCTCAAAGTCATTTCTAACCAGTTCCTACTGCCTGTTTCCTATGCGTGTGTGCGCGCACACACACACACACACATTCACACACACTACATGGGCATGTGCAAGGCTCTGCCCTTGTGTCTTTACCCTGGCCATTCCTCTTCCTGGAATGCCCTCTCTTTCATCCCCACCCGAAAAATATTCATGTGTCCTTCACGACCCAGATCAAATGTCAGTTCTTCTATGAATTTTCTATTGGCTTTTCTGCCATGCTTTTAGAGCCTTTTATTCATATTTTATCACCTCATATTATAAAAGTTTGTTGCTATTTCCCTCTTAACTGAGGTCCTTGAGGATCCTTCTCCTTGAGCTCTCAGCACCTGGCACCCAGTAGACACTCAGTAAATATTTATTCAGGCCGGAGTTACTAATGACATCGAAATTAGGATAAATCCTCCCTCTAAAGAGATTCATTAGTGTAATCGGGCTGGTTTTGCAGAGAGAATTAGATTGTATGCCTTTGAATAGGAACAATTCTGGTTAGTAAGAAGTGTTCATATGAAATGCCAATTTAATGTTAAGAGAAAGGTCTGGAACATTCCACAGAGCTGTGCAGATGTTCACTTGCAAACGCTTGCGATTGTTGTGTTTGCAAGTTTTCCAAATCAGCAAAGATTCCCTTACTGACACAGCCAAGGGGATTAAAGGACTTCCCCCGACTGTAGCCACAGAAGCCCTGGGGACTTACGCCACACTGACATCCAGAATGGTTTGATGCTGCGAGAGGATTCCTATTTCAGCTAACCATTGTGAAGAGATAATTTATTGAGATATTAACAAGTTGAGATGTATAAGAACAATAGTGTATTTTGTGCTTTGGAGTTTGAACATCTCCCTGTAGGAGAAGTTAGCCAGGCCTTCGTTTTCTCTGTCTTCAAGTGGTTTTCAGAGCAGACAAAGTTCCTGAAAGGCGGCATCCTTCCCCGACTTTTGTTAAATCCTGAGATCACCAAGAAGATGATTCTAGGCATCCTGGTAGAGGGACACTGGTGAGTGCCAAAAGGAGGTGAGTAGAAGGAGAAGGCAGAAACACAGAGAGAACAGAGATTCCACTACAAAAACAAAGGAATGGGTCCTGAGTCACAGGAATTATTAACCCATACCCCAACAGAGCCCAGAAGATTTGGCAGGACTTTTGGGGAAATGACTATGTGGTGCATCGGGGAAGGCTGAGTCCCACTCACACCTAGACTTCCAGCCCCAGTGAAAATTTTCATGCCCAGGCACAGGACAGAAGTTGAACTTCCCAATTTCAAGGCACCCTATCGACTTATTACAGGTAAAGAGGATAGGCAAAAACCAGAAGGGGCCTCCCCAAATATTTAATGTCACCTAAAACCCCACACACACCTCCATGGTAGGTCAGAAGAGTAGAGTGACTTCCAATAAAGATATGATAGAGTCTCCCATTGGCTAGGAAGGTAGTTGGTTCCAAGTAGAATTTAAGGAGATAAAGTGAAGTGACATTTCTTGCATAAACTGGATGGGGGCTATGCATTCACTGGCTGCATCCTAAGAAGGCCCCGCTGGAGAACACGGGAGCATGTTCTGTCAGTGGAACCTGACTGCTTACACAGGGCATGTTCTCCCTGACAAGGCTAGCCCTGCAACTCCTCAAGCGCTTGCCGTCATGTACTTGCTTCCTCGTGGCCTGGAAGCTGCTGGGTCAATGTCGAGTTTACCTTGCTGTGTCGCAACTGGACCCATTATCAAAATCCTTATGTTTCACAACCAGCACTGAGATCTACTGAACTCACCAGACACCACTAATATTTAAAGTTCCAAAGCTTCTTTTTTTTTTTTCATTTTTCATAAATTTCTCATTTTCATAAAGAGGTTCATTCAGTCAATACACAGGTATTTAGTGTTTTCTATGGGTCAGGCACTGTGCTAGGATACACTAGAAAGTAGCTAGTCCTAAATAATAACACTTTTTATGGGGTTAATAACACTTTTTACTTGTATTCTTATGGGGACTGGATGAACAGCTAGCTCCCTGGAAACCATATTTCATTATAATTTTTTCTTTTTTTTTTTTTTTTTAATTAACAAATAATGTATTATTAGCTCCAGGGGTACAGGTCTGTGAATCGCCAGGTTTACACACTTCACAGCACTCACCATAGGACATACCCTCCCCAATGTCCCTAACCCCACCCCCCTCTCCCTATCCCCCTACCCCCCCCGCCCCCCACAACCCTCAGTTTGTTTTGTGAGATTAAGAGTCTCTTATGGGTTGTCTCCCTCCCGATCCCATCTTGTTTCATTCATTCTTCTCCTACCCCCCAACCCCCCACGTTGCATCTCCACTTCCTCATATCAGGGAGATCATGGAAACTGTATATCATTATGATTTTATAGCAAGAAAGGAAAAGGAGAGAGGTCCTGTTAGTCCAGATGCTTTAAGTGCCTCACATGCCCAGGACAATGACAGCAAGCTCCTCTGAGGTAGGTGACCTCTGAAACCATGGTAGAGAGATAGAGAGAACACCTGTACGTATTTCAGCACCTGACATCACCATCCACCTGGTTCTAGGACTCTCCAGGGTGGTGACATGTGATTAGAAGAATCCCCTGGGGAGCTGCGATACCAATGTCCAAGCCCTACCCCAGACCAATTAATCAGAATCTGGGGATTTCCCAGATTTATGAATACATTAAACAAGTTCCCAAGTGATTCCAAAGACTCACACTTGGATCCCACTCCCAGGGATTCTGATTTAATTCACTGGTATTTGGCTTGATCAGGAGTTTTATAAAAAGCTCTCCTGTTAGACTAAAATGTGGTCTCTGGACCAAAAGTATCTCCTGGGAAAGTAATTAAAAATGCAAATTCTCAAGCCCCACCCGCAGATATACTGAATCAGAAACTCTGGGGGTGGTGTCTGGCAATCTGTGTCCTAACAAGCCTTCAGGGTGATTCTGGAGCATGCTGGAGTTCGAGAATCATCGCTAATTGTTGTCCAAGCCCAAAACCTGGGAGTGATCCTTGAGTCTTCCCATTCATTCCCTCCCCGTAATCAGCCAAGCGTGTCTATTCTATCTCAAAATAGATCTCAAATTCATCTCCATTGCCACTCTCCTCATCCCGAGGTCCATCATCTCTTACCTGGGCTTCTGTGACAACCCTCCAACGCAGTGGTTCTCAACAGGTTGCACACTGATGCCTGGGCCCCTCTTTTAAAAAAAAATACAGAATTATAAGTATAAAATTAGATATAAAAGTAAATAAAAAACTATGGGGTACCTGGGTGGCTCAGTAGTTTAAGTGTCCGACTCTCAATTTCAGCTCAGGTCATGATCTCGGGGTTGTGGGATCGAGGCCCACAATGGGCTCCACACTGGATGTGGAGCTGGCTTTAGATTCCTCTCTCCCTCTCCTCTGCCCCCCCATCCCCCCCTTCTCTCTCTCTAAAGAAAAGTAAATACAAAATTAAGATACAAAAGCACCTGTCAAACTCACAGAATAGTATACCCCCAAAATAGGTTAAGTTAAAAAATAAATTTAAAAAAAAGCAAAAATAAGTGACACAGAAGCGAAATGTAAATATGTATTAAGAATGAAATAAGGGGTGCCTGGGTGGTTCAGTGGGTTAAAGCCTCTGCCTTCGGCTCAGGTCATGATCCCAGGGTCCTGGGATCGAGCCCCGCATCGGGCTCTCTGCTCAGAAGGGAGCCTGCTTCCCCCCTCTCTCTGCCTGCCTCTCTGCCTACTTGTGATCTCTGTCAAATAATAAATAAAATCTTTTAAAAAAAGAATGAATGGGCAGAAGATATGAACATACACTTTTCCAATGAAGACATACAAATGGCTATCAGACACATGATAAAATGTTCATCACTAGCCATCAGGGAGATTCAGATTAAAACCACATTGAGATATCACCTTACACCAGTTAGAATGGCCAAAATTAGCAAGACAGGAAACAACATGTGTTGGAGAGGATGTGGAGAAAGGGAACCCTCTTATATTGTTGGTGGGAATGCAAGTTGGTGCAGCCACTTTGGAGAACAGTGTGGAGATTCCTCAAGAAATTAAAAATAGAGCTTCCCTATGACCCTGCAATTGCACTACTGGGTATTTACCCCAAAGATACAGATGTAGTGAAAAAAAGGGCCATCTGTTCCCCAATGTTTATAGCAGCAATGGCCATGGCCGCCAAACTGTGGAAAGAACCAAGATGCCCTTCAACAGATGAATGGATAAGGAAGATGTGGTCCATATACACTATGGAGTATGATGCCTCCATCAGAAAGGATGAATACTCAACTTTTGTAGCAACATTCACGGGACTGGAAGAGATGATGCTGAGTGAAATAAGTCAAGCAGAGAGAGTCAGTTATCATATGGTTTCACTTATTTGTGGAGCATAACAAATAGCATGGAGGACAAGGGGAGTTAGAGAGGAGAAGGGAGTTGGGGGAAACTGGAAGGGGAGGTAAACCATGAGAGATTATGGACTCTGAAAAACAATCTGAGGGGTTTGAAGCGGCATGGGGGGGGGGGTGGGAGGTCGGGGGAACCAGGTGGTAGGTATTAGAGAGGGCACAGATTGCATGGAGCACTGGGTGTGGTGCAAAAACAATGAATACTGTTATGCTGAAAACTAATTAATTAATTAATTTTAAAAATGAATTTTAAAAATCAGTTAAAAGTTTTTTAATCTGGAAAAAATATAATATTTATATTTCTTTCCCCATGTATTTTGGTATATATTCTGATTGCCTCTTCAATACAATAACAATTTTATAACATGATTTCCAATGGAAAGAAGAGAAAGAAAATTCAGTTTTTTCTCACATGGTTAATTAAAATTTTTTTTTTAAGTAGGCTCCATGACCAGTGTGGAGCCCAGTGTGGGGCTTGAACTCATAACCCTGAGATCCAGACCTGAGCTGAAATCAAGAGTCAGAGGTTTAACTGGTGGAGCCACCCAGGTGCCCACCAAAATTTTAAATTAATTATTTCTTTAAGCTTCATAATTTATTTTCAGTATGTTGAGAAAATTAAAAAAAAAAAAAACCTGTCTGATTTTGGAAAACCTTTATTGTTTTCACATGAGAGCTGTAAGATTTGAAGACTCTCCTACAGAACTTTTTAGCGGTATACATAGCAAACTTTGCTTCTCATCCCCTGCCCATAGAATTCTGGTACTGGGTACTGAAGGACCCATTCCAAACATTGACCCAACCCTCGATCTCCACTGTCATATATCACCCCATCAGCTTTTAGAGAAGATAGCAGAAGAACACCTGAAAGTCATTTCTATCATGGGATTGTGAGCAATAATTTAGCCAAATGTGGAGGTGACTGCAGACAACATGAAGTTATCTCATTAACCTCAAAGTAAAATGTATCCCCAACTTAGTTATAGAAAATTGCCTGCAGTCCCTCCAAAGCTACTCAACATGAAAGAAATGCAGGGGAGGGGAAGAGAAAGAGTGAATAGAGACATCAGTCTTAATGGATCACACTTAAATATTTTACTTATAAATTTTACAAGGGGGTACATACAAGTACAAGACCTTAAAGCTTCAAGCTTCATTTGCCTCATGGTATAGAAATAAAATAACAAGTTCACAGTCTAATGGAGATGGATACTATTATTTTGTATATCCAGCACCTTTCCCCGCTTCTTCGGACAACAGGACCCCTCTTGCCAGACAACAAAATAGTCTTCTGAATCAGACACAGGCAGTTCTAATATACCCCACCCCCTTAATGGGCTCGGGAGTGGGCTCTTAATATGAAAAAGGCCAATCAGCGTCTTCTCTGGAGTTTGATATATGAATCTGGGAGACTAATATACTTGCCCTCTGTGACTGTGTGGGCTAACTAGAACTAGAACTTCAGCGGTACAAAACTCTAAAAAACAAAAACAAAAACAACCTTTTTTTTTTTAAGGGAGAAAGGAAGTGAGGAAAGGGACGGAGGGAGGAAGGAAGAAAGAGACAAAAAAGGGGAAGAAGAAGAAGAGGGAGGAGGGGGACGAGGCGAAGAGGAGGTGGCATCAAAGCAGCAAAGGTAAGACGAGATGACAGAAAAACTTCATGACATAAATTCAGCATCTATATCCACCACGGCTCTATCCACAAATGCGACACGATCTTCTCAGTGACGTGATTCCGGGAATTCCTTCTCTGCTTAAACGAGCTTGACTGGAGTATCTGCCCCTTGCTTGCAGGAGAAAGGATCCTGTCCAATTCAGAGAGTTGTTGCAAAGGGATTTGACCTAATCTCCCTACTCTACTGAGCCAGGAGAACGCACCCTCCGAAGGCCACCCTTACACTAAGACTGGAAGGGACAGGGAGAGTGGGCAGTAACCTCCAAATCATTTTAATTTCTGAGTAACCCAAAACTGCCTGATTGGCTTCAGAGTAGAGGACAAGATCTTACAGATTTCATGAGATTTTAGCTCCTTCTGAAATGAAGAAAGCCTGTGACAGAGCAGGAGTTTTTCCCGCTCCCTAAGCACAAAGGAGGACATTTCACCAGACTGAGAAGTAGCGAGAGGATCTGCACCCGCCCAAGGTCAGGTGTTTGCTTCTCCACAGCATCTAACCCTACCTGAGGTTCCAGCCTCCATCCTCAGGAACTGGAAAGTCTTGATCCTGAAGCTGTTATCAGACTGTGCTCCACGCCAAAGACAGAGGATCATGAAGTAATGGCCCCTACCACAGAAATAAAAATGACATGTATTTTACAATATCCCTGTACTATTTGCAGAGAGAGCTCTCCAACAATGTGTTCTCTTATAAACCTAAGAGTCTTATAGATAGCTCATGTATTTAATTTGCATGTATATATAGCTATGGCATATAGATTTTTTTCCCCCAAGAAATGAATGGCCAAGAATTATAGTTCCCTGTCATTTTCCCCATGACATAGTTTGATTTCCTTACCCCCATTTCATTGATAAGAAGTTGAAGGCACAGAGAATAACAAAGTTGAAAATATGAGCAAGTCCAATACGAGACAGAGAAGCTATCTGGCCTGTCATGAAAATCGTTCAGAACCTGGGATAATTCTTGGTCACAATCACATTTCACAGAATTTTTTTTTTTTTGTTAAATAAATTTCAGGGATGCCTGGGTGGCTCAGTCAATTAAGCATCTGCCTTTGGCTCAGGTCCTGATCCTGGGGTCCTGGGATTGAGTCCCACATTGGGCTCCCTGCTCAGTGGAGAGCCTGCTTCTCACTCTTCCTCTGCCTGCTACTCCCCCTGCTTGGGCTAGTGCTCTCTCTCTCTCTCTGGCAAATAAATAAATAAAATCTAAATAAACAAGCAAACAAACAAATAAATAAATATTTCAAAAGTGGGAAAGCGTTTGTGGTTCAACATGGCAGCCAAGTATTCCCAACCCTCCCCTATCCCATTTCTTCCAAGGGGTCTTAGAAGAGAGAATGTACCAAAGAAATATACTCAATAATGACTTCATCAAGAGGGTGGAAAAATTGAAAATACAATAAAGGAAATTTTATTTATTTATTTATTTGTTTAGCCACAAGAAGCAATCAGAAGCTCCAGACTTAAAAAAATTAAAAGAGGGGCTCCTGGGTGGTTCAGTCCATTGAGCGTCTGCCTTTGGCTCAGGTCCTGAACCCAGGGTTCTAGGATCGAGCCCCACCTCTGGCTCCCTGCTCAGTGGGAGTCTGCTTCTCCCTCTCCCTCCGAACCTCCCTCCTGCCCATGCTCTCACTCTGTCTCTGTCTCAAATGAATAAATTAAAAATCTTTAAAAAATTAAAAGAAAGTCATGGTCTAAACGTGAAAGTACTTTAATGTGTCACGATTTTAAGCCACTGATGTAAGAATATAAAAATCTTTTAAACTTGACCCTTTGACACTCTTACTTGAATGACCCAAAGGTTGTAGCCTTATATCAATAGAAAAGAAAACATAATTCTCACTCAATCCATGGTCCAGACATAAAGGATAATCACATCATTGTAATAACGAGGACACTGGTTTGTATTCAACTTTATTGTCAACCTAACGGCAAGGAACAACTTGACTGTGTCTGAAGAAGAGAATATAGCTGCAACCATCTTGGCAATGTAAAATAAAAGGTAGTCCTCAGAAAAGGGGAGGTGAAAAGGAAGCCGAGACAAAATAAACAATGAGACCTAAGGTCCTCATCTTACAAAGAATGTAGAAAAATAACATTGAAAAATAAGAAATGGGAAGAGAGGAATAGCACTGAAACTATATTATATAAAGATATAAATGTAATTTTTAAAGAACTAAAAACAAACATACCAACTATTGGGAGAGTAAGACAGAAGGAAAAATGTTCATGTACCCAAATTAAATCCTCAACTTTTATAGGAGAAAAAAAAGAAATAAAAATTGCTTGCAGTAAATAAAGCAAAAAAAACAGAGGTGTGAATACATTTGACCCTTGAGAACTCAGGTTTGAATGCCAAGGGTCCACTTATATGCAGATTTATTTTTATAAATACAGAACAGTAGGTGTATTTTTCTCTTCCTTATGATTTTTTAGTAACATTTTCTTTTCTCTAGCTTACTTTGTTGTTAGAATACAGTGTAGAATACATACACAACATATGTGTTGACTGACCTTATAAGTTGTCGGTAAGGCTTCCCGACAACAGTAGGCTATTAATAGTCAAGTATTCGGGGAGTCAAAAGTTATATGCAGATTTTCAACTGCACAGGGTTTCTGTGCTCCTAACTCTCCGCATTGTTCAAGGCAACTGTATTGTTTAGAGTCCAGTGGACACAAACAGAAATAGTTAAAAATGTCTCTGGAGAGAAGAGTACATGCAAATGAAAGGCGGTCGCATTTTGTCAATAAATGTTTCTGGATTATATTACTTGTTACCATGTGCATCTAGTCCTGTGATAAATTTTTTTTTTATTTTAATAGATAAAATTCTGGAAATGGATTCTCTGAATCAATGACAATGTTATGACAATATCTTTTGCTGGTGTTAAAAAAAGAATGGATCTGATTTCATAGTGCCCTGGGGGCAATGGTATCCCCCACAATTCAATTCTGCAAACATTTATTGAGTAAATAGATTCTCTGTGACAGGACCTCTGCTAAGCCATAGGGAGGATAAAAAGATGAATCAGACATGGCTCCTGCCTCTGGGAGCTTACAGGAAAGAGAGAGGAAAACATGAACACACAAAATAAGGTAGGATGTACTAAAGGCATATAGTTCCATCAGAACCCAGTTGGGGCTGGGAAAAATGGGTGGCTATGGGATTTAGTAAGAGGCAGTGAGGAAGCATGGCTCGTACCGCCAGTGCCCCACCCATACCTTCTTAGTTCTCGATACCCCAGTAAAAACTGACAGCATCCTGTTGAGAACACCTGTAACTCTTCGCATAAGGGTGAAGAGGACCTACACCGAAATATCATTATTTAGAGTGACCCTGGACCACAGCATCTCAGGACCACTGACAAGTTAATAGAGAAGTTTACTGACCACCTCTTGAGTGAAAGTCTTGAACAATGGATAAAATCGGGGCAGGCAAAGATCAAGGAGAAGGACAGTGCAAGCAGAAACAGTAGCAGGAGCAGAGATCAGAAACGTAAACACAGATTTGCTTCTCTATGGGGTTTCCTGTGGCCTCTGAAATTCTCTTTTGAAGGACTCATCTGGCATTCTTGTCATTATTTGGTTCGTACCTGTCTTCCCCACTTGAGAAAGCTCACGAAACTAAGTATTAGCTTATCTACTAACTACATCCCCAGTAACACTTGACATCTAGATGTTCAACAAGTTGATGGAATGAGAAATCCCAAAACAAGGAGTGGAGAGGGGACAGAGAGGATGATAGCCTCAGGTTCAAGCCCACACTTTGCCCTGAACAGTGATCACCCTACCTATAGAAATGGTGACCAACTGACCTCTTATAAGAGGCCCCCTCTCCTGTGAACCTTTGCCTGCAGGCATTTCTCCATGCACCACACCACCCTTGCCCACGACCTCTTTCTATCTGCCCTGGATCCACTTCTTGCTTTCCACCTATCTCTTCTCATTTGCTACATCATCCGTTCCCTGGCTTCTGGGCTCACCTGTGATCTGCACTCAGATACGTCCATTTGATCAAAAAATGTTAATTGAGTACTTATTGTATGCCAGACGTCTGGGACAGGATGAAGAACTACACGTACATAATTTCTGCCCCCCTCTGAACTTACACTCTCCTGTGGTAAGCAGATAATCGTGCTCAAAAAAATCTCACAGACTGTATTTGAGTGATATGAAGGAAATGAGAAAGATGTTATGAGGTAGAATAATAGTCTATCTAAATTAGGCCCGTGTTGTCGGGGGAGGAAAGGAGTTATAAAAGACTTTCCTGGGGAAATGACATTTAAGCTGGTAGGAAATGTTTGAGAGATAAGGCTGGAGAACTTGGACCAAATCATTAAATCATTCAAGGCCTTAAAGACTGTATTAAGCTTTGTTGTAGTAATACCAATGGCTTACAATAGCAACCTATTTCCAACTCGTGTGATATGCCCATTGTGAGTCTTGTCTCCACATTGCCTTCATGCCTGATGGATCAGCCTTTATTGGAGTCAAAGCTACTCTCATAAAAGAGAGAAAAAGGAGAAATGAGGAGTCATATATATGGCTCTTATGCTTCTGGTTGAAAGTAACATACATCATGTTGGTCCCTGTTTCATTAGCTGAAGCAAGTCATGTGATTACTTTTGTGTTCCACAGGGTAAGACTATACAATCCCCCTACAAGGTACATGACCAAGCCTAATGTCAGGGAGGCAGGGAAGTAGAACCCTTTGCTAGGAAGGGACATCATGTGTTGAGAACACATATAATGTCCTACACAGATTTTATTTTTATCTTCAGAACAATGGAAAGCCATTGAAGGGTCTTTAGCAGTAATAAGAAACATTAAAAAAAAAAACTCACTCTGGCTACAGTGTGGAGAAGGCCTGGAGACAGTCAAAAGTAGATGTTAGTTGGGGCATTTGGGTGACTCAGTCAGTTGAGTGCTGGGCTTGGTTTCGGCTCAGGTCATGATTTCAGGGACCTAAGAATGAGCCCTAAGTTGGGCTTCACACTCAGTGGGGAGTCTGTCTCTGCCCCTTTCCACTTGCACACGGGTGTACACGCACTCTCTCTCCCTCTCTCTAAAATAAAGGAATGAATGAACGAACGAATGAATGAATAAATAAATAAAATCTTTTTAAAAAGCAGACGTTGGTTCTAACCAGTGGTAAATGTGAGAGAAAATGATGGGTTACACTAGGATGACGGCGATGGAAGAAGACATAAGTAGGTGAGTTAGAGAACATGTTTATAAGATGAAATCTATAAGATTCTGATTATTTGCTGTGTATGGGCAGTGAGGAAGAGAAGGAATAAAAATCAGGCCAGATTTGACTCTATCTTCACATCATAGCCACTCACTCACTCCTAGATACCCTCTTCCTTCACTAAATACTCCATATCCTACTAACCCATTTTCTTCTCCATTCCAAATGCTGCCACCATCCTAAGTGACTTCAGTATGTATTGGAGCAACCCATCTACTACCTGCGCCTTTCAAATCTTATGCCTTTTCAACTCCATGGCCTTCCCCTCTGCTTCCCTTTGTCCATCTTCTCCTATGACCACACCTTAGGCCATGTCATCATCTAACAAGAAATGCCATGACTCTAAAATCTTAAATCCTACAGTTTTTCTCTGGCAACAGCTGATAATATTGGCTTGGTTTTGTTTTTGTTTAATTCTTTAACTTTTTTTTTTACTAAGACTAATGTCTTTACTAATGTCTGAGTTCTTCACCTACCTGGGAAAATCCCAACCCTGGATCAATCCAACATCGGCCTCCCATGTACCTACACATATCTACACTAAGCTGTGAGTCCTGCTGGAAGAGAATGTGTAATCACCAAGAATGAAATCTTTGCCAAATATTCATTGGAAAACTCATGGGACCCTTCCTGCTGCTCTGAGTATCTTCTAAGCTTCAGATAGTCTCTTGAACTTTCTCATCAACTTCTTCTCTGCACATCCTTGGTTAAGACCTCAACTTCAACTTTCCAGAGAAAGTATAAATGCTATATGACCTTCCCTTCCTAGAGCTCCTCCAAAGGGAAACTACCCCTCTCAGTTCCTGTGCTGGGGTTATGGCCAAGACTCAGTTCACATGAGTCCATCAACTGTCCAGTCGAACTCAGATCATCTACTCACTAGCCAATGGCCAATAATTGGCCGTTGTCAGCCAATTTGTAAGCCTGGCTCAGAAAAGTATCCAATCTCCTGAATCTGGAATTAAGAAACCGAAACAGCTGAATGAAGGTCAGGTGGGTAGCCAGTATGATTCGTGGGTACACAGAAGTTATTATCAAGTAGAAACAAAATGTAAACATTAGAAGCTGGTCGGCAGAGAAAGGAAAATGAAGCAGAGATACAGGGAGAAGACAGCAATCCCCTGCCATCCATTAGAGAGGGAGAATCTTAGTTCTCTGTTCTAAGTTCAGTAAAACTGGCTCTCCTTCGGTTCTTTGGGTTCCTAAGATTTTTCATGTATTCTGTAGTAGACCTTGCCATTAACCTATCCACATTGCCTTCTCCTTTTGTCCCCCCTGAATAACACAACTCTGATTTTGTTTGGGGGACAATATGCCCAATTAAATGTACTTGCCTCCCCAAACCCCCTTGTAGACAGATGGTCATGCAAATTGGTCTGACCAATGAAATATAAGAGGTAGTCTATCACTAGTGCCTCTAGGAAAAAAATTTTATTTAAAAAAAAAGAAGTCTCAACTGATATGTAACTTTTACCCTTCCTTCCTGCCTAGAGATCAGGCATGATACCTAAGGAACAGTAAACCCCATGTGGCCAAGAGAGCAAAAGCTACATGCTGAATGTGGTGAAACAGAGAGCTAGAGAGAGCTTAAATTCCGTACTGTTTCCTTAAATAGCTGTATCATCCTTGAACTGCCTATCTCTAGAGTCTCGATATTTAAGAAATATGCAACTCCTGTTAGACAAAAATACTTATTCTTGGATTTCTGCATGCAATTCTTGCTGATAAACTCTCTGGCACAAGCTTGAGTAGATCACCATTCCTTGTACCCACAATAGCCACTACTGACAAAATAAAACATCAGATAGAAGTTTCTCCACCTAGCTGCCAACTTATCTACAAAATGTATGTATCCACTCCTTTCCTTGACCAAGAAGGAAGCCCTACTTGCTAACAGGTCCTCACACACTCCAGATCCTGTGTCTTCTCCACAAGAGTCCCACTCTGTCAGTGCACCTGGGTGCCTCGGTTGGTTAAGCATCCGACTCCTGATTTCAGGTCAGGTCATGATCTCAGGCTTGTGAGATTGAGCCCTGAGACAGGCTCGGTGCTGAGAGTGAAGCCTTCTTAAAAATCCTCTCTGTCCGTCTCCCTCTGTCCCTCCCTTTTATTCCCTCTCTCTCAAAACAAAACAAAACAAAACAACAACAACAAAAACAAAAAAACTTCCTCTGTCATATACCACCCCCCTCCTTACCTCAAATGTCCCTCTCTGCTCTGGCCCCTGTCTTCCAGTATTAAGCCTGGACAACTCTCTCCCATTTAAAATAAATCCTGGTACCCTCAATCTCATCTCTCCTTGCCCACACCCTGTATTTCTTGTCTTCTTTAAGGCTCTATCAGGAATTATCTTTGCTCTCAACTCCTGTGTTATTCCCTCTCATTCACTTCCCAAAAGCAAGTCCATCCCCACTACTTCACTGAAAAACGCTTTTCTAAAAACAGAAGTATAATTGATGTACAAAAAAACTGCACATATTTAACGTATACAGTCTGATGGGTTTGGACATATGTATACACCCACGAAGCCATCCCCACAATTGAGGCAATAGACATATTTGTCACCCCCAAGAGTTTCCTTATGTCCCTTTGTTCATTTTTGTCTTTTGTTCTTGTTTTGTGTATGGGGGGGTGGCGGTAAGAGAACTGCACATGAGCTCAACACTCTTAGCAAATTTTTAAGTGCACCATATAATATTGCTGACTCTAGGCACTATGCAACATAATAGCTCTCTGGAACTAATTCAGCTTGCATTTAAAGAAAACTCTTGAGGTCTCCAAGGGCAGAACACATTCTACACCCCAGCCACCTAACTTACTTGTTGTTTACATAGATGTCACACCATCTCTCACCCCCAGGCCTTGGCACAGACCCTTCCTGGGAAGCAATGCTCACTCCATTCCCTGTCTCACCCCACATTTACTGGGCTGTCTTGTCTATGATCTTAATGTCTCGACTCAGACATCACATTTTCCTAGAAGCCCTTCCTAAAACACCTTCATCCCTTTGTTCCCAATTAAGTTCTCTGGGCCTCGGTTCCCTCAACTATAGAATGGGGATATGAATAGTACCAACCCTAGAGAATGTTGTGAAAATTATATGAGCTAGTATCTATAAATGTCTAGGACCATTGACTTGCACAAAACAAGCTTTATGTAAGTGTTTATTCACTGAGAAAATTGACAGCTCACTTGTTGAAATTACTCTTGTTCCACAATTACCACACTGTATGGAAGCTGCCTGTTTGTCTTGCTTTTCTAGACCAGTGGTACCCAAATCTGCCTTTACAAGGGAACCCCTGGGGAAGCTTTAAAAACATTCTGATCCCCAGGCCCCTGGGTGGCTCAGTTGGTTAAGCAACTGCCTTCAGCTCAGGTCCTGATCCTGGAGTCCCAGGGTTGAGTCCCGCAACTGGGCTCCTTGCTCAGCAGGGAGTCCGCTTCTCCTTCTCACCCTCTCCCCTCTCATGTTCTCTCTCTCTCAAGTAATTAAATAAACAAATCTTTAAAAACAACAACAATTTAAAAAAAAACATTCTGATCCCTAAACCATATCCAGACCAATTAAGTCTCTGCAAAGATGATACAAATATATATATATTTTTTTTATTCTATTATTTATTTATTTATTTATTTTTGAGAGAGTGAGTGAGCATAAGCCAGTGGGGCAGGGTGTGGTACGGGGGAGGAAAGCCAGAGAGAGAGAGAGGAAGAGAATCTTAAGCAGACTCCTAGCAAAGTCCATGCAGAGCTTGATCTCATGATGCTGAGATCATGACCTGGGCTAAAATCAAGACTTGGATGCTTAACTGACTGAGCTACTCAGGTGCCCTCTCATAAGTATTTTTAGCACACACACACACACACACACACACACAACTATTGTGTGACCAAGGGAAACCCACACAACTCTAAACCCATTGATTCTAATCCCTAGCTGCACAATAAATCATCTAAAGAGTTTTTTAAAAGTGCTGACACCGAGCCCTACTGCAGACCACACTCAGAATTTCTGGAGGTGAGGTTAGACATCAGCATTTAATTAGAAAGCCCATGCATGATACACACCAAGGTATAAGAACCAAGGATTGGTAAACTGCAGCTCACAGGCCAACTTCTGTCCACCTTCTATTTTTATAGAGAAAGATTTACTGAGACGCAGCCACTCTCACTCATTTACATATGCCTATGGCTGCTTCCATACTACAAAGGCAGAGTTGTACAGAAACTCTATGGCTCAAAAGCCCAGAATAGTTGCCCAAGACCTTTGTTTCAACATTATACCCATATTACCAAACTTGGTGTGGTTCAAGTTTTTTAAAAAAATGAGTTGTCCATGTTAATATCCACCCCCTTCTCCCCTCTAAACTAACTGTCAAGACTCTTTCTTTTTTTTCTTTTTTTGCCTTAGCTTTATGGTTCTACACAGTAAATTCAGCAAGTCTTAGAGACGATGCCCTTCGTGGGATGTTTCACTAGCTCTAGGACACTTCATCAAAACAAAGCTCATTTTACTTTTCCACCAGTGAGTGGCTGCAAGCAAAGATTGCTTTCTACTTCTCCAATAAGCAGCAGTCCTCTGGGAGACTTGACATTCTCCATTTAATTACCAGTAACACAGTTAGATTATTTCCCCTGGGCGTTACCCCATCGCAGCTGGGAAAGCCACTCACACTAGCGGAGGGTAGGGTGTCCCTGCTACACTGCTGCCCACGCCCACCCTCAAAAACAGTAGAAATAGAGGGAACTTAACTCTCGGCCTTCCTCTTAGCTGCTCATATCATTTCATTTTCTCAAAAAAACAAAACAAAATAAAAAAAAAATGTTTCAGCTCATTTGGCTCCAGGTTACCTCAAAAGCATGAGTCCTTTTTCAGCCTGTGGTTAGATACCAAAGAAACAGCTGCAAATTTAAAATAAGGTAGTGTACCTGCTTCAGGTCTTTCTAAACCTTGTCAAGAATGCAAGATCACAGTGAATTTGGGAGGAGATACAGAGCCTCTGGGCCACCGGGAAAGAAACTGGTGAGAATCATGGGTTATAACCTTCCAAGGCCCCATCCATGCCTCCTTGGAGGTTCAGCTGATGAAAAACAGCCCCTTTCACGGCAGGGGGTGATTTTATTTCTATTAATCTCCCTCAGCTGCCAGGGGACGCCACCCCTAGTTCTTGGGATGCTCTCACACCATCATTCAACTACCCACTCACTCTGGCTCCTTAGGAGGATTAGTTGTTACACAGCATAATTTAGTTTCTGCAAAATAGGACAAATTTTCTTTTGTCTGTCTGCGTAGCAGTGATCTGAGGGGGAAATTCAGGGAAACGTAGAATTGGATGATACTGCCAAAGTCTGTCAAATCCAGTTCCCCCTGTCCAGGTTCTATTACTCCAGAATCAGAGAATTTTAGGGCCATTGTTCATTTTCTAAAGGAAGAAACTAAGTGACATAAGTCACTTATGTGACTATATTCCTAACAGCCTATGTGACATCTCCCCTTCTATAGCTAATAGGTTTATCATATCTAGCATGTCCAGTTTCTCACATTATCCCCACCCTCCTTCCTCTCCATGTAAACACGCAGCTCCACGTCCACCTACCCAGTTGCTGAAGTTGTGCACAACCTGAGGGTCATGCGTGATTTCTCTCTCCTCCAAGTCCCACATCCAGCCCATCAGTGAGGGTGGTTACCTCTGCCTCTCTAACCCTCTGTCCCTCCCCTAAACCATGATGCCATCTCCATTCACTTGGAACATTTAATGCTGCTAATACAAAAATCTCAGCTTCTACTCTTGATTCTCCTACAAAGTATTTTCCATTCAGCCTTCATAGTTCATCTTCTGAAATGCAAATCTCATCAAGACATTCTACTGCTTCAAGTCATCTAATGGATTCTCTTTCACTTAGAATAAAATTCAATCTCCTTTCCTTGGCCTCTTAGTCCTGTATGCAGAGATCAGGGTTTCTCAACCACGGACATTTGGGTTGGATAATTCTTTTGGCAGGGGCTGTCCTGTGCCCTGTAGGATGTTTGCATGCCAGCAGTTACCCCCACCCCAAATGGTGCCTCTACCTCTGGATCCAACTCACCAAACTCATCTGAAGCCACCTGCAACCTCCAATGGTTACCGTACCGATTCACCATGCTCTCTCCCCAATGTCCCGCTTTCAGCCTTGTTCCCAAATTTACATTTGCTGCTCCTCTGCCTGAAAGGTCCTTCTCCCAGATCTGCACATGACCACCTCCCTCCCATCAACCAGGGCTCAATTCAAGTCTCCCCCTCCTCAGAAAGACCTTCCCAACCATCCTGCCTAAGCAGCCCACCCTCCCCTGCCAACCTATCCTTTATTCTCTACCATTGCTCAGTTTATTTCCTTCATAGCACCAATTAGTACCTGAAATTATCCTGTTCATTTATTTGCTTCTATCCATGGGCCTGTTCTGGACTATAAACTCTAGGAGATTCATCTACCTGCTCTTTTCTGCTTCTCCAGTACCTACCTAGGGATTACATACAGTAGGCATTCATTAAGTCATTGTTGAAGGACTCAGTAAATGGATCAGTATGACTAGAACTCTTGTCTGCTATGGCTTTATACAGGAGTCCCACCAAGGCCCCAGTACAACTGGATCCATTTTAAGAGAATGATGACCTATCATGAGAATACAGGCTTTCTGAGTTCAAATCCCAGATCTGTGATTCATCAGCCGCGTGACCCTGGGCAAGCTGATTCATTCTCTCACCCTCTTTTTTCTTGTCCATAAAATGGGAATAAGAATGGTCACTTCCTCCTAGAATGTTGCAGAGATTAAGTGAGATATAAATGCAAAACACACAGTGGTATTTTATATTTAAACATAAAAACAGTAAGTTCTATGTGTTTGGGGTTTGTTGATATATTGTTTCACTGATCAAGAACTTTTCAGGAAAAGATGACAACCACTGTAAGAGGCAAAAGTCCAGTGTCTCCTCATCCATCTACCCCGAGAGGAGAAACAGTCCCACAGAACTTTCTATCAGGGACTTTTTCTCCTAAGAGCTATTTCCCTCCAGTTCAAATAAATCTGATTTTATCTTGGGCCCAAGCAGCGAACTACATATGCAGTAGTAATTTTTAATAGCCCAGAACAATATAATTGCCACCCGTTAGCATTCTCTTCTCCAGGATAAATAATTCTAATGTCTCAAATACCTACTTGTTTTTCTCACTTTCTGATCTCTTACATTCATTGTTCTCAATTTGGGAAAAGATCTAAATGAAGAAAAAGGAGAGCTGCTATTGCCATAGCAACTGGAAAGGGACAGACAACCCCGTCAGGATGAAATAAGAAAAGGGGAGTTGTTTATGTTTTGTTTTTTCCATTTTTCTGATGGAAAACATTCCATTGCTTTGAAATGGAGACACGTGGCTGACACTGTCATTCTTACACGGTGCCTCCGGATTCTTCCCTCTCAAGCCCCTGATGGAAAGGGGGAACTGTCAGAGTCTGATGAGAGAAGGTGCTTGGTGACATCTCTATTGAAGAGCATCTCCCATTTTATCACTTTTAAGGCTGAGTTTTGTGTTCATCCAACATAGTACACAGCCTCTCTCCCTACTTTCTGTCTTGGTTTGCATTATAGTGGGGCACCTGCCTCCTCCTCAGCTAAACTGAAAAACTCTTAAAAGATCAAGAATAGTGTTTATTGCCTGTATTTGAAAAAAAAATTTTTTTAATCATACAATTAAAAAAACCTTATGCAATAACAATAATCTACATACATCCTCCCTTTGCATCACCCCTCATTCTATAGCACACACGCACATACACATATACATTTTTGTTAACATCAACAGAATTTCACTATCTACACTGTGCTCAGAATTGCTTTATTCCCACATCAGCCTGCGGATATCAATATATTATTGCCCCTACCTCTTCTCATTTTGCCTAGTATTATCTTTTATCAATCCTTTATTTTCAGATTTTATATATATTTTTGCATTAGTTTATCACTTACAAATAATATGTAAATAATGTTTTTATTTTTTAATCCTGCTGTGAGGTGGCTTCATAGAATGATTAAAAGAGTTTTGGCATTAAGCAGCAAAAAAAGCTTGAGTTTGTATCTAGCTCCTACACTGGAAGCAAATGGCTTCATCTCTCTTAAAACTTCAATTGTTCATCTCTAAGAAAAGAGTAAACGTAGAACCTACCTTTGCAGGATTTAGTGTTAGCTTTTTTTTTTTTTTTAAGATTTACTTATTTATTTTAGAAAGACAGTACACACATGAGTCAGGGGATGGGCAGAGGAAAAGGAAGAGATAATCTCAAGCAGACTACCCACTGAGTACAGAACCTGATGCAGATCACAACCTGAGCAGAAACCAAGAGTTGGATGCTTAACTGATTGAGCCACCCAGGTGCCCCAGTGTCAGCTTTTAATAAAAGCAGCTATCTAAAGTCTAAAATATGGTAAATACACACTAGATGGTGGCTATAGATTCTACCTTGTTATAGGGAAATTTAACTCATTTACATTTATTCTAAATACTAACACTTGAGTTTATTTTTGCTACCATATTTCGGGTTTTCTACGGTTGTCTTTCTTAATTTTTTTCCCCTTTCCTTCTTCTAACTTTTGTGGGATTCATGATTTCTTTGCTCAATTTTTCTAGTTGTTTCAGAGATATATAGATCTATCTATCTATCTATCTATCTATCTATATGGAAAGGGGGAAAGATATAGATATCTATCTATATATCTCCAAACATATATAAAATACTTAGATACAAATTTAAATTGTTTTTCTCTCCATCGTGGTAGTTAATATCTATATTCTCCTTCTGTGACCCTTAGCTTTCACTTCTCTTCCCAGCTGCCCCTCCCACTCCCTGGGTTGAAAGCAATGGGGTTTTTATTCTAAACTGTTGCCCTATTTGCATTATGCATTAAATTCTTTACCCTTAACTATTTGTTGTGCTATTCCTGTGCTTTTTCAAGCCCCAGATCCTCCTTTTTCTTTGAATTTCCATTTTCATTTTTGCTGGAATACATTCTGAACTAATGCTTTCAGAGATGGTCTCTGAACAACACAATTCCTAGATATATGTAGAGATGACGATGCCTTTAATGTCCCCATACTTGACTAATAGTTTGAATAGAGAATTTCAAGTGCAACATAAGTTTCTGAGAATTTCTAATTCTATTTTTTTTTTCTAGGATCCAGTGCTGATGTTGAGAAATCTGATGCTAATCTAATTCTCTTTTATTTCTTGGAAGCTTGTTCCTTCCCTTCTGGAAGTTTTAAGAATGTTCTCCTCATTCTTGGAGTACTATAGTTGACCTCATGTGTACTGGTTAGTTGTTATTGTTGTTATGGATACTGTCCAGCACTCTATGCTTCCATCTTCAGCTCTAGGATATTTTCTTCTATTGCTTCTGTCATCATACTCTCCCTTTCATTCTCTTAACTTCTTTTGGAACATCTATATTAAGTGTGTAACTTAAAGTCCTATCTTCCCTGTCTCTTATGCTTTACACCTTGGATCCTTTATTCTATATTGTGGAAGAGTCTTCTATTTCTGTCTTCAACCCTCTTGTTGACTTGACTTTTGTTTTACAATCCTACTTTACATTTCTAGGCCCTCTAATTTCCCATTTTTCATAGTGGCTTTCTATGGTTGTGACAGACTCCTGGATCTCTCTGAGGAAGTGATACTAACACCAATCTTTTCTCCCTTCCCTCATTCATTCTTTCTTAGAAGTTATTTTTTGTGTTTGATGGGTTTGACAGCTCTCTTGTGATGTTGGTTTTTCTCAAATATTTAATGATTTTTTTTCCACTTTTATTTTGCCAATGAGGGTTTAGAAGGAAAATATTTGGCAGGTAGACCAGATTTCTTCAGCTCAAGTAAGATCTTTATTTACCTGGCAGCAAATCCAGGTTTTGATCCTAGAAGCTCTTCCACAGGTGATTTTGTAGGTTAGAGGTGGGGTGTACAGTCACACATGGAGGTGTGGCAGCCTTCACGGTGGTTCCCAGGATCCCTGCCTCCTGCCATTCGGGTCCTTTTATTACCCCATCCCATTGGGTGTGTGGTGACTGACTTGTATGCAATAGGATATGACAAGGTGATGGGTCCCAGGATCACATTACATAATGTAAGACTCTTTCAAGTTAGCAGACTTGAGAGTCTCCCTCCTCTCTCCATTACCGAGTTTGAAGAAACAAGCTGTCATAAATCCTATAACGATAAGGAAATGAATTCTGGCAACAACCTCAGGAAACCAGGAACAGAACCTTCCACATAGTCAGGCCTCTAATAAGAATGAAGTAATGGCTCACAGCTTGATTGCAGCCTTGCAAGACCCCAATCAGGTGATCCAGTTGGGCTAAGCCTAGAGGATTGACCCACAGAATCTGTGAGAAAATGTATGTTAAGCTGCTAAGTCTGTGATAGTTTGTTATGCAGCAATAGGTAACTAATAAAATTTTTGGCCTCTAGATGAAGGACTCCCTTCTCTTCTTAGGGATATTGGTTAATTGGGTGAGATATCCCATTTTTCTATCCCCAGCGCCCACTTGCAGAACTTCCTTCTAGGAAACACACACACACACACACACTGTAAAGAGGTACATTTTCAGTTCTATCCTGAAGTCGAAGCCTGGAATCAGTAGTTCCAAATCCCTTTTTGCTATAGAAAACCGTAAAACTAAAGCAGAGCAAAATAAAAATGAGTGGCCATTTTCATGGTTGAAAATAGATGCAAAATACCTAGATAAAATATTAGTGAATAGAATTCAACAAGACATAAAAATATAATAAATCACGAGCCAATAGGATTCATTTCAGAAATGCAAAGACAACTTAGTATTAAGAAGATTTAAGAAATTATTCATCAGAATCATCAGAGAGTTTAGTATATGATAAGGCAACATTTCAATTTAGTGGTAAAATTATAAATTATTAAATAAATGGTATAAAGACTGCTGGCTATCCTTTTAAGTGAATGGTGCTCGATCATCTTCTCATTTGTTCTATTGTAACAAATCTCAAAAGGACAAAAAAATTTAAGTAAAAAAAAAATTACTTGAAACAAAGATGGATTTTAAAATAAATTTGGAATGGGAAATCTTTGCAACTGTGGCACAAAATCTAGAAGCCATAAAAGAAAAGATTAAATACAGACAAATAAACTGACCTCATAAAAAAAAATTTAATGTCTGCACAGCAAAAAATAAAAACTGGTACAGCTGATTATCTGTTTTGTGAGGAAAGAGAAGGGATCTGAGGTTTAAATATATGTAAACCCAGTGAGCCAGGAGAGTGGCCTGGCCTGAAGGAGAGTGACTGATATATCAGATACAAGGTGGGTGGACATGTGGAAATGCCTAGGGGGTGGATATATTCCTGCCCACTACAGAACATCCACCAGAGACAAAGCACTATACACCTTGGGAGGCAAAATGCTACATCACTTGACATCAGTCAATATTTGTCATAAACCACCCCAGTCTTGGCACAGTGGGTACATCCGATAACTGATCTACAGGAGAACAAAAAGCTTCATTCCCCAACTGACGACAACTCTGAAGGGTCACTCATGCTTCAAAACTATCTGGAGGGTCAGTTGAGGTCTCTGCTGAGACTGCATCTTAGCTCAGCTTCTCCCTATGCCCAGTCCTGCCTTTCTCCTTTACTTCTGGACTTGCTGATTCCAATAACACGCTCTAATAAACCCCCCGCCTGAGTCTCCTTCCTGGGGAACCCAACGTACAGCATGCACAAACAACATTTGAGAGTGCGTATTTCCCACACCCTGGCCAGCAGTGGGATACATATCACTCTTAAGTCTTTCCCGTCTGATAGGTCAAAAGTATTATCTCTCTGTTGTTTAAATTTGGAGGAACAGAGACACTTTCATATCCCTTACTGTCATTGGCAGCATACACTGAAGCAACATTTTTCAGAGGGCAACTTGACAAAAACATAAAAACTGGAAATTAAATGCCCTTTCTAACTTGAGGTGTTTTACATTTTAAATTTATATTTTATATTTATATTTAATTTTTCATTTATATTTTGAGATAATTATAGTTTCACATGAAAGAATACAAAGAGATCCCACGTACTCTTTACCCAGTCTCCCCAGTGATAACATTTTGTAAAACTAGTGTATAATGGGGCGCCTGGGTGGCTCAGTGGGTTAAAGCCTCTGCCTTCGACTCAGGTCATGATCTCCGGGTCCTGGGATCGAGCCCCGCATCGGGCTCTCTGCTCAGCAGGGAGCCTGCTTTCTTCTCTCTCTCTCTCTCTGCCTGCCTCTCTGCCTACTTGTGATCTCTGTCTGTCAAATAAATAAATAAAATCTTTGAAAATTATGGAGGGCACGTCTTGCATGGAGCCCTGGGTGTGGTGCATAAACAATGAATCCTGTTACGCTGAAAAGAAATTAAAAGATCTAGTGTAGGGGCGCCTGGGTGGCTCAGTGGGTTAAAACCTCTGCCTTCGGCTCAGGTCATGATCCCAGGGTCCTGGGATCGAGCCCCGCTTCAGGCCCTCTGCTTGGCAGGGAGTCTGCTTCCTCCTTTCTCTCTCTGCCTGCCTCTCTGCCTACTTGTGATCTCTGTCAAATAAATAAATAAAATCTTAAAAAGAAAAAAAAAGTGTATAATATCACAATTGGGATAATAGCATTGATACAATCCATTCATCTTTTTGAGATTCCCCATCTTACTTGTATTCATTTGCGTGTGTGTGCATATGTGTGTGTGTGTGTGTGTGTGTGTGTTTAGTCCTATAAAATTTCACATTTGGATTCACATATCCCCATTAGGATTCACCACAACAGTGAAGACACTGAACAGCTCCCACACCACCAGGATCATTCCTGCTGCCTTTAATGACCAGTCCTACATGACCCCAACTCTCCACCACCCAACCCTGCCCATCAATAATCTGCCTTCCACTTCTAAAACTCTGCCATTTAAAAATGTTATATATAAAGGGAATTAGAGAGTATGTGACCTTTTAGGATTGGCTTTTTTCACTCAGCATAATTCCATAGATTCTTCCCAATTTAGTGTGTACCAATAGTCTATTCCTTTTTATTGCTGAGGTGTATTCCATGGTTTGGAATGCAGAACAAGCCGCAGTGCTTCACTATTCCTGTGGTGAAAGATATCTCGGCTGTTTTTAACCTAGCAATTCAAGATCTAGACATTTAACCCTCAAATACAGTGAAACAAAGGGAAAGAAGTGTTAACAATAGCAAAAAGAAAAAGAAAAAACACAAAAGGAAAAAAATCCAAAGTTCATCAGTAGGGACCTAGTTAAACAAACTGCATTAATTCACCTAATGTATATGTGCCCCTATAGAGATATTCCATATATATAATTGAGTTACAGAAGAGTAAACAGAATATGCTCCATATGTGGTTTAGGGGTTTGGTTTTTTTTTTTTAAGTGTTACTGACAGCCAAGGGAGCAAAGAGAACAATGTTTTCATGTTTCAGTTAATACCATGCTATAATTCTATATTCCTGTCCAGTATTTATCTTCTTATATTTCCTCATGTTATACTGGGTAGACCCTCACTAGAATTGTAATGACTGGTAGTTAAAGCAAACATCCAATGTGTTTCTTCTTACTTTAATGACAACATTGCTAAAGATTCACCATTAAGTATAATATTTGCTGTATATTAGCATAGGGAATATAGTCAATGGTATTGTAATAACATTGGTTGGTGACAGATGGTAGCTACACAGCATAACATACAGATTGTCAAATCACCATGTCGTACACTTGAAATTAATATAACATTGCATGTCAATTACACTTCAATAAAAAAAATTGCTGTATATTTATGGTAGATACCCTTTGTATCTATTTCTTGAGTTTTTAATCCTGAAAGGGATGCTGCATTTTAGCAAATGTCTTCCCAGGACCTACTGAATTCTTCCCCCTTCGATCCCTAAATACAGTAAGGTACATTGATATTTCCATTGATTTCCCAACTTGAATTTCTCAGATAAATTTTACTTGATCAAGATGTATTATTCTTTTGATACATCACTAGATTCAGTTATCTGGTATTATTTAGAGTTTGGGCCTCTACATTCATAAGTGAGATTGGCCTGTAATTGTAGTTTCTTGCCTTGAAATCAGAAATCAACTAGCCTTATAAAGGAAGACGGGTGGGGCCCCATGTTCTCCTGCACTCTGAAATGTAAGATGGGAGGGAGCTCTTCTCTGAGATTCCATAGAGCTTGCCTATACAACTGCAAAAGGCTTGTGTCCTGGGTGATAAGGAGGGCAGATTGACAGATGGGTCTTTAACTACTTATTTTTTGTTAAGTATTTCCTATTGGCTTTCTTGGACCAATTTTTGGTGATTTATATTTTCCTTGACCTCTCTGTCCGTTTTATCTAGGTTTTCAAATGGTTTGGTATAGAAAGTTAGATAGTTGGGTCCTATCACTCATATATTTATTACGTGAATACAACTATACATGCTCTATTACATTTTTTAAATCTTTTTAAAGAAAAGAAGAGGGGGAAAAGGGGAGGCTAACAATTCAAACGATGTGGATAATTCCTTCTGTTATTCCAATTAAAGAAGTTGTGTCTCATATGAGCAAGATATGAATCTGCTATTCACGCAGTCAGCCTGTTTCAATATTAGAGTATCTCACCACTCCAAGTGTAATTCAATCGTTTAAAGATATGTTTCATAGAAGTCGGTCATGAATCATAAATATAGTGATGGAATTCAAAGCTGAAGAAAAATCACTGGATTTTTGGGGCGCCTGGGTGGCTCAGTGGGTTAAGCCGCTGCCTTCGGCTCGGGTCATGATCTCAGGGTCCTGGGATCAAGTCCCGCATCGGGCTCTCTGCTCGGCAGGGAGCCTGCTTCCCTCTCTCTCTCTCTCTGCCTGCCTCTCCATCTACTTGTGATTTCTCTCTGTCAAATAAATAAATAAATAAATAATCTTTTAAAAAAAAAATCACTGGATTTTTGCAAGAGCATATCTATCTCCAACATTAGCCCAACTTACAGAAGAATTTCACTGGCAGTTTTCATTATTTGCAGTTCCTACCTCACCCTCTGACTTCAGCTAAGATGCTACACAAAGAAGTCCTCTAATTTTAAAAATCTCCTCTGCCTATTATGCCTCTCTCTTGTCATGCATAATACCATGCGTGTCTCCTCTCTTTGCCTTGATCACCCTTGCCCAGAGTTTGTGTGTTTTTATCATTCTTTCAAACACTCCAGCTTTGGGTTTTATTGATTGTCTCAACTATTGGTTTTTTTGTGGTTTGTTTCATTTATCTCTGCTTATATTTTTATTAACTTGATTCATCTATTTTTTTTCAGGTTATTTCATTTTTTTTTTCTTGTCCACTGTTGCTGGAGTGTAGTTTGGAAATTCATCAGTCCTTAAAAAAAAAAAAGTACACCCATTCTGACCCAGCAATTTCACATCTCTGAATCTACACTAGAAAAGGAGTCGCACATTTGTCCAAAGACGCTATATAAACATTTTCTTTTCACCTTATTGTTTATAAAAAAGGGGAAAACCTAAAAGTACACCAATATGAATATAACTTATGATCCTATGCTATACTGAAATAGAATAGTATATATCAGATAAAAAGAGAAAAGTAGAGCTCCACAAATGCTGCTTTATCTCCTTTTCTCTCCAAGTAGCTAGCTAGTTGTCTTTAAGCCACTTACTGAACAGTTTTTCTCCAACCACTTGGATATGCTACCCTTGTAACATACTAAATCCTCATCTGTTCTTGGATCTGTATTTCCATACTTTATTTCATGCCATTGAGCTATCAGTCTACCCCCACTGTCTATATTCTGCTGTTATAAATTTTGTTGTTTTATAATGTAATTTAATATATAATGGAGCAGGTTATTTCTCATTCTTCTTCTTCTAGAGAATGTTCCTGGTAATTGCTGCAAGTTCTAAGGGGGGAAAAAATACTATTGAAATTGCATTGAATTTATGGATTTATTTAGTGAAAATTGACATCTCTACAATTTTGAGTCTTCCTATTGAAGTGTAAGGCTTGACACTCCATTGATTCAAATCTTCTTTTATGGCCCTCAATAGAGGTTTATAGTTTTATTCATACAGATCCTTCACATTGCTTGTTAAGTTTATCCCTAGATATTTATGACTACTGTCTCACAAGAATGTGGAATTCAGTATTTCCAAAACTGAACTTTTAATCTGTCTCCTCAAATCTGTTCCTTTGCCGGATCCTCCCCAGTGCAATTAGGACACCTGTGTTCACCTGGTGCAATCACCAGGAATCTGAGTCATTCCTGAGTTTTCCTTCAACCTCACGTCCAAGTCACATTCAAATCTAACCATACTTCTTTCTATAAAATAGATCTCAATCCTTTTCATCTACACTATCACTCTTCTTCCCTAAGCCAAGCCACCATCTTAACTTACTGCAATAACTTGATAACTATTTTATGTCCTCTTTTCTTCTGCTCTTTACACAGCAACATCTTTTTAAAAATAATTCATTTATTTTAGAGACAAAGGGGGAGGGAGAGAGAGAGCATAGGGTGGGGGGGGGCAAACAGAGAGGAAGAGAGAACCCCAAGTGGACTCTTTGCTGAGTGTGGAGCCCAACATGGGGCTCAGTCTCCCAACCCTGAGAGCACAAGATGAGCCAAATCCGAGAGTCAGGTGTTCAACCAACTGAGCCACCCGGGCACTCAAGTGGCATCTTTTTTAAAAGCCAAATTGACCACATCGCTCTCATGCTTAAAAGCCTCCAATGGCTTTGCACTGCATTTAGATGCAATTCAATATCTTTAATAAGGGCAATAAAGCCCTAAATGATCTGTCCCTTATCTATCAGTCACTTCAACCTTATATCCCACCACTATCCTTCTCATTCATGACACCCAGAGTAGATGGTGGAGCTATCACAGTTCTTCGAATTACTGTGGTCAATTAAATTATTGATTCTATTTCATTTTCTCCATGTAATAGAATTATACATCTCGGTCTCTGATCTTGGACTTGGCCATGTGATTTGCTTTGGCCAACAGGATGTAAGTTAACAGTGCAAATAGAGACTGTGAATGGACAGACATGGTTTGGCTTGGATTTCTGCCACCTGGCAGGAGAGCACTCTGATTAGCTGCTGGTCCCAATAGAGAGATGAGTGCAACAGACCTGAGCCTACCCTGTTTGCCAAACCAGCCCTCACCAACAGTGAACACTGTTGAGCAGAACAATAGATATTTATTGTTTTAGGCCACTAAGATTTGGGGATTGTTTGTTACACAGCATTCATCACAGCAATAGTTTATTAATGCACTAGTTCTTTCCTACCTCAGGAACTTTGTTGAACGTATGCATGCTTCTCTAGACTGTGAATTTTATAAAGATTAAATCTGTGTCTGTTCTATGTACCTCTGTATAGCTGGGGCCCAGCATAATACTCATTATATGGTAGTAGCTAAATAAGTTTTCATGAGAAAAGTTATTGATATAGTAAATACTACCTTTGATTCTATTAAACTCTGTAATAGAGTTTAATAGTTGTTCAGGTATATAATTGTTTTTATCTACTCTGTTATCGGTCATTTCACTAAGCTCTTTTTTTTTTAAATAAAGATTTTATTTATTTATTTGACAGAGAGAGATCACAAGTAGACAGAGAGGCGGGCAGAGAGAGGAGGAAGCAGGCTCCCTGCTGAGCAGAGAGCCCGATGCGGGACTCGATCCCAGGACCCTGAGATCATGACCTGAGCCGAAGGCAGCGGCTTAACCCACTGAGCCACCCAGGTGCCCTCACTAAGCTCCTATTGTTCCTAATTACTTTCCAATTCATTCTTTTGGGTTGTCTGTAACTAAAAGCATATCTATGATGCTAGTCTATTAAACTGTGGTACTGGGGCGCCTGGGTGGCTCAGTGGATTAAGCCGCTGCCTTCGGCTCAGGTCATGATCTCAGGATCCTGGGATCGAGTCCCGCATCGGGCTCTCTGCTCAGCAGGGAACCTGCTTCCCTCTATCTCCCTCTCTGCCTGCCTCTCTGTCTGCTTGTGATCTCTCTCTGTCAAATAAATAAAAATCTTAAAAAAAAAAACAAAAAACTGTGGTACTGACAAACCATGCCTCTTGGTATTCACACTCTTGTGTAGCCCCTTGTTTGATTCTGCACTGGGCCTCTGACTTGCTTTTTTAATCAACAGACTGCAGTGCGAATAGCACTGTGAGCAAGAATTAAGGAAGCCCAGAAAGTTCTAGTTTTGTGCTTTTGTGGGTCTGGATCTACCCTGTAAGAAGTCTGGCTCCCCTCCTGGTGGGACCACATGGAAAGGCCATATAAAGAGAGAGGAGCGAGTACCACTCTGATTGGCATAATATGAACAAGTAATAAAATGGTTGTTGTCTTAAGCCAAAGAGCCTTGGGGTAATTTGCTACACATCAATACATAATTGAAACATCTGTAAATAACAAATTTGAAGAAAAAAATAAGAGAGAGAGACAAACAAGGAAACGGACTCTTAGCTACAGAGAACAAAATGATGGTTACCAGAGGGGAGGTACTAGGGTGATGGGTGTAATAGGTGATAGGAATTAAAGAGCGCACTTGTCCTGACGAGCACTAGGTATTATATGGAGGTGCTGAATCATTAAATTATATACCAGAAATGAATATAACACTGTATGTTAACTCAGTGGAATTTAAATAAAAACTTCAAAAAATAAAATAGATTTCAATTTAAAATCAACTTTTGTCCCCAATTAAAATTGTTATGCTACTTTATACTATTGTCTAAATGTGTTGACTGGAGGGCATCTGTGTGGCTCAGCTGGTTAAACATCTGACTCTTGATTTCAGCTCTAGTCACGGGTTGTGGGATTGAGCCCCACATTGGGGAGTCTGCTTGAGATTCTCTCTTCCTCTTCCTCTGGCCCCTCCAACTCTGGGCCCTCTCACTCTCTCTCTCAAATGAATAACTAAATCTTTACTAAATAAATTTGATGGCCAATTCTTTGATCTCATTTTGTGATCCATCTGAAAAATAATATATCTTAATTTGCTGAGGAAAGTAAAATTTGGAGAAATGGCATCAAAATATTCAAATTGGTTATTTCCTAAGCATGCCATTTTATGAGGAGGGACTTCCAACTTCCATTATATTTTTCTGCTATTTCTAAATTTTATATATAGTGTTCATTGCTTATATACTAAAAAATTATTTAGTGGTGAATGTAGGTGTCATTTTATTCCTCAATTCATGTTTTACTGCTAATCAAAATGGGGTTTTTTTGCTGTGTATAAATGTGTGTGAATTTTACATATTTTGCCATGTTAGGTATATGTCCATTTTTGTAATGTAACCAAATGTTTAAAATCAGCATTGGACTTTGAAATTTATTAAATGTGATTTTGCATTTAACTAAATTAAATAGTCCCCCCCCTTGATTTATTAATATGGTAATTTACATAACCTAATATTGACTAATCCTTGCATTACTGATTCTTATGGTAAAAGAACATTCCTCTAAATGCAGTAGGGAGTCAGGCACAGGAGGATTCCATGAGGCAGGATTAGGGCTTGAGAGAGAAGCATATCAGTGTCCCCAGTCCCTTCCAGATGGCCCAATAGATAAGAAATCCCTGTGCCCAGAATGCAAGTACCTTCTGCATTATTTTTTAAAAGATGTTATTTACTTATTTGAAAGAGAAAGAACAACCAGTGGGGAGGGGGAGAGGGAGAGAGAGAGAAAGAAACAGACTCCTCACTGAGCAGAAGCCCAATGCAGGGCTTGATCCCAGGACCCAGAGATCATGACCTAAGCTGAAGGCAGACACTTAACTGACTGAATCACCTAGGAACCCCACCTTCTGCACTCTTTAAGGGAAACTCAGTTGTCCTACATATTCCCACACCAAATCCCCTGTGATCATAATCTTTCATTGCCTGAGCCACAGTGATTTTCACTTGTGCTGAAAGAACCACACTAATCAATCTAGATAACTAAATAGTTGAGGCAAACAGCATGAGAGGTAGAAGGCTGAATATAGGAGGAACTAACACCAAATGAAGTAAAGTTAACACAAGAATCAGAAAAGAACTGTGAAATAAGTATAGTTAATGTATGAAAGATATTTAAGTCAATATCACATTCTTAAATCAAAATGCGGCTGCCAACAATAAAAATAAGCAGAATTCTTGGAAATTTAAATAGTGGTTTGTTAAAATTAAAAACCTGGCATAAAAGCTGAATAGCAGGACAAACACATATGAAGACCAATTTAGGAATCTGGAAAATTGAAATAGTCTATTCTCCAGAAAGCAGCCCTAAAGTAAAAGTAAGGGTTTTTCTATACTTGATACAGTCTCCCTCCTTCCAATGTTGCTCTGGAAAATATGGATGCAATCTGATGACTGATATGAGAGGAGAAGTCTGAACCAGGAAAAAGAGAAACAGACCCCCACTTTCTCCTTGCCCAATGTGGACTGCCAGCCCAAGCATGCCCTAGGAGCATGAAGACAGAGATTTCACTTTCTTTGTAAAAATCTCTAAATTGAAATCTCTAAATTGAATTTGAAGTATTACATGGGATATATTTGCTAAATTAAGACTTTTCTATGGCTTGAGATGAGTGGAGACCTGATTAACAATGACCTTGAAAGTCATGGGGCTTCCCTGGGATTTCTGGGATTTGAACAGATAGTGGAAAACATAAACAAAATCATTACAAAGCTGTAATCACCAAGACAGCATGGTACTGGCACAAAAACAGACACACAGACCAGTGGAACAGAGTAGAGAGCCCAGATATGGACCCGCAATTCTATGGTCAAATAATCTTCAACAAAGCAGGTAAGAATATACTGTGGAAAAAAGACAGTCTTTTCAATAAATGGTGCTGGGAAAATTGGTCAGCTATGTATAGAAGAATGAAACTCAAGCGTTCTCTTACACCATTCACAAAGATAAACTCGAAATGGATAAAAGACCTCAGCGTGAGGCAGGAATCTATCAAAATCTTAGTGGAGAACATAAGCAGTAACCTCTTCAACATAGGCCACAGCAACTTCTTTCAAGACACATCTCCAAAGGCAAAGGAAACAAAAGCAAAAATGAACTTTTGGGCCTTCATCAAGATCAAAAGCTTCTGCACAGCAAAGGAAACAGTCAACAAACAAAGAGGTCACCCACACAATGGGAGAAGATATTCCCAAATGACACTACAGACAAAGGGCTGATATCCAAGATCTATAAAGAACTCCTCAAACTCAACACATACAAAACAGATAATCACGTCAAAAAATGGGGAAAAGACATGAACAGACACTTCTCCAAAGAAGACATAAAAATGGTTAACAGACACATGAAAAAATGTTCATCATCATTAGCCATCAGAGAGATTCAAATCAAAACCACAATGAGATAACACCTTACACCAGTTAGAATGGCCAAAATTGACAAGACAGTAAACAACAAGTGCTGGAGAGGATGTGGAGAGAGGGGAACCCTCATACACTTTTGGTGGGAATGCAAGTTGGTGCAGCCACAGTAGAAAAGAGTGTGGAGATTCCTTAAGAAACTATGACCCTGCAATTACACTACTGGGTATTTACCCCAAAGATACAGAGGTAGGGAAAAGAAGGGCCATCTCTACCCCAGTGTTCACAGCAGCAATGGCCACAGTTGACAAACTGTGGCAAGCAGATGCCCTTCAACAGACGAATGGATAAAGAATATATACAATGGAGTATTATGCCTTCATCAGAAATGATGAATACCCAACTTTTGTATCAATATGGATGGGACTGGAGGAGATTATGCTTAGTGAAGTAAGTCAAGCAGAGAGAGTCAATTATCACACGGTTTCATTTACTTGTGGAGCATAAGGAATAACACGGAGGACTTTGGGTGGAGAGGAGAAGGGAACTGGGGGAAATCGGAGGAGGAGATGAACAATGAAAGACTGTGGACTCTGAGAAACAAACTGACAGTTTTGGAGGGGAGGGGGGTGGGGTGTTGGGTGGGCCTGGTGGTGGGTATTAAGGAGGGCACGTATTGCATGGAGCACTGGGTGTGGTGCATAAACAATGAATCTTGGAACCCTGAAAAAATTAAATTAAATTTTTAAAAAGTAGATTTGGGAGGCCCCAAACCTCAGAGAGTTGGTCCCTCGCTCAAGGTAGGGGTCCCAGCAATTAGCATTTTAAACAAGGCCCTCCCCAAATGATTCTGATCAAGTTAACCTGCTTGCTACACATGAATAATCCTCTTCAAACCCACTGCTCAGCATACAATTGCTTTCCTCTGTGCCTTAATGTAAGCTTTTCATTTCTTGTAAAAGTCTCCACCTTTACTTCAACAGCCTCAAGTGCCATTTCTTTGCAAAGTCCTCTTGGACTCCCTTCTAAATTCCCATTTTCTTCCCTTCCTTGTAGGAAGGGAGGCACAGGTAGGAGGCACTTGTAGCCTCCCCCAAATTTTAGCATTCTGGTTAAAAGCACCGACTTTGGAATAAAACAGGGGTGCAGGTCCCAGCTTGACCACTTATTAGCTGTGCAACCTTCATCAAATTGCCTAAACTCCCGGGGCACCTGGGTGGCTCAGTGGGTTAAGCCTCTGCCTTTGGCTCGGGACATGATCTCAGGGTCCTAGGATCGAGTCCCGCATCGGGCTCTCTGCTCAGCGGGGAGCCTGCTTCCTCCTCTCTCTGCCTGCCTCTCTGCCTACTTGTGATCTCTCGCTGTCAAATAAATAAATAAAATCTTTAAAAATAAATAAATAAATAAATAAATAAATTGCCGAAACTCCCTAAGCTTCATTTTGCTCACCTATAAAATGAGAACAGTGCAGGTGGAATGATATGGCATCTAGAATTTCCTTTTTTCATTATCTAGATATGAATAAATCAAGACAATTATCAGTTATAGGTTGTTAATGATGCAAGTTGGGTGACGAGTGCCTAGGGGTTCATTGTATCATTGTATCTATTTTGTGCATGCTTGAAATATCCATAATAAAAGAAAAACAATTTTAAAATATGAATTCCCCATCAGAAAAAAACTATCTAATCAAAAGGAATTGTTGACATCCATGAAAAAGATAACAAGTAGGTCAATGATTTTAAATGTTTGGTCTTTCTAATAATTTTTTTTTAATATAAATCTGGTAAAGATGATCTCTTAAGTGACATTAAATGATAGTAAATAAAATAATGGATATAAAGTACCAATCCCAGTATCTACCACGTAATTTTCAATGATTTATTTAAATCTCTTCTATATATCAAGGCAACTTGTGTATACATGTTACCTCCCCTCCCAGAGCTACACTGTGAACAACTAAGAGAAAAAAGTGTTCCAGTCTTCAAAGTGCCCATAATGCCTAGTACATGCACTTGGCCCAAACTAGGTACTCAGTAAATATTTGTGGAATGGGAATTATTTATTTGACAAACACTTGCATGGCACAAACTGTGTGATTGGCACTATTCTAAGCACTTCACAAATATAAATCTGTTAATCAAGGACTAGCCCAACGAGGCCCTCTGTCTTAAAGATGAGAAGCCAGAAACAGCAAGATGAGTAATGTGTCCAGGATAATACAAGAGGAAGTGGCAGAGCTGAGATCTGAACTTGGACATACACTTGACAAGCACCAGCCCCCAGGCCTCATAATAGTTGTGCTGTTCTTTATGAATGTTGCCCTCACCCCACCCCCAGCTCCTGCTGTGGGAGCTGCAACCAGCCTGCCTTGTGAATGAGAACAGTGATTCGGCTTCACTGAGTGGAGCCTTTGGGAAAGAATTTCTATCCAAGAATCCCTGAAATGGCAAATGCCAAAGCAGCAGCCAGGTAGGAGGATAGAGAGTCCCAAGAGCTACAACAAAGAGAACATTACAAACAATAAATCTAAAGGAGTCAGACGTGAGAATTGAGGTCAGGGTTGCAGAACAGGTTAAGAGTTGAAACTAGGGACAAGGAAGGGAGAAGAAAGCAAGTGCTGGGTAAAGAAACCAGAAAAGAAGGAGAAGGAAGAGGATGGAGAAGGAGTGGAGAGGGAAGAAAGGTGGGAAGGGGGGGAGGAGGAGGAGGAGGAAGAGGAGGAGGAGAAGAAGAAGGAGAAGGAGAAGAAGCAGCAGCCGCAGCAGAAGCAGCAGCAGCAGCAGGAGAAGGAGAAGAAGAAAATTTAGAAGAAGAACAACAACACGAGGAGAGAGGGAGAGAAATCAGCAAGGGCGGGATCATTTTCTTTTTTCAAGTGGGCTCCAGGCCCAGCATGGAGCCCAATGCAGGGCCTGAACCTCTGACTTCAAAATCAAGATCTGAGGTGAGATCAAGATTTGGACGCTTAACCAAGCCACCCAAGTGCCCCAAGCATATGACCGTGCACATATGCAGTGTAGAGAGAAGAGCATATGGAGACAGCTCATATGACCCATGGGGGCCACTACACACAACTTCCCCCCAGAACCACCTTCAATGGCATCACTCTCGTGGCTTGAACTCAGCTATGGAGAGAATATTTACACCAGGGAAATTGGCAAACACTACAAATTAGAACTTTTTAAATTTTTTAGCAAATGCATTTTCCAGCACACCACTGGGTTTGTCCCAGGTGATCGGCTGGTCTCAACCATAAAAATTTTGAGTTGTCTTTTTTGACAGGCAGGTTCATTGTGTTTCAGTAGAACACATTTGTTCACATGGCCATGAAGAAAGACGAATGAATAAATGCATGCATGAGTGAATCTTCGTGAAGGGATTCCCAATAGGAACTGTTAAAGGAGAGCCATTATAAGCAATTTTGGTAATTGCAGCCTTTCAGGTGGCAAATGAGAGAGGCATCCCCTACAGACTGCAGTCAAGAACTCAAGCATCATTATTCAATCATAGACATCTTTCTGTGAAGCACAGTAAATAGACATTTCCAGGGGATTTCGCAACAAGCCAAGTTTTTGCAACATCCTTCCCCTTCCAGCAAGGAGAGTGGGCAGGTTCATGATGCGCATTTCTCTACCAAAAGAAACTCCTGAACAAACGTGGATGGAACCACCCCAGCAGACCAAGGCTGTCCTGTTGCTCCAGGATCCCATATACAAGCAGGACACTGGCACATCTCACACCTCGGTGTCTCTCCACCGAAGCCATCTCAGCTGGCTCAATCAAGGCATGTGTTACTAATCTTTAACAGGAAGTATTAGTTTGGTACACATCTACACCAAGGTGGGATTACAAATCAGCTATGAGAGCTATTAACATACTTTCTGACTCTTAAATGATGTACAACCATGTTGTCAGTCCAGAAGTGTTGAAAAATGTAAACTGGAAAAATTCTAGGATACGCTTTAAAAAAAAAAAAAGCCAAGCAACCTGCATTGATTCTTCAACTCATTTTGAACTTTGCAGATCCCTACTTAGAGAAGTCAATGTATAACCTAGCTAAATATTTTTAAGAGGTACTTTAGAAAGCTTGAGAAAATGTGACTGTTCCTTTAAGAAGATCTATTATCAGAGCAGCAAGGTAATAAAACAGCTGCAGCTAGAACCTGCAGTTGCAAGTTGAACTTGCAAGTTGCAAGTCCTGGCACCTAACAGGGGCTTGGTAAACACCTGGTGTTGAATAAAGGCAGTGGAGTTACAAGAAAGGCACGAAGCTTACAGGAACATGCCATTTTTCTTTTTCCAGCTTATGCCAAGCTGCTGAAAAAGGAAACTTGATTAGTGAGGACTCAGTTGTCCTCCTTTCTAGGAAAGAAGTCTTAGAGAAGGCAAAGCAAGCAGGATGCTAGAGGCACTAATAGTAATTAAAAAATTAGGAAGTAAAAGAATCCCTTCTCACCAATGAATGAAAGCAGGGCCTCAGGGGCTTCTCAGGAAAGAGGAAGACATTCTTCTGTAAGGACTGTTGACTTTATAGATGCTCTGAAGTTCAAACCACACGAGCTGAGCATGATCTTGCATGATTTCAGGTTTTGAAACTTAGCCTCCTTTTGAGTCCTAGCAATACAATGAGGATTCAATGAAATTTGATGATGAGCAGTTGAACTGTAGAAAGAAAAATGCAGAATCATATAATGATGTTCCTGTTACTTAAAATTTTGCTTTCAAAAATATTTTAAGGGTTCATGTTTAGTCATTATTATTCATTTTATTTAGCATTTTTCTAGCAAATTGACCAGGTAGAGTTTGAGGTAGAGACCTAAGAGCTTCTGACCTACCCTCTTCTCTGAGAATTGCCTTTTCCCTTCTGGACCTCAGCCCGAGTGACTTCCCTAAGTGGTCCTGGTTCACAGTACAGCTGACTGGATCAGCGAAAATGCAGGCTCAGGCTGGGACAAATCTTTCTCTCCCTGGGGAATATGGAAAGTTGCTTGAATGCTGGACATGTAACTTGGGAGTTCAGGGTCATCCAAGGATTATAAAAGCAGGCAGAGCCAGTCTCTTGAAAAAGTCCAAAGTACATATACCGACCGGAAAATAGAGGTGGGAATATGCGACCTGAGAACAAGACAAGAACTAGTTTTGTGGGTTCTCAGTGACTTGACAGATTCTGCTCACCACCTTCCCAGGTTCTAACTGTTCACTTCTTTCTTATGTGAGATAGCCCAGCGTCCCTTCTAGTAAATTTTTAACTTAAGCCCTTTGAAAGTGGATTTTTGTCTCGGGCCACCTAGAGGAGCTGAAGTGAAGTATTCTTTGACACAGTATTGGCTCCAGGGGTAAACCTCATTTGGTCCAGCAGGATCCTCCTTCATCTCATGCCACTGGGTTGGTATAAAATCAGTTTGTCCCAGAGCAAGACAACTCCAAGATCCCAGTCTCAGATCTTCCACAATCGGGCATGTGAGTAGGAGCACATTATATAATGTCAAAGTGCCGTGGTTTCCTTCTACAGTAGTGCTTATCCCAGGGCCACCTCTCTACGAGTTTGAGACATGCTATGTGGACCCTCAGTAGATAATGGTTTCTTTGGATATCTGGCTCCTGGATTGACCTGGTTCTCACTTAAGAACTTCAGACTCTAAAAATAAAGAACTTAAAAAAAAAATACCTAGAGTATTTCATTTCATCCAGTGTCCATTCCAAAAGATGGAGCAAGATTGGCTGGTGGCACTGGTCTGCTGGCTGTCTTGCTGTGAGACAGGATAACTGGAGCAAATAACATGAAGGGACATGAGCTGGGAAGTGGATGATGTTTGTAAGCCTTACCAAGGGTAATCCTTATAAATAATCATATTCCCATTCTATAGATGAGGAAGCTGAGTCCAAGGTATCTTAATCACTTCCCCAGGTCCCACAGGTGACAACTGGGAGGGCTGGAATAGTACCAGATCTGCCTGAAACAAAGCCATTCTCTTAATGGCTACACCCACCCGCAGTGACAACACTCCTTTCTGTCTTGACTTGCATAGACGCTGTCTCAGAAAAGTAACAAGGTACCACCCAGAATAGGCAGGATATACTGCCCATCTTTGACCTTTGTGGAAGTTCAGTTGCCCAGACCTACTTTCTGTAGTGTTTATATGGCTGGGAAATGAGTTACTTCCCCTTATCCAGGTATGAAGTGCTGCTGGACCCTGACTGCCTGGTTTAATCCCACCTCCATCCCTTGCTGGGTGGGGGACCTTGGACAAGTCACTTCACCTCTCCATGATCAGTCTCCTACTCTGTAAAATAGGTTTTGAAACAGCATCAATAGCAGAGGAGCACTAAATAACACAATCCATGAGATACACTTAGTGTAATGCTTGGCAGATATCGAGTACTCAAAAAATGTTCCTTATTAAGAGTAGTGTCTGCTTATCAGTCTTCCCCTGGCATACATGGCATTCTTCATTTCCAATTAGATTCATACCTTTATTCATTTATTTCCTCACCTCATAAACACTTACAATGACAGTGCTATGAGGGCCTGAGATACACCTAAATCAACCTTTGGGTAAGGGAAGATCCTGATGAAGAGGTGACTTCACAGAAATGAAGAAGTGAGGAGGAGTGTTGTCTGAGGAAAGAACAATGTAGATTATAGCCAGCATGGAGGATGAGCTACAACATATGCTAGGGAACAAGGAGTTCATTTTTAAGACATAAATTCAGGGCACACTGTTCTTAGGATCAGAACAACCCAGAGGTTTTTCCAAGTCCCTCAGGATAACAAAGTAGCTACAATGAATGGTCTACAAGGCCCTACATGATCTGCCTCAACTCATTCCCCCTTTCTTTCCCTCTCTGCTCCAGCAATACTAGCCTTCTTACTGACCCCTGATAACACCCCAGGGCCCTTGCACCTACGGTCTCTTCTAGATGTCCACATGGCTTCCTCCCTCACCTCCTTCAAGTCCAGGTTCATATATCACCACCTCAAAGAGGTATTCCTTGAAGGCCCTCCCCGTCACTCTCTATTCCTGTCTTGCTTTCTCTCCATTATAGTTACTGCCTCTGATACACACCATCCCCAATTAGAATGGAGCTCCATGAGGTCAAGAATTTTGTTTCTGTTCACTGCTATATTCCTAGTGCCAAGAAAGGACATGGCTGGGCACTTGGTAAATGTCTGTTGAATGAATGAATGTAGTCACTCCCAAAATGGCTAAAACAAAAGGGAGGTTGTCAAGAATCAGATCACATGGAGTCCTGTGTACTAAGATAAGGCTACTGAACCTAGGCCTAAATCCTGTGGAGAGCTATGAAGGATATCAGCAGATTCATATTTAAGAATAATCTGTCTGACTGAAATGTAGAATTGAGAATAAGGGGGCCCAGAAAGAGCAGCAAGACCACTTCAGAGACTAAAGCTGTGACCCCCATGAGAATTTATGAAGGCCTACCAAAGACTGACTGGGAGGTTGGAACAAAAGAAACAGAGTAACGATCCTCCAAAGTAAGAACCTATAGGACACAGTGACTGGTTGACAATAGCAAATAACAAGAGAGGATATATGTCTTAAATTACTCCTTGGGGGGGAGGAGTCAAGATGGCGGAGAAGTAGCAGGCTGAGACTACTTCAGCTAGCCGGAGATCAGCTAGATAGCTTATCTAAAGATTGCAAACACCTGCAAATCCATCGGCAGATCAGAGAGAAGAAGAACAGCAATTCTGGAAACAGAAAAACAACCACTTTCTGAAAGGTAGGACCGGCGGAGAAGTGAATCCAAAGCGATGGGAAGCTAGACCCCGGGGGGAGGGGCCGGCTCCCGGCAAGCGGCGGAGCAACGGCGCACAAAATCGGGACTTTTAAAAGTCTGTTCCGCTGAGGGACATCGCTCCAGAGGCTAAACCGGGGCAAAGCCCACGCGGGGTCAGCGTGGCCTCAGGTCCCGCAGGGTCACAGAAGGATCGGGGTGTCTGAGTGTCGCAGAGCTCGCGGGTATTGGAACGGGAAAGCCGGCGACAGAGACAGAGCCGACAGTGAGCTCGCAGCTCCGTGTTACCTTGAACCGGTCGCAGGCTCGGTGAGCTCGGAGCGCGGCCGGAGGTCAGGCAGACGGGAGTGACTGGGTGCTGTTCTCTGAGGGCGCACTGAGGAGTGGGGCCCCGGGCTCTCGGCTCCTCCAGGCTGGAGACCAGAGGCCGCCATTTGTATTCCCGTCCTCCGGAACTCTACGGAAAGCGCTCAGGGAACAAAAGCTCCTGAAAGCGAACCCGAGCGGATTACTCACCCCGGCCCCTGGTAAGGGCGGTGTAATTCGGCCTGGGGCAAAGACACTTGAGAATCACTACAACAGGCCCCTCCCCCAGAAGATCAACAAGAAATCCAGCCAAGACCAAGTTCACCTAGGAAGGAGTGTGGTTCCAATACCAAGGAGAGCAGCAGAATTCCAGAGGAGGAGAAAGCAAAGCACGGAACTCATGGCTTTCTCCCTGTGATTCTTTAGTCTTGCAGTTAATTTAATTTTTTTTCTTTTTCATTTTTTTTTTCTCGCCTTCTGGTAAAAATTTTTTTAACTTTTACCCTTTTCTTTTTTAACGTTTTTTAACTAGTTTATCTAATATATTTTTTTTCTTTTTTATGTTTTTCTTTATTCGTTTTCTTTTTTTAATTCTTTTCTTTTCTTTTTTCTTTTTTTTTCTTTCTTCCTTTTTGAACCTCTTTTTATCCCCTTTTTCCCCCTCACGATTTGGGATCTCTTCTGATTTGGTTAAAGCATATTTTCCTGGGGTAGTTGCCACTCTTTTAGTATTTTACTTGCTCCTTCATAAACTCTTATCTGGACAAAATGACAAGACGGAAAAATTCACCACAAAAAAAAGAACAAGAGGCAGTACCGAAGGCTAGGGACCTAATCAATACAGACATTGGTAATATGTCAGATCTAGAGTTCAGAATGACAATTCTCAAGGTTCTAGCCGGGCTCAAAAAAGGCATGGAAGATATTAGAGAAACCCTCTTGGGAGATATAAAAGCCCTTTCTGGAGAAATAAAAGAACTAAAATCTAACCAAGTTGAAATCAAAAAAGCTATTAATGAGGTGCAATCAAAAATGGAGGCTTTCACTGCTAGGATAAATGAGGCAGAAGAAAGAATTAGTGATATAGAAGACCAAATGACAGAGAATAAAGAAGCTGAGCAAAAGAGGGACAAACAGTTACTGGACCACGAGGGGAGAATTTGAAAGATAAGTGACACCATAAGACGAAACAACATTAGAATAATTGGGATTCCAGAAGAAGAAGAAAGAGAGAGGGGAGCAGAAGGTATACTGGAGAGAATTATTGGGGAGAATTTCCCCAATATGGCAAAGGGAACGAGCATCAAAATTCAGGAGGTTCAGAGAATGCCCCTAAATCAATAAGAATAGTCCCACACCCCGTCACCTAATAGTAAAATTTACAAGTCTCAGTGACAAAGAGAAAATCCTGAAAGCAGCCCGGGAAAAGAAGTCTGTAACATACAATGGTAAAAATATTAGATTGGCAGCTGACTTATCCACAGAGACCTGGCAGGCCAGAAAGAGCTGGCATGATATTCTCAGAGCACTAAACGAGAAAAACATGCAGCCAAGAATACTATATCCAGCTAGGCTGTCATTGAAAATAGAAGGAGAGATTAAAAGCTTCCAGGACAAACAAAAATTGAAAGAATATGCAAACACCAAACCAGCTCTACAGGAAATATTGAAAGGGGTCCCCTAAGCAAAAAGAGCCTAAAAGTGGTAGATCAGAAAGGAACAGAGACCATATACAGTAACAGTCACCTTACAGGAAATACAATGGCACTAAATTCATATCTCTCAATAGTTACCCTGAATGTTAATGGGCTAAATGCCCCTGTCAAAAGACACAGGGTATCAGAATGGATAAAAAAACAAAACCCATCTATATGTTGCCTCCAAGAAACTCGTTTTAAGCCCGAAGACACCTCCAGATTTAAAGTGAGGGGGTGGAAAAGAATTTACCATGCTAATGGACATCAGAAGAAAGCAGGAGTGGCCATCATTTATCAGATCAATTAGACTTTAAGCCAAAGACTATAATAAGAGATGAGGAAGGACACTATATCATACTCAAAGGGTCTGTCCAACAAGAAGATCTAACAATTTTAAATAACTATGCCCCCAACGTGGGAGCAGCCAACTATATAAACCAATTAATAACAAAATCAAAGAAACACATCAACAATAATACAATAATAGTAGGGGACTTTAACACTCCCCTCACTGAAATGGACAGATCATCCAAGCAAAAGATCAGCAAGGAAATAAAGGCCTTAAACAACACACTGGACCAGATGGACATCACAGATATTTTCAGAACATTTCATCCCAAAGCAACAGAATACACATCCTTCTCTAGTGCACATGGAACATTCTCCAGAATAGATCACATCCTCAGTCCTAAATCAGGACTCAACCGGTATCAAAAGATTGGGATCATTCCCTGCATATTTTCAGACCACAATGCTCTGAAACTAGAACTCAACCACAAGAGGAAGTTTGGAAAGAACCCAAATACATGGAGACTAAACAGTATCCTTCTAAAGAATGAATGGGTCAACCGGGAAATTAAGGAAGAATTAAAAAAAATCATGGAAACAAATGATAATGAAAATACAACGGTTCAAAATCTGTGGGACACAACAAAGGCAGTCCTGAGAGGAAAATATAGAGTGGTACAAGTCTTTCTCAAGAAATAAGAAAGGTCTCTGGTACACAACCTAACCCTACACCTAAAGGAGCTGGAGAAAGAACAAGAAAGAAACCCTAATCCCAGCAGGAGAAGAGAAATAATAAAGATCAGAGCAGAAATCAATGAAATAGAAACCAAAAAAACAATAGAACAAATCAACGAAAGTAGGAGCTGGTTCTTTGAAAGAATTAATAAAATTGATAAACCCCTGGCCCGACTTATCAAAAAGAAAAGAGAAAGGACCCAAATAAATAAAATCATGAATGAAAGAGGAGAGATCACAACTAACACCAAAGAAATACAAACTATTATAAGAACATACTATGAGCAACTCTACGGCAACAAATTTGACAATCTGGAAGAAATGGATGCATTCCTAGAAACATATAAACTACCACAGCTGAACCAGGAAGAAATAGAAAGCCGGAACAGACCCATAACCAGTAAGGAGATTGAAACAGTCATTAAAAATCTCCAAACAGGGCGCCTGGGTGGCTCAGTGGGTTAAGCCGCTGCCTTCGGCTCAGGTCATGATCTCAGAGTCCTGGGATCGAGTCCCGCATCGGGCTCTCTGCTCAGCAGAGAGCCTGCTTCCCTCTCTCTCTCTCTGCCTGCCTCTCCATCTACTTGTGATTTCTCTCTGTCAAATAAATAAATAAAATCTTTAAAAAAAAAAAAAAATCTCCAAACAAACAAAAGCCCAGGGCCAGACGGCTTCCCGGGGGAATTCTACCAAACATTTAAAGAAGAACTAATTCCTATTCTCCTGAAACTGTTCCAAAAAATAGAAATGGAAGGAAAACTTCCAAACTCATTTTATGAGGCCAGCATCACCTGAATCCCAAAACCAGACAAGGACCCCATCAAAAAAGAGAGCTACAGACCAATATCCTTGATGAACACAGATGCGAAAATACTCAACAAAATACTAGCCAATAGGATTCAACAGTACATTAAAAGGATTATTCACCACAACCAAGTGGGATTTATTCCAGGGCTGCAAGGTTGGTTCAACATCCGCAAATCAGTCAGTGTGATACAACACATCAATAAAAGAAAGAACAATAACCATATGATATTCTCAATAGATGCTGAAAAAGCATTCGACAAAGTACAGCATCCCTTCCTGATCAAAACTCTTCAAAGTGTAGGGATAGAGGGCACATACCTCAATATCATCCAAGCCATCTATGAAAAACCCACTGCAAATATCATTCTCAATGGAGAAAAACTGAAAGCTTTTCCGCTAAGGTCAGGAACACGGCAGGGATGTCCATTATCACCACTGCTATTCAACATAGTACTAGAAGTCCTAGCCTCAGCAATCAGACAACAAAAGGAAATTAAAGGCATCCAAATCAGCAAAGAAGAAGTCAAATTATCACTCTTCACAGATGATATGATACTATATGTGGAAAACCCAAAAGAGTCCACTCCAAAACTGCTAGAACTTGTACAGGAATTCAGTAAAGTGTCAGGATATAAAATCGATGCACAGAAATCAGTTGCATTTCTCTACACCAACAACAAGACAGAAGAAAGAGAAATTAAGGAGTCAATCCCATTTACAATTGCACCCCAAACCATAAGATACCTAGGAATAAACCTAACCAAAGAGGCACAGAATCTATACTCAGAAAACTATAAAGTACTCATGAAAGAAATTGAGGAAGACACAAAGAAATGGAAAAATGTTCCATGCTCCTGGATTGGAAGAATAAATATTGTGAAAATGTCTATGCTACTAAAGCAATCTACACATTTAATGCAATTCCTATCAAAGTACCATCCATCTTTTTCAAAGAAATGGAACAAATAATTCTAAAATTTATATGGAACCAGAAAAGGCCTTGAATAGCCAAAGGGATATTGGAAAAGAAAGCCAAAGTTGGTGGCATCACAATTCTGGACTTCAAGCTCTATTACAAAGCTGTCATCATCAAGACAGCATGGTACTGGCACAAAAACAGACACATAGATCAATGGAACAGAATAGAGAGCCCAGAAATAGACCCTCAACTCTATGGTCAACTAATCTTCGACAAAGCAGTAAAGAATATCCAATGGAAAAAAGACAGCCTCATCAATAAATGGTGCTGGGAAAACTGGACAGCCACATGCAGAAAAATGAAATTGGACCATTTCCTTACACCACACACGAAAATAGACTCAAAATGGATCAAGGACCTCAATGTGCGAAAGGAATCCATCAAAATCCTTGAGGAGAACACAGGCAGCAACCTCTTCGACCTCAGCCACAGCAACATCTTCCTAGGAACATCGCCAAAGGCAAGGGAAGCAAGGGCAAAAATGAACTATTGGGATTTCATCAAGATCAAAAGCTTTTGCACAACAAAGGAAACAGTTAACAAAATCAAAAGACAACTGACAGAATGGGAGAAGATATTTGCAAACGACATATCAGATAACGAACTAGTGTCCAAAATCTATAAAGAACTTAGCAAACTCAATACCCAAAGAACAAATAATCCAATCAAGAAATGGGCAGAGGACATGAACAGACATTTCTGCAAAGAAGACATCCAGATGGCCAACAGACACATGAAAAAGTGCTCCAAATCACTCGGCATCAGAGAAATACAAATCAAAACCACAATGAGATATCACCTCACACCAGTCAGAATGGCTAAAATCAACAAGTCAGGAAATGACAGATGCTGGCGAGGATGCGGAGAAAGGGGAACCCTCCTACACTGTTGGTGGGAATGCAAGCTGGTGCAACCTCTCTGGAAAACAGCATGGAGGTTCCTCAAAATGTTGAAAATAGAACTGCCCTATGACCCAGCAATTGCACTACTGGGTATTTACCCTAAAGATACAAACGTAGTGATCCAAAGGGGCACGTGCACCCGAATGTTTATAGCAGCAATGTCCACAATAGCCAAACTATGGAAAGAACCTAGATGTCCATCAACAGATGAATGGATCAAGAAGATGTGGTATATATACACAATGGAATACTATGCAGCCATCAAAAGAAATGAAATCTTGCCATTTGCGACAACATGGATGGAACTAGAGCGGATCATGCTTAGCGAAATAAGTCAAGCAGAGAAAGACAACTATCATATGATCTCCCTGATATGAGGAAGTGGTGATGCAGCATGGGGGCTTAAGTGGGTAGAAGAAGAATCAATGAAACAAGATGGAATAGGGAGGGAGACAAACCATAAGTGACTCTTAATCTCACAAAACAAACATAGGGTTGCTGGGGGGAGGGGGTTTGGGAGAAGGGGGTGGGATTATGGACATTGGGGAGGGTATGTGCTTTGGTGAGTGCTGTGAAGTGTGTAAACCTGGTGATTCACAGACCTGTACCCCTGGGGATAAAAATATATGTTTATAAAAATAAAAAATGAAAAAAAAAAATAAGCACAAAAAAAAAACTGAATAAAGGAAAATTCCTTTTTGTCAGAAAAAAAAAAATTACTCCTTGGTTTCCCATTCTGAACAACTGGACCAATAGCTGTACTATCAAGTTAGGGAATATGAGCGATGGTTTGGGAAGAAAGGATTGAGTTCAGTTTTGTATACATGGAATATTACAAGCCAGTGAAGATGTCCACAAGTATCAAGACAAAGATGTAATGTTCATTGAAGATCTGGGCTAGACCAAAGGGTCTCATCACATAAATGGTAGTTGCAGGGGACCCAGCTGAAATTGTAGGTCATGGACTTTTAATGGAAGCCTTGCTGTGGCATCCTGCAGTTGGGGGTGAGAGATAGTAGGGAGTACTCTCACTGATAGGCATGTAGGCTAGAAAAATATTTTACTCTCTTGCCAGGTGGAAGTTTGAATGAATCATCTCAAGATAATCCCATGTGGTGACTGATCCTGTAGAATAATTAGGGATAGCAATATTGCTCACCTACATGATGGGTGAATTTGGTCTTGTGGGCTAGCCTAGGAACCCAACCACCTCCTGTTGTTTCCCTGGTAAAATGTATATCCCATTTTCAAGCAGAGGGCTGCTGACATTATAAGCTGTGAAACCTTATCATTTCATTTGTACATCATGAATTTGTCCACCTAAAAGACAAATGTTTCTGAAAATGTGAGTCAGGTATGTTTCTGACTCCCAAGAAGGTTGTTGGTGCTGAGGAGCGCAGGTCACCTACCAAATTTCAAGGTCTGAGAGAGATGGAATCCTGGAGGGGAAGAGTGTGGAGAAAAGAGGAGAAATCCCAAGATATCATAACAGAACTTGGGGGAAACAAACATCTGATAATGCACTATAATACTTGGCAAATATGTTACACACTGTCCATGGAATTCAGAGGGCAGGAATTTCGATTAAATGACTGGCTATACCAGTCAGGATTCTTTGAGCTGCAGTTAACAGACATTCAAACTAACTTAAGTAAAAATAAAAATAATAATAAATTCATTAATCAATTCTTTAAAATTTTAAGGAGGGAGTGCTATTGGCTCAAATGTGTGTAAAGTCAAGGGGTAGCAGCTAAAGCTTCAGGCGCAACTAGCTCCAGGGGCTCAGGTGATGGCTATCTGATTCAGTTTCATTTCCTCCCACCTTGTGACTCTGCTTTCCTGTATGCTAGCAGCTTTATCAAGCAAGTTGACCCTTCATCAAAGCAAGATGGTTGATACTACTTTCGGATATGAGTTTTATCCTCCCAACAACCGTAATGGAAAGAGGATGCTCTTTTTCAATTACTCCAACAAAAGGAGTGATCACAACTGATTGGATGAGCGTGGGTCACGTGTCATCCCTAAACTAACAATGACAGCCAGAGTGACTGTAACCCCGATTAGCCACAGCTGGGTCACAGGCTGCCTGGAACTGGCTTTTAGTGTAGGAAAATGGAATGATTCCCCAGGGAAAATAATGCATTCTGTCACCAGGAGGAGGAATAAATGCTGGCAGTGAGCAGAGCAGATGTCTCAGGGGAACCTGGTTGGAAAAACCTTCCTTAGGGCCTTCTTTTCCTCAGAAGACTCCTTTCAGGCAGATACAAGAAAATTTACAGCCCTGGTGAGCTGGAGAGGTGAAAAAGATTGCTCATCAAATGTAGAGAGGATGAATGTTGACTGAGGACGTATCTCACACCTGTGAATGCATCAGCTGAGACCTCTCTGTTCCACCTACCTTCTGCTACAGCTCCCAACAAGCAGATTTTAATACACAGCCTTCCCCAGCGTCCGGGGTCATCTGATCTCAGCTACTATTCAGCAGAATGACTGAGGAAGAGAAAAGGAAATTAAGTTCAGCAATTCTTGAGACCGTGGTGAGGACAGAAGTACTTCTGAACCCTTTGGGGTTGCTTCTACATAGACTCTGCCCTACACCCCCCCCCCTTTTGCAGCGTTTCATAATGGGTGTGGCTGTAGAGAATGACCCTTGGGTCACATTTCTAAGAGGAGAGAAACTATTATTCTACTGCAGGGAGGCTGAATGACAGGATTTGCCAGATCCCCTTTTACATATGTCAGGGAAAAGGGTGATGTGTTGGAGGAAAAAAAGGTCTGGGGTGGACACAGCTCAGACACCAGCCAGGGAACCAGTACCAGCAAGGTGGTTGAATAAAGCAAGTACTGGAGCAGCAGTCCAACTGGAGCTGCATAGGTCACAGGACAGGTGCAAGATGAGAGAGATAAAGTCCTAACTAATGACTAGGATATCAACAGAAGGTAAATTGGAAGCCTAAATCCACTGCATACAGCAACAGGGGCCCCAGGGTCCACAGTCCAGTTGCTTTAACAGCAGACCTACGGGGCAGGGAAAGTGTGAGAGCCATTTTCTAGAGATAATTCAAGTTCAAAGACAACAGGAATTAAAAGAGGAGAGAAAGCACAATAAAAGCCAAGTAGGTACACAGTTGGTCTGAAGGATTCATTTAGATAAAACATGGGACTCTGGAGTAGGTCCAAGGTTGTGATGCTTGGACATTGCTCTATAAATCTTAAAAGAAGTAGTCTTCCAAGTTCAACATTTGGTATCAACCAATAATATGTTCAAAAACCTGAAGTCCTGCTCTTCTGGGCCACCTTTAGCCTGATGTTGAAATAGTGTTTTCCGATGAATTCTTTATTAAACTTGTTTCTTGACTTATGACCTGTCAACAAAGTGAGTTGTTGCTCCTAAAATATGGATCCAGCTTTTCTAAGGCTCACACCTTGGCTGGACACTCCTTTAGGAAAGGTTTCTCTTTTGATGGATATTTTTGTGCCAACATAGATCTTCAGGTCTTTCAGTCTGTGTTCTTGTCATCCTGGAAGCATTTATGCCTTACTTTGTCCTTTCATTATAATCAGCTGCCCTTAGCTTGCTGCTCCCTGCAAGGGCTCTGCCTCAATCACATATGCATTAGAACAATTGCCCTTTTAGCTGTGGATCAAGTTATCTTTGGGGTGCCCTATGTAAATGAGAACACTTCAAAATGCTAATTCATAACGAGCCCAAAGTTGACTGACAGAGTAATAATAATACTACTGTGAGTGGACTGTTGAGAAGGCCAAACGGATGGACCAAGAAAGAACATGGCTGGGAAAAAGAAGTGAGCGGACCAGAAGCATGGATGGAAAAGAAAAGGAACAAAGAGAAATACAGGCAGGTAATGACTCCCAGTGGAGGCTGGGGGTGACATTGGCTGGAAGTGAAAGGGAAAAAGGCTAATTATTTTGTTACCGTCATGACAGCTGCATAACAGAAAAGAATATAAGATTTGGAAGTCTCTAGGAGAAAAAAAAAAGTGAATCTAATAGTAACTGATAGGATTAAGCACTTGAAAAAAAAAGTGTATATCAGAAAGGCGAATGCAAAAGGGAAAAAAAGGAGTGGGGGGAGCCTGGGTGGCTCAGGTGTTTAAGCATCTGAGTCTTAGCTTCAGCTCAGATCAGGATCTTGGGGTCGTGATCACAGGGTTCTGAGATCAAGCCCCAAGATGAGCCTCAGGTTAGGCTCCCCCGAATGGGGCTTCCCCTTATTGTTGTCGGGCTCCCCGCTCAGTCAGCCTGAGTCTGCTTCAGATTCTCCCCTCCCCCTAAGCCTCTCCCCCTGCTCACACTCAAGCTTCTAAAATAAACAAATCTTTTAAAAGAAAAAAGAAGGACAATAAGAAGATTTTTCAATTCCAGAAATATAATCAGAGCATACCTTTTGGCTCTTAATTAGATATTAAGATAATATCTAAAGTGGATACATCCAGGAATAGGTAAAGGAGCTCATTATTTAGAAAATAGCTGAAAAAGTTAAAAATGGTTGCCTCCAGAGAACAGGAAACGAGGGCGGAGCTGGCGACTGCAGCTTCTCATTGCAAGTCCGTCAGTGCTACTTAATTATTTTTAGTTAGCGTGAGACTCGGTGTCAGAAGTTTTCCTGAGCATCTGCCCAGTGCTAAGGATCTTACACAAATTCAAACCTCATTCATTTTTAGTGTATGTGCTGCCGAAGCGAGCACTCAAACCTCATTCAAACCTCACAACAAGAACAAACACTTGTCCGGTGCTTACTCTGAGCTTTACATTTATTAACGAATTCAGTCTTGGCAACAATTTTATGAAGTGGTTAATCTTATTTTCCTCCTTCAGCAGAGGAGGAAATTGATGCACAGAGGCCAAGAAACTTGCGTGTGATCACACAGCTGGGGAGTGGTGGCGGCGCCGGGATCTGAGCCCTAACCTCTGCATCCTGCATGCCCTCTAACAGAGCCAAGGCACAGATAACTCAGCTTTGGAGGTGAGGGAACGTGGGGAAGACGAGGCCACTTTTCTGAGATCATGCAGACAGTATGTCATGGGACCTGGTTTGACTATGAGTTAGATTAACCTTAACACCTATGCTTGGTCTCTCTGTGGTATCGTGCAAACCTGTGTTTAAACAAATGAGCTAATCAGGAACAAGGTTGTTGTTCACCACTGCAATTCAACATAGTGCTGGAAGTTCTAGCCAGTACGAGAAGGTAAAAAAAAGAAAATTTAAAATATATAATCAAATAAGAAATGAAATGGCCTATATGTGCAGATGACATAATGCTCCATACAGAAAATCCCCAAGAATACACACACACACACATACACACACACACACACACACATCCAACAACTAAAACTAATAAATGAGTTCAGTAAGGTCAGAGGGTACAAGACAAACATACAAAAATCAATTGTATTTCTAGGTACTCTTAATGAACACATGGACACCAAAATTTAAAATATAACACCATTTACAATTGCTCAAAAAAGGAAATAGGTATAAATCCAAATCTAAAAATAGTGTGTATAGAAATTATATGCTGAAAACCATGAAATAAAAGACCTAAATAAACAGAGGGACACATCATGTACATGAATTAGAAGACTCAGTATAAAACAAAGATGTCAGTTCTGCCCCCAAAGTAATGCACAAGTTTGACATAATTCCTCTTTGGTCTTTTGTGTTTTCTGTTTTGCTAAATCTGGCAACATCACCATGGTGCCTGCCCTCATGGGGTTTATAATCTAGCTGAAGGAGAAGACAAAAACTCTTCAAGCAACAAAATAATAAATAAAGGAAAAATGTTTTATAATAAAGAATATAGGAGACCGACTCTAGACAAGGACAGTCAGAGAATGCCTCTCTGGCACAGTGACATGCGGAGACGTGAAGTATGAGGAGTCTATAAAGTCAGGAGTGATCAAAGGAAGAGAACATACAGAGCAAGGGCTCGAATGTGGGGGTTGAGTTTGGGATTTTCCAAAAATTAGAAGAAGGCCAGTGCAGCTGGAACAAAGTGAACAAGACAGAAGAATGACCAAAGGAAGAAGTCCGGAGAGAAAAGTAGGAGTCAAATCTCACAGACCCTGAAGAGACACAATAAGGTACTTGACGCTTGGGAAACAATTGAGGGGGAATGAAATCACATTTTTGAAAGATCACTCTGCGGAGAATGCTTTGGAGGAGCAAGGATGAAAGCGAAAAGCAAACAAACAAAAACACCAAAAACTGGGTTGGAGACCAGTGTAGGAAATCATCCAGGGAAGAGCACATGGTGGTGGCTTTGGCTAGGGTGATGGCAAGCAAAGGGAAAGGTATGGATGGGTTTTGGAAGTAAAGTCAGCACGACCTACTGATGGACTGAGAGGAAAAAAGGAAGAAAAGGGAAATTGGGGGAATCAATGGCCTGGCCAAGGTGAGAGAATAATGCTGTTTGCTGAGATGGTGAGATCACAGGAGACATGAGTAAGCAGAGGAGAGGAGGTGGGAAATCAAGCTTCCAATGCTGGACATATTGAGACTGAAATTGCTGATGGACAACCAAATGAAAATGTTGAGGAAGCTCTCTGCCCAAAGGAGAGGTGTGGGATAAGGGTTGAAAAGGGGCATCTTCAGTACCTAAATCAGTAGTTCTCGACCCTGGCTACTCAATAATCTGCCCACAGAGCTTTTTAAATGTCCTGCTGTCCACACCCTACCACCAGATATATATCTCCCTTTACACCCATCTGATTTGTTACATTAGTATACTTTTATGTATAACGAAAGAAAATTACAAGCACTGAAAAGATATGAGAGACACAACTCCCAAACATCTCTTGTGGGAGCTGGAGTTCTATTCAATGAATCCAGAAACCAAGGCAATGGCATCTCGAAATCTTTAAAGAATGTTCATGTCCCATAACCCATGAATTTCACTGCTAGGTATAATCCATAGAGAAACCTCTCTTGCTTGTGTACAAAGAAACATATACAAGGATATTTCCCTTTGGTAACAGGAAAAAAAAAAAGTGCGGTGGACTCTTTAAACGTCTATTATCAGGGAAGGGAGTAAAAATGGTATAATCATACTAAAGAATACTCCAGCAATTAAAATCAACAAACTACATCAATGTATCCTACTGTGAATAGATCTCAAATATACAGAGTTAACTGAAAAAGGCAAATCTGCACCAGGATACATAAAGTATGATGTTACTGACTGAGAGACATGATTTTTAGAAGTGTGGATTCTGGAACTAGTACAGGAAGGAGAGAGGATATATGTGGGACCAGAGCAATCTTTGATTTTTGTTCAAACTCAACATTTTGTTTAAGCTCTCCCCACTTCTTCTGACACCATTCTTACCACTACCTTCCTATTTTTCTCCTCCAATGCCTTCTCTCTCCCTCCCTCTCTCCTAAAATTCCCTCATCTAGGTTCAATGAGTGGGTTTCAGAGAAACTATCAATCCCCTGACATTCTAAGTTTTCCATTTATGAGTATTTTTCCCTGGGGAATGGGTCCATAGCTTTCATCCAATTCTCAGAGAGGTCAGTGTCCCGTAAGCTGAAAATTCAAGAGAAAAAAATTTTCATAGAATATGTGTAGCTCCGATACAGTTTCCTTGGTCTATCTTGCCCTGGGAGTAAGAGTTATTTCTCATCAGAAGGAAAAAAAAATAAAAGAGAGAAAATGTAAAGTGATTTGTTCTGACCCTGTTTCTGCTAGCCCTGTGCCCTGGGAGAAAGTGCCCTGCCTTTGGAAACATAAACATCTCTATCCTTCCCAGCATGCCAGGCCTCCCATCCATCATTCCAGTCAGGCTCTGGGCAGCACTGGCCAGATTCCTTTTCTGCCATTCATGACCCTCTCCATCGGATGTCAGGGTCTGGCTCAGGCCAGCTTGTTGACAACCTATGAAGATTTTTCTAACCCGTCAAACAGCCACTGCGCCATTGGAGCTCTCCAGAGCTGGAGAAACTCCAAGAGACCAGGAAGGGACAACCAGTTTTGTAGAGGATGCTCCCACAGAGCGTCCAAACCCACAGGTCCAGGCATAGCTACAGGGGTTCCGCAAGGCCTAGAGACCCTGGGATCTAAGTGGGCTCCTCTGTAACCCAGCATTGTGGAACCCCATAGTTTATGTACTAAACTCATAAAGGAACAGGGAAAACCAGTGAGATGAGAACAATTGATACACACACCTGGGGTCAACAGAGGGGCAGATCTTGGCCCTCAGATCTGCAGATCTTGGCTGGGCCTGCTCACATGTCCGGGTGTCAGCTGGCTGTCGGCAGATCTGAACTGCCTCTAACGGGTGAATGGGCTGGTTTAGCTCTGCGCCAAGTTTCTCTCACTCAGCAGCACACTAGCCTGGGCATGGCAATGAGAAAGGTACAAGAGACACCAAGCGCTGAGCCGATTTGAAGCCTCTGCTTACATCCTATCTGCACATACCCCACTGGCTAAATCAAGTCACAGGGCTGAGCCCAGAGTCAAAGGCAGCGCTGATCACCTTCCTCACAGTTGGCAAGCACTGCAAGCCAGGTGAGAGCCTATATTTAGAGGTCAGGCTCTGCCTTTTACCAGGGATGTCTTTTAAATTCTCTGAGCAAGTAATACACTGCTTTCTCACCTATCTGGTTAATGAAATCTTTTTTTTTTTTTTTTCTGTTAATGTGGTAATACAGAGTCCACAACGAGTTGGAGAAGTAGGTGCCTTAACACACTGTTGGTGGGATAGTACCTTTTTAAAAGACCATTGAGTCATATTTTTCTTGATAGATTGCAAAAAATGACCCGAAATTCTTCTCTTCCCCTTCTGGATGTGACTCCACAACTCCAAACCCCCAAGAATGTGGGCTTGTCATGTGACTTGCTTAGACCAAAGGAATGACAGCAAATGTGACACACGGCTGTTTTAATACCACCTGTATACTGGGAATTGCCAACTCCACTGTGCTTGGAAGCCACTATGTGATGAGCCCAAGCCAGCCAGCTTGCTATAGGATGAGAGGTCATGTGGAGGAAGTTCAAGGTGCCTCAGTGGATTTGTGTGGACAGACACAAGCCCACCTGACATTAGCCACACCTGCCTTAGAACAGAAAAACTACCCAGCAGAGTCTGGCCCCAACTGCCAAATCCCAGAATTCCAGAAGGAGCGGATAAAAGATGTTAACTCATTTCATCATATTCTCCTAAGGGTGCCTTTCAGAAGTAGAGTGACCATGAAGCTTCATTCAACAAATATCTATCCCGCCCCTGTTGTCACGTGTAGGATTGTTCTAAGCTCTGGCGACATACGAATGGGAAAAAAAAAAAAGATGAAAATTGTTCCTACCTCATGAAGCTTGCATTCTAGGGTTAAGACAAATTTTAATTACAACCAAGTACAACATATTGTCTGAGCAAGAGTAATAAGCACTCCTGGGAGCAGTAATAATAATAATAATAATAATGTATGACACCATAAGCCAGGCACCATTTAAATGAGGGGAGGGGGAACTGAGCAGGAATGCGATATTACAGGAGAAAGCTGGAGAAGTTGACATTTGAATAACAATCTGAAGGAGGGGAGGGAATGAGCCTCCTTGATGTCTAGGGGACAAATCCTCCGGGGAGAGGGAACAGCAAGGGCGAAAGTGGACTTGGAAGCAGGGCTGAGGGCAGGATTCGAGGGGGAACGTGGGGGTGGGCTGTGTAGGCCTGACAGGTGCTATCAGGCCTACAGTTGTGCAAACACCTCTAATACACTTTTAATTTTTTTTAACAAAGTGTGTGAACGTTCCCTACAAAACAATAATTTGAAAGAAGTATATGGAACAAAAACAAATAGCGATTCTGTGCCGCACTCCCAGATTCCAATTTTAGTGGACCCTACCTGCATTTTATCATAACCCTTGGCCGTGCATACTTAGAACTCCGGGGAGCCTGCGGGAGAGTCCTGTCATTTTTGGGCACAGGCTGCCCTCTGCTGTTAGCTACTGGATTGGCATCCACAAGACACCCCTGAAAGGAGCAGGATCACTGTCCCAGTCGGGGGTTGGGGTGGGGGGGAAGAGTTCACAGAAGCTCCTGGCTTCCTGCCAGTAAGCTTCCCTATGTCAGAAAGCCCTTGAAAGACAGGACAGGAGAACACATCTCCCAATCTTTACACATTCCATTTTTCCATCCATATATTTCAGTTCTTAAAGGACTCAAAATTTACCCACGTGTTCACTGAATTCTCTACAAACCCCTGTGAGGGCAAGCTGTGTTTCTTCAGAGGAGAGAATGGAGGTTGGGAGGCTGTGAAACATGCCCTGCATCTCATTAGCCAGCGCATGATAAAACCAGGCTAAAAGTGAGGCCTCCCAACACCCCTCCAGACCAGCTGAAACCCAACACAGGGTGGTGGCTTGCTCAAAGTCACAAAGATGAAGCAGATGGGCGCCTGGGTTGAGCATCTGCCTCTTGGTTTCAGCTCAGGTCATGATGTCAGGGTGGGGAGATGGAGCCCCACATCGGACTCCGTGCTCAGCAGGGAAGTGTGCTTAAGATTCTCTCTCATTCTCCCTCAGGCCTACCCCCTCACTCATGCACGCTCTCTCAAATAAGTAAATACATCTTTGAAAAAACCAACCAACCAACAAACAAATGTGAGGCAGCAAATCCTCCTGCCCTGCTCTGCGACCCCATCTGTTTCTCTCCCAGCCTCTACCTCCAGTCAGGAAGGAGCTATGGATAGCCGAGGGATGGATGGTGGACTCGAGGCCAGGGATGACACCAAGGAAACAGGGAACAGATAAACATGAGCCATCTTCGTGGATGCCAGACGGGACAGATGAAAGTGAGTGGGCTCACCAATACTGAGGAACTGTGTTAAGCCCTCGTGGAACCCAGACACCAATGGGAGAAAGAAAATGAGGAACTGACTGAGAATAATTGGAACTGACTGAGAAGAGCTGGAATTAAAAGAATTTCGTTCAAATTGACTAAGATTACATTCCCACCTTCCGTACTGTGGGACTCAGAATAGAAACCAAGCTGGGGTATCAAAATCGAAGGAGGTGACGTGTTTGCACACTGGAGGGTTGTAGCCTGAGAAATGTGTGCCCACTAAAGACAAGAGAAACAGCACTAAAGGTGAACTCAAAAGACCTGCACTCCAGCCCTGCCTTTCCCACTGAGACGCAGGTGCTTTAAGACAAATCCCTGAACCTTGCAGTTTTGGCTTCTTTGATATTCATGATACCTCTGAGGGGCTCTGCTGAGGGTCCAGGAAGGGCTCTGTTAAGGATCCATGAAGCGGGGGGGGGGGGGGGATGTAATCCTTCCTAGAAACACAAAACACTGTGACAAACCACCAAATGGCTTGACCCACTCTAAAGCAGGTGGTAAGCAAAGGACTTTTTTTTTTTTTTAAACTAAAAACAAGCTATTTTTAATCCTCCAAACTTGTCTCTGGCAAACGTGAAGGCAGTAGTGATAAATGGCTGTGGTTTGCAAGTTTGGATACAAAAGCTAGGAGGGATCTAACTTGTCAGATCTGAGATAGAGGAAGAAAAGGACAGTTCTCAAGGAAGGTGAGGGAGCATGATGCTCTGGAAGCTTCGGCCAAGGAGAAGCAGGCAAGGAGACAAGTTGTGGAAAGCATTTTTTGAAGCTGTGTGCTGTATGAAGTGTCATGCAGAACTCTCTGTTGTGTCCCTACGAAATCTTCAGTAAGATCTACACCGCTTACTAATGCTTAGGGAAGTGTGATTTCTTTTTCAAGGGATGTAAAGAAACCCCAAGTCCTGCTTTAACTGTATCACAAGGTGAAAACTGAAGTGATCGCTCAGGAGAAGGCAGTATACAGGCTGTGGGGACATCCTTGGCCTCAGGAAGTTCAAAACTACAGAGAATGGGTCATTTTTATTACAGAAATCATTAAAATTTAATGCGACAAATATGCTAAAGGCTATTCTAGAAATACACACGAAGTATTGTATTACACATTGGAGGGGGTAACTAGCTCTACCTGAGAAATCTAGGAACATTACACAAGGTAAAATGTTAGTTGGACAGATGGAGAAGTAAAGAGGAAATCATTCTGTGAGAGCTAACAGAATCTGCCTTGAAATAGTCATGTCTCTCTTGACTGCTGTGGATAACACAGGAAAAGAGGGCAGAATCTTACAACAAGCATATTGGCTGAGATGAGTGAACAGGCAATAAATTAGAGCACTAAAAAAGAAAATATAAACGAGAAAAGAAATCATGATCCACATCATAACCGTGAGATTAGATTACCAACATGAAGAAAATTTTAAAGCAAAGAGGTTTACGTGGATGATGACAAAGTTACAACCCACACGAAGCTCTAACCATCATAAACGTTTATATACTGGGGGCATCCGGATGGCACAGTTGGTTGAGCATCCGACTCTTCATTTCAGCTCAGGTCATGATGTCAGGGTCATGAGAGCGAGCCTTCTGTCAGACTGTGCTCGGTGGGGCATGTCCTTGAGATTTTCTCTCTCCCTGTCTCTGCCCTTCCCTCCCAAAATAAATAATTTTTTTTTTTTAAAGAAGCTTTGGGGCACCTGGGTGGCTCAGTTGGTTAAGTGACTGCCTTCAGCTGAGGTCATGATCCTGCAGTGCCAGGATCAAGTCCTGCATCGGGCTCCCTGCCCAGCAGGGTGTCCGCTTCTCCCTCTAACCCTCTCCCCTCTCATGTTCTCTCTTTCACTCTCTCTCTAAGCAAATAAATAAAATCTTAAAAAAAAAAAAAAAGGAGAAGCTTTGATTCCTTTGATTGGGAGAATGGTGTTTAGACAATACCAGGTATGTTCACTGTTAGGATATGTTCCGATATTTAGAAAGCGCTAGGTATGTTCACTGTTAGTTACTGGGGATGTCATTACTTCTAGGCCAGTTCAGAGATAGGCAGACAGACAGACAGACATAAACACAATACATCTATTTCTGGCATTTATCTACCAATATTAAAAATCATGACTTCACACTGACAGATCCAATTCCAATCCAACAACACTGGGTTTATTCTAGCCTTCCCTTTTTCTACATTTTCCCTTTTTCTAGCAGGGAGAAATTTATCTCTCATTATCCACAATGCATTTCCTTATTAAGATATACATAAAATAGTCTCATAATTATTAATCTTTTAAAAGCCAGATATTTGGGGTGCCTGGGTGGCTCAGTCAGTAAAGGGTCTGACTCTTGATTTCAGTTCAGGTCATAATCTCAGAGTTGTGAGATAGAGCCCCACATGGGGTTCTGCGCTGGGTGTGGAGCCTGTTTAAGATTCTTTTGCTCTTATGGGACACCTGGGTGGCTCAGTTGGTTAAGCAGCTGCCTTCGGCTCAGGTCATGATCCCAGCGTCCTGGGATCGAGTCCCACATAGGGCTCCTTGCTCCGCGGGGAGCCTGCTTCTCCCTCTGACTCTGCCTTCCACTCTGTCTGCCTGTGCTCGCTCTCGCTCTCTCTCATAAATAAATAAAATCTTAAAAAAAAAAAAAAAAGATTCTTTCGCTCTGTCTCCTTCTGCCCCTCCCCCCAGCTCATGTGCTCACTCACTGCATGCTCTCTCACATAAATAAATATTTTTTTTAAAAAACAGGTATTTTGAGAAGTTCTGTTTCTGAAACATAAAAGGATGGTCTTTTTGATTTGATAAAAAGAGAGGAAAAGGAAAGCCCAAAATACACACTGAAGAAGGGTCCCACAGATATAAAAACAGGTTTTCCAGCAGACCAACAAGAAACCCCAAGTTCACAGATGAGAACTCTCATTCCCGTTCAAGCCAAAAGAGAACCTCACATTCAAATGCTGGTTTAGCAGATCCTAAAATTTTCCATTCAAAATTACTTCGGCTCACGAATTGGAAACTACTGATCACACTATCTTCCAGGAGCTTCCAGATTTATCCTTTCTACCTCCTAACTTTTCTCTCATAATTTCTTTTCTCTCCTTTTTATTGTCTTTTTATGCTGCATGCTGGGGCAAATCATCACAGATGTTATGTTCAATGGTGTCTTTTCAATGATTTAATGTATCTGGAGTTTTTTATAGCAGTGTGCTCTTTTTAAGATATTTAATGGTTGCTTCTCATATCAGCCTGTAAAATGTTTTTTGAATAATATTTCTTGTCTAATGACCATTAAAATATGAGTTTTGCTTACTTTAAGGTCTTTCTTTTCCATATTTCTTATTTTCCCATTTCCTTGTGTCTTGATTTTTCAGTTTACTCAAATTGCTACCAACCTCTTAATAATGTTATTTCCTAAACATATGGTGATTCCTGAAGGTGTGTTTATCTTTCAGTTGACAAAAAGAATAACCCAGAAGCTCCAAGAAATTCTAAGAAATAAAAAATGTAAAATCAGTTACCCATAAAAGAAAAAAATAATCATATCATCAGACGTTTTAACATTGATTATCAGAAGGCAGAAAAGCAATATCTGTGAACTTCCAAAAGAAATTATGTGGAATCCAGACTTCAAGCTCTAATCTAACCTAAGAAGAACACCAGTGTCATGAAAGAAAAAGCACCAATTTCATGAAAGGGGCTGGGCGGGGGGGAGGAGGAACACCTAAAAAAATTAGTTGAAGAAACAACGGAAAACATTAAAATCGTAAAATTGATAGTTTCAGAAATATTCTATAAGAGGAGAGCCTGTGTGGCTCAGTTGGTTAAATGACCAACTCTTGAGTTTGTCTGGGGGTGGGTGTGATCACGGCAGTGAGATGGAGCCCCGAATCCGGCTCTGTGCTCAGCAGGGAGTCTGCCTAAGATTTTCTGCTTCTGCCACTCTTTCTTTCTCAAATAATAAATAATCTTTAAGAAATATATGGTCAATAAGAAATCACTTATGTTAAAAAGTCATGTTAAGAAAAATAAGTACTTTAATTACTTAGAAATTTTAAAAACCAGGATACCTGGCTGGCTCAGTCAGAAGAACATGGAGCTCTTGATCTTGGAGTCATGAGTTCAAGCCCCATATTGGGTGTAGACAGGACTTAAAAAATAGATGAATTAACTTTAAAAAAAAAAGAAAGAAATTTTAAAAAACACGCCTGCTATCATTTAGGATATCTCAATATAAGGACAGCATGGTGTAATGGAGTAAAGTCTGAATTTACGATCTCAGAGATGAAGCTGAGAGACTCCCAGAATGAATCACAAAAGGACCAAAAGATTGAAAGTCTGAGGTAAACCCAGTTCAGAGAAATAGAGAATAAATACCGAGATTCCACCATTGGTCTATCAGTAGCTCAAGAAGGAAGGCACAGAGAGGATAAAATAAGAAAGGAAATAATGTGAGAAAATGTTCTGCCAGGTGGAAAAATATAAATCTATGAATAGCCAAACTCTGCACAAAATGTAAAAAGTTATTTTTTCAGACATTCAAGAATTCAGAACACTGACCTCTTATAAAGCAGAGGGTGTGGGGGATGGCAGTGGGGCGGGTAGAGAGAAAGAGAGAGGGAATCTCAAGCCGACTCCATGTGAGTGCAGAGCCCAACAAAGGGCTCGATCTCACGACCCTGAGATTGCGAACTGGGCAGAAATCAAGAGTCAGACACTGAACCAACTGAGCCACACAGGTGCCCCCTCATACCCTCATTCTTAAAAAAACAGTGAATGGGCTCTAAGATAGAATGGAACTAACCTAAGAGTACAAGAAGGGGAGACTCCTGACCATTTCTGCAGTGCGTAGTTTATATCCAAGCTGGGCGTCCTAGGGATTCTGGGGCAGATGTCTTTATATATGAAGAAGGTGGAATTAGGAATCTCAGTTGAAGATACAATCAATCTTAGGGAAGTCACAAAGACGTGTTTCTCGGGTTCTGGGCAGGGGAGGGGGTGGGAAAGGAAATTGGAAATTCTATAAGAAAGTCATATAAGAAAGTTAGGATCAAATATGAAGCCAACTGGGGCGCCTGGGTGGCTCAGTGGGTTGAAGCCTCTGCCTTCGGCTCAGGTCATGATCCCAGGGTCCTGGGATCAAGCCCCGCATCGGGCTCTTTGCTCAGCAGGGAGCCTGCTTCCTCCTCTCTCTCTCTACCTGCCTCTCTGCCTACTTGTGATCTCTGTCTGTCAAATAAATAAATAAAGTCTTTAAAAAAAAAATATGAAGCCAACTAAAATGTGAAGCGATTCTGAGCATCTGATTCTATGGATTCGAAGAATCTGTTTCACCCTGATACCCTGGAACACTAATCATCAGGCCTGCGGCTTCACAACATAAGATCGTGTTTTCTTTTCACTTGTCCTATCATATTTCTTGGCTATGCAATGAAAGATATTTATATTATCATAACATTATAAGTGGTGTTTATTCATTTTCAATTTCTATGCTAAACCTATTAGCAAAACGTAAGAGTTATCAACCTTGAGATGCACAGAAGCTGGGAGGCAGACAGAAGTAAAAAAAAAAATATAAGAGCACTAATTTCCGCAGCTTGGATAGAACCAAGAGATACTGCCTAAAGATAACAGAACAAGAAATTAAATTTTAAAGATCATTACAGGAGTGATCGCTATAAGAACTACAAATAAAAAGGCTGCTAGTTAGATTTGGGGGTGGGATTTTAAGTAAGATCATTCCTTAACTTTCTAAATCAAGCCTCAGTAAATACTGCCTGTGTATGATAAATAAAAAAGTGAAAGTATAAAAATATGACTGAAGTTAAGAAAGCAACAACCAGAATACTCAAAAAGGGAAAATACTGCCTGTGTATGATAAATTAAAAAGTGAAAGTATAAAAATATGACTGAAGTTAAGAAAGCAACAACCAGAATACTCAAAAAGGGAAAAGGTTGAAAAATAGATTATTCTGGGGAGTGGAATGAGAGGCAAAAGTGAAAGACTCGCTTTTCATATTATGCCTTTCTGTACTGCTCAACTTTTTGTTCATATTTGTGTTCTAATTTAGTAATGATTTTTTAATGTGTTAAAATATTAGGGCAACCACTGAAAAATAGAGTAAGATCTATAATTTCCAAAACCCAATGTGGAAAAAATGAACCAAAGAAACTCAATCAATGCAACAATATGCAGCAGAATGTTGGGGGAGCAAGGGGGGACCGTAGGCAAAGAACAAGGAATTACAAGAAACAGAAAATATAAAATAGGATGGCAAAAAGGAAGCAAAACACCTAAAAGGTAAAATTGATCAAAAGGTAAATCTATTGCACTAAAGGAGAGAAAATATATTAATTTAAGAAACAAATTTACAAAGGGTTTGGATATATTATGTATGCCATGTTAATAGCAATAAAATAAAATTGGGAAGGCAGGGATGTCCTCAGAAGAGGGAACAGAGGGTTGTCTATTCTTAGAGCCACAGGAGTGAGGTGAGCAGAATCAGAGCCGAGTCTAGCCAGGTACAACAGGAGTCCGGCTGTGACTGAACAGGGCCAGCCCAGGTCCAACCACTCTGTTAGAGAGAGTTACAGGCGGAATTGTGTCCTCTTCCAAACTGCATGTTCAAGTCCTCATGCCCAAGACCTCAGAATGTGGCTGTATTTGGAGATGGAGGCCTTTAAACGGGTGAATAAGTTAAAATGAGGTCATCAAGGTAACCCTAATCCAATATGGCTGGTGTCTTTCTAAGAAAAGGAAGGCCGTGTAAAGATGCAGGGAGAAAACGGCCCTCCCAAGTCAGGGAGACAGGACTCCGAAGAAACCAGCTCTGCCAGCGCCTTGATTTTGGACTCCAGAACTGTTGAAAACATAAATATCCGTTGTTTCACCTCCTCAGTCTATGGTGGTTTGTTAGGGCAGCCCTAGCAACCTGATACAGAGGAGATCCTCTTATTAATGATACTACAGTTAGGGAATTCACATGCCAATGAAGTGGACAGAATAAACAAGTGATTATAGGCAGAACTAAAAATGGGTCTAGCAGGTTCCACTTTGTTGGTTTTTGTGCTGTTGGCAAAGGATAGGAGTGGGAGATGAGCTTGAAATTGAGCTGAAGCTATAGCCCTGTTTATCTTTCACTGACATGGTCATAACGTAGGTAGAAAATGTTGGTAAAGCCGGGTTGCCTAATCCTGTTACCTGACAGCCACTGATCGGTGGCAAACAGAACCAGCACAAGTAAAAATCCGGGCTCAGTCTCCTGATGGGTTTGTGAATTAGCTTTCTAGCAGTCAGACAGTTCTCTTGGTTGCTTTTCTTATCCCTTGCTGTTACAGGGAAAGACTGGGCCTGATTTTAAAATTCAGACAATAGAAGGGAGTCAACAAACTACATCAGTAATCTCCAATTAAAAGACAAAGACTCAAAGTAAGGAGAGGCTAATCAATGGCCCAGAATAGAGTCCAGCAAGACCTACACATATGCAATCCACTCATTTTCAACAGAAGAACCAAGTCAATGCAAAAGAAAGAGAAGAGTTTTTAACAAATGATGCTGGAATAAATGAATATCCATACAGGAAAAAAATATAAAAGAATCTCCACCTCTGCCTCACTGTATATGCAAAAATGAGTTTGAAATGGACCATACACCAAAATGCAAAAGACACAAAGCCCCACTTTTTGAAAGAGTGAAATACTTGAACAGAAACTTCACTTGCCCATATGCACATGGAAAGTGCTCATTGTCCTTAGGGACAAGGAAAAGATAGAGACTCTTTGTTTTTAAGTCCTGCTACCCAGCTATGGGGTGTCCATTCTTTTTTTTTTTTTTTTTTAAGATTTTTTTTTTTTTTTTGACAGAGAGAAATCACAAGTAGATGGAGAGGCAGGCAGAGAGAGAGAGAGGGAAGCAGGCTCCCTGCTGAGCAGAGAGCCCAATGCGGGACTCGATCCCAGGACTCTGAGATCATGACCTGAGCCGAAGGCAGCGGCTTAACCCACTGAGCCACCCAGGCGCCCCGGGGGTGTCCATTCTTAAAACAAAAATATCTCCCTCGAGAATTTGGAGGAGATAAAAGAGATAGAAAGCAAGCATGTTCATTCATCATTAAGAATGCTAACTGGCAGGTTTTTTTGGAGAGCAATTAGGCAGAATTCAACATCATTTTACCTGAAAGTAAAATGCATGCTTTGACCCGTGCTATTGATTACAGGGATAATCTAAAGAAAACTCCTCCCCCATCCCCAGCACAAAGGCACATGTACAAGTGTTTGCTGTAGATTTATACGGGAGAGTGAAAATCTGGAAACTCCCTAAAATGTCCACTAGTATGGGGACCAGTTAAGTAATTTATGGTGCTTCCCCTACTCATATGATGGATGCAATCATTAAAATCATAAGGTAGACCTGTATTTACTGACATGGGGAGATCTCAGAGACATATAGACCTATTGCTAAGTGAATAAAGGGAGTCACCAAACAATGTAAATGCTCTATTTACATCATTAGAGACTTACAGGAAGGTGAACATTTTTGTAAGTAAAGGCAAAGGTAAAATTCCGGAAGGAAACACATGGGAACCTAAGAGTATTTGCTTCTGTGCACATAAGGGGTAAGGATATTCACCGTCACTTTTTACTCAGTATGAATTGTTTATAACTGGAATGAGGTTACCCATTCTCCATGTAATTAAAAAAACAATAAAAACTGCTTTTTAAAGTACCAAATATTAATTATTAATGAAACTAACATGGATAGGGTTTTGCCCCACACTCTGCTAAAAGCCTTACATACATTATCTCACTGAAACCCACAAAATGGACACCTGTGCTCATTACATAAAAAAGTGGAAGTTTAGAAGATTTTTTTTTTTTAAAGATTTTATTTATTTATCAGAGAGAGAGAGGGGGAGAGAGCGAGCACAGGCAGACAGAATAGCAGGCAGAGGCAGAGGGAGAACCAGGCTCCCTGCCGAGCAAGGAGCCCGATGCGGGACTCGATCCCAGGACGCCGGGATCATGACCTGAGCCGAAGGCAGCTGCCCAACCAACTGAGCCACCCAGGCGTCCCGAAGTTTAGAAGATTTTAAGGGTGCTCATTGGCACCTTAGAATCATCTGAGGAGTGTGTTGTTTTTTTTTTATTCTGATGGTTGGACCTCATCTAGAATCCACAGGACCAGAATCTCTGTAGGTGGGGCCCAAGCATCTGCAGTTTGCAGAAGCTCCGAGAGGTGATTCTAACATGCAGCCAGCATGGAGAGTCAATGGTTGACATCATTCTCACTGCTAGGTCACATTGCTAGCAAAAATACAGCATGGTGGAGAAAGGGGAACCTTCCTACACTGTTGGTGGGAATGCAAGCTGGTGCAACCACTCTGGAAAATAGCAAGGAGCTTCCTCAAAAAGTTGAAAATAGAGCCACCCTAGGACCCAGCAATCGCACTACTGGGTATTTACCCCAAAGATACAAACGTAGTGATCCAAAGGGGCACATGCACCCGAATGTTTATAGCAGCAATGTCCACAATAGCCCAACTATGGAAGGAACCTAGATGTCCATCAACAGATGAATGGATAAAGAAGATGTGGTATATATACACAACGGAATACTATGCAGCCATCAAAAGAAATGAAATCTTGCCATTTGTGACAATGTGGATGGAACTAGAGGGTATCATGCTTAGCGAAGTAAGTCAATCAGAGAAAGACAACTATCATATTATCTCCCTGATATGAGGAAGTGGAGATGCAACATGGGGGATTTGGGGGTAGAAGAATAAATGAAACAAGATGGGACCGGGACGGAGACAACCCATAAGAGACTCTTAATCTCACAAAACAAACTGAGGGTTGCCAGGGGGAGGTGGGAAGGGAGAAGGGGGTGGGGTTATGGACATTGGGGAGGGTGTGTGCTCTGGTGAGTGCTGTGAAGTGTGTAAACCTGGCAATTCACAGACCTGTACCCCTGGGGCTAATAATACATTATTTGTTAATAAAAAAATTTTTTAAAATACAGCATGGCTACACTGCCCCTTCAAACACAGAAAATTATAGTTACAGATAGAGGTAGACGTAGATGGTATAGGCATAGGTCTAGCCGTAGGTATTGATACATAGATGATTAGATGTAGGCACACACACACATATTGAATATATCTATTTTTTCCAATTATGGATGAAGAGCACCTCGAGTAGAAAACGTATCGTGCCTTGTTCTCCATTTCTGCTCCTTCCAGTACGCCCATTCTCCGTGTCTGCCTTCTGGAGTGGCCACCGAAACTCCTGAGGATTGATACATGAACTATTTAAGAATCAGACAGCACAGGCACTGACTCCATCAGAATGGACCCTGGACTTAGCCCTAGAGCAGGATTCAGGCTTTAACCTTTTGGCCACTGACTCCTGAAGAGGGGAAAGCTTTCCCCAGGGAAAGCAGCAGTGGAACGCCTCTTGGCGGGCTCAAGACAGTAGCTGTTTACTAACCAGTATGGAAATAGTTCCCTATTTTTACAACCACTCCAGGAGTGCCAGCGTCTACTCTGCCCAGACCAAGGTCTGAATGGTGGTGGTGGTGGTGAGTGTTTTTCAAAGGTTGTTCTGAGACGGTCTTCCTGCCACGCAACTATTTCATTTCAACTACTTCCACCCAAAGTCTTGCTTCTTGAGCGTTGGGAAGAAAAGAGCGAGGCTGGCAAGGAGTCTGCGATCCACACGGGGCTGCCCCCACCAGCCACCATGTGCCTGGCAGCCCCCCGCTCCCAGCCCCCTCATTCCCAGCTCTGAGGAGGTTTGTCGCGTTGCTGTTTACTGCCATGTTTCCCTGCTGAAGTGGCAGCTCCAGTCGTGCTTCCTAGATAATTTCCAAGATGCTAATTGCCACCTGCTGATTTCCTGTAAACACTGTACTTTACACATGTGATTAATCAGAAAGCTGTGGACTGTTCTGAAGGAACGTGTGTGCCTGCGTGTGTGTGTGCGCGCCCATTTCATTACTGTGGTGAATTTAAATCACAGGCGATGTTTGCTCACAAAGCCGTATTAGCGAAACGGGAGGGAAAACAAAATTACAAAACACCATAAACTGCAAGTTCACAGACTGTATAAACAACCATTCGAGTCAGTCCAACAACTCGCTGAGTCAATCCTGGAACAGAGCAGCAGGCACGGAGCATCTCCAAAGGAGACTTGAAATCATAGGTGCTTGTGTTTCTTGGAGAAACCAAAACTGAAAATCTTTTCAAGGGTTTCTGGTAAAGAACGTTCTCTTTGGTTTCAAGATCAGCCTTGTACCAAATCCTAGTCTTCCACGGATTACCCATAAGATCTCTACAAAGTACCTGAATCTTCAAGCTGTCCTTTCATCATCTGTCAAATGGAGATAATTTCCAAGTCATCTGAGATAACATGTAAAATACTTCTTTGGCATATTAGTCAGATTGTTTGGGTTGTTAGTGACAGAAATTTAATTTAAAACGGCTTAAGCAAAGCGAGAAATGGAGTGGCTCAAAAAACAAAGACCAGGGGCTCTGACTTCAGGTGCTGTTGGATCTAGATGCTCAAATAATGATGGTGGAACTCTAGGACACACTCCCCATTTGGGGGCCTTGCTTTCCTCTGTGTGGGCCTCTTTCTCAAGTAGACTCTATTTATGGTGAGCTGCTACCCTCACCAAGAGCCTCACACATACATCGTACCTTCCCAGCAACTGCAGAGGACTGGTATGGACAGCACCTCCCTTGGGAAATGACCCACTAGCCCACTCTCAGAATACACAGTTCAGGTGTGGTCAGGGCGTATTTACTTAGACCCTATTCAAACTCCAGAGACAGGCACAGAACCAGACACGTACATCAGCTGGACTCTGGCCTCAAAACCAAACAAGACAGTTTGAAGGACAGCCAGCCCTACTTGACAGTATTTGAAAGGGAAAAATCAAGGGTTCTGACATCAGGATCTGAGTTCCAGGACAGATGCTCAGTCTTCCATATAAGCAGGTATACTGGGTGATGAGAGAGAGAGAGAGAAAGGTTTGCTTAACTCAGACAGAGGAGTTGGTCAGCCCTTCCTACACATACCCACAGAAGATGAGTCCATTTCAGTCCTAGGCCAACAGGGTAAAGTGGGCAGTCCACGGACCCAAAGCCAGATACATTGGCTAAGGTAACAGTTTGCCATTCTCTGTTTTTAAGCCTCTCTGAAGGCTTATGGCACTTCCTACAAGAAATTCTCATAATACCCCCACCAGCAGTTCTGGTCTTCAAAGTATAGGACTCATTACTCATTATCCTACCACATCACTTAGCCTTTTCATCCTGCTCTACCCACCAGTGGGGCAAGATGGAATCCTCTGCCCCTTCATTTCCACTGTCCCTCTTCTTTGATTTCTCCTCTGATAGGAAGAGGGTCCTTTAGTGTGATAATACATCAGGCATCCTATGAGAGTTGATCAATATGAGCCATACGGCTTTGATGTCCTTAGGTGCCTCGCTCTAAAAAATGGGAGAATTCAAAGGAAATGGGTCTTATCAGGACCGATGAAGGGAGCAGGTGCGAAAGAATGCTAGCGGCTCTTGTGGGGAGAGGACACAAGGACAGAGATCAAGATAAAGGGGACTTGCTGGAGCCCATGAGAGGCAAACTTAGCCTGCCTGAAAGGTAATGCACATAAAACAGAAAGGAAGCGTTGGTAGCAGCCTTTGGACGCTGAATCTCTTCCTGACGGGCTGGAGGAGCATTAACGTCCTTTCTATAACGACCTGAATTTATTCACCTTTCCAGTCACCGTGGGTGAAAGGAACAGAGCTAGACACAGCACAGAGTGATGGGGAAGAGCACGGACTCTGGATTCAGACCATCTGGATTCGAATCTAGGATCCTACACTCTGTAAAGAGGACACCCTGAGTATGCTATTTAACGTCTCTGAGCCTCAGTGTCCTCGTTGGTGAATAAATATAATAATGGTATCTACCTCCCAAGGTTGGCATGAGAAGGAAACTAGTTATTATGTGCATAAATTATTTAAAACAGAAACTGGCTCATGATAAGTACTGAATTTACATGTTAGCTTTATACAGACAGCAACCTGGACTCCCTTCCTTCAGGGAACCCCCTCGTTTGCATGTACATGGTTGATTGGGTGAATACCCCAGGACAAGTGTTGAGTCTTTCTACAGATTCACAGACGCAAAGCGGGGGTTCCGAAGAGCGGTGTGGCTGGCACTGAAGGAACTTTGATTTGTTCACAAACTGTTACTTGCTTTTGCTGTACTTGATTTTGATGGGAAGGTCTTTTCTTCTGTTTGGCAGTGTTGCAGCAAGCTCTTCCATAGGCTTACTCTGAAAATAAGAAAAGGTCTGCAGTGAAATTTTCTTGCTCTACGCTGAAAAGACTCAATTACAAGGGTGGGCTGGGTTGGTCACAGGACTTAAGTGACATCAGCCTTTGCGAACAACTGGGAAGCAGCGTCACAGGCAGGCACTGGGGCCAATAACAGGTGTTCCCAGAACTCCAGATGCAAAGGCTGGTTAGAACCCTGAAGGGTTATTACCCGGGGGTCAGAGAATCAGAGATGAGAGTAGAGAATGCACTACAGGCTGGCTTCAGCATGTTTTCCCTAAAGTGTGCTTGCAGCCATGGTAACCCATTGTATCTTGTCAAGGTCTTTATATTCTTTAATCTTTATGTTCTGGCATCCCAGATCTCCCTCCCGCTCCTTCCCCCTTCACCAGTTACCCACTCAAGTCATTTTGCCTCACTGCATGTATTCTACCCCCACTCATCTCTAGAATACCTTTTCCTTACCAACCCAATTCCTGCTCCCTCCTCAAGATAACTGAATTTCACTCCTTCTTTAAGGTTTGCTTTGACCACTTCCAAACCCTCTGAACTGATACTCATTACCTGACACAGTCATGTGGAATTCTATACTGCCTTATGACACCTCTTCAACTAGGGCCTTGTAAGACAGTAAACATCCATTAGTTTCACCTGGAGAGCATCCTTCATCCCTTCCGCTGGTAGTAACACCTCCCCAATTTTTCTCTGGGGGGAATATAAAAAGCCCTCCCAAATTCTTGGTCCTTGGGACTCAAAAGGCTCAGCCTCGGGGATGGGGACGCACGTGTGACCAAGACCTGATCAATCATGTATTCCATTCCCCTGGTCACAGTGACTGGTTCAGGGAAGAGCACATGACCCAAACCAACCCCAGGAGTTTCAGCTCCAGGAATTTTGCTAAAACCACTAAAAGAAAGAGGAGGGAGGACTCTCTCACAAAAGACCAGCAGCCTTTTGGAGAGAAACCTCCTCCTGAAAATTAGACCACTTAAGAAAAAGGCAGAGCTGATGAAAAGAGGGAATAAGGTGTTAAGTGATGATCTGGATCTCTGGACATAGCTACGTCTAACCCTAAACATCTCCTAGACCTTTCAGCTACATGAGACAATAAAATCCTGCATTCATTCATTCACTCATTCGTTCATTTGACAAATATTAACAAAAGGCCTACGGTGTGCTGGGCACTGCTCTAGACACTAGAATACATGAGGTTTTTGTTTTTGTTTTTGTTTTTACTTAACACAGTATAAGCTAGATTTCTTTGCTTGCAACTGAAATCACCCTGGTCAATGAAGTCTTCATGTTGCTTCAGTCACACAATGTTACACAACCTCCTTCATGTGAATGCCTTTTTCCCAAATAGATCATACATTCACTGAGAATAGAAACCACACCTCATATTTCTCTGTAGTATCATCGCTTCTCGGCCTTTTGGCTAAGATCAAGTGCATATTTCTCATTAGTATCAACTGTGTTATGTATAGTAAATAGTTAGCGAATTAGTTGTTAAGTCCATAAAAAAAGGCTACATTTATTGGGAACTACCACTGGTGGTATTGATTCAAATAGCACAATTCAGAAGATATGTCTAAGGAGATTTGCCGATGAGTTCTGATTAGACCCTGGCAGCCAAAAGATATCTGTGCTCCATGAGCACACACATGGCATGATGATGGGATCAACATTAATCCACAAAAAAGGAATATATCGGAGGACTGACTTGTGATGTCAGAACATATGCCAGTACCTATCTCTGCTCCTAGTCCAAATTCCCTGAAGTGACCCAAGAAAAGATTTGTTAAATAATAAATATATAACAATAATGAAGATCAGGAAAAGATACACAATGGACCATAAGTTCTGAACAGAAGAAGAAATGAAAACATGTGCAAGAGGGGACTGGTTGTGAAGACGGGAGTGGTTCTAGGGGAAGCCCAAATTCAGAATAGCAAGCAGTGGGCAGTGAACGGTAAAGTAATTGGAGAACTAAGTTCAAAGCTACTGAATGGTCAACTCAGCCGCTGACACTGTTTGGCCATGGGGGAGGAGGCAGCAACTACCTTTTCCTACAAAATAAAGCAGTGACTATGGACACAAAGGAGGAAGGCACAGGACACTGCCACAAGCATCTTGCAACTCCTAGGAAAGATTCAAACCAGAAGAAAAGCTATCAGCTCACTCTAACTGGCAGCACACCCACTCCCTTCTAGGAGCTGAATATAATCAAAATCACAAAGAGGTGAATATCTGTCTCAAATATGAAAAGCGGGAGGAACAAGAATCCCTAAATACATTGCAAAATCTAATCTAATGGTCCTTTCTTTATTCTCCTCTTTTTAAAAGATATATTTAATTTAGAGATAGAGCAAGGGTGGGGAGGGACAGGGAGAGAGGGAGAGAATCTCAAGCAGACTCTCCACTGAGCACAGAGCCCAATGTGGGGCTTGATCTCATGACCCTGAGATCATGAACTGAGCAGAAATCAAAGGTCTAACACCTAATTGACTGAGCCACCCGGGTGCCCTGTTCTCCTCTTATTTAATCTAACAGCCTTTAATAAAAATGACTATTCCCTTCTTCTTGCAACACTTGCTTTCCTTGGCTGCCATGAGATCACATTCTAGTCATCTAACCTATTACGCTCATTATCTCTACTCAGTCTTCTATGTGTTTTCTAGAGCTGCCATAACAAAACACCACAAACTGAGTGGCTTAACAGAAGTTTATCATTTCACGGCTCTGGAAGCCAAAAGCCTGAAATCAAGCTGCCAGCAGGTCCATGCTCCTTCTTAAGGCTTTAGGAAAGGATCTTTTCTAGCTTCCTGTAGTTCCGTGGCTTGTGATAGCATAACTCGTATCTTTACATGGAGATTTCCCTATGTGCATGTGTCTATTTTCAAATTTCCCTTTTTTATAAGGGCACAAATCATACTGAATTAGGTGTCCAACTCCAGTATGGCCTCATCTTAACTAACTACATTTGCAAAGAGCACATTTCCAAATAAGGTCTGAGGAACTGAGTGTTAACACTTCAATGTATGAATGGGGGGCACAATTCAACCTAAAACAATTCTCTTCCTTTACTGTCTACTCAACAATGGGGTAGTGTTCTTGAGGCATGGGCCTTCCTTCTCCTTCCTTCTATATTTGTGCTCCTTCCCTATGTTTTCATCAAATCTGATGGCTTTAAATATATGCTAACAACTTCCAGATTTGTATTTCACTTCTGACTTCTTCCTTGAGGTATACTCAACTGTCCATTTGACTCTTACATATCTAACAGAGACCTCAACATTATGGAATCCAAAACAGAATTAATAATTTTCACCACTTCTCCACTCCAACAAACAGGACCCCACTAGATCTCCCCATACCAAAAACTGTAGTGCCATCAACCAAGATGCTCATATAAAAAACTGAGGATCCTCCCTTTCTCTTGAGCTCCATAACCATGCTACGACAAGTCCTAACAGTTCTGCATTCAAAATACGTAGAATGCATCCATTTCATTCCACCTCTGTTGTCATACCCAAGTCCAAGCCATTACTAACCTTTTGCCAAAAGTAAATCCACAGGCCTATATCTGGCCACTCATCTTTACTCTTAACCCCCTCCAACCCACCCTCAATATCAGTGTGATTTTGATAAAGTATACATTTGATCATGTCACTCAGTAGTTTTAAATCCCGAAATGCCAATATTGTAGAACCAATTACATACTCCTTACCATAGCCCGTAAGGCTCTTTGAACATTGTCTGGCCCTTGCCTACCTTCATCCTTACTCTGGACCCTTCCCTCCTCTTGCTTGTTATGCTGCAGCCACACTGGTCCCCTTTTGGTTTGTAGAATACTTCATGCTATTTCCCACCTCCAGGCCTTTCCACACTCTTGCTGTTCCCCTTTCCAGGAAGGCTCTTCCATATACTCTGCACATATATGGATCTTTCTCATGCTTGAGTATCAAACATTAGAATCTCTTCCCTGATCAAATTTCCTAAGGTAACCCCTGCCTAGTTACTGTCTGCTCTATCACCCTATTCATTTTACTTCTAGTACTTCCAACAATCTGAAACTATCCTGTTTATTTATATGTGTACTTGTGTATTATTTGTCTTCTTCTCCAGTCTCCACTAGAATGTAAGATTCTTAAGGGCAGGAATCAAGCCTTCTTCTCCAGTCTCCACTAGAATGTAAGATTGATAAGGGCAGGAATCAAGCCTTTACCACTGTGTCTTCAGTACTTAATACTTCACCTGAAACATAATTAACATCTATATACATATTTAACAAATGGGTGCATGAATTTAAAAAAAAAAAAAAAAAACGGCCCTAGAAACCCTCTTACTCAAATCCCTGTATGCTGAGTGTTCTCTTAGCACACTATTTCCAGGAGTCTACATGAGAGAGAATTCTTTTTCCTAGAGACAGAGAGATGCCTCCACTTTCTTATAGCAACGTTTTGTTTGCATTGCATTTTCTTTGTACTGCCTTCATCATAAAGTCCAAATTCCTTCCAACCTGTCTATACAACTTCATCTTCCACTACTTCCTTCCCTTACAATAAGGTCATGGCCCACTCAACTTCATATCATTACATAAAAACACCACTCAAGCTTATGTTACCTCTCTTTGGAATGCCTTTCTTGCCCCTCCTGCTAAACAGGCTTCAAGATTGACTCCAAGAAGCTTTTCCTGGTAGCCAAAGAGGCTATTACTCTGTCATGTCAGAGGACTTCATGCATACCTCTACCACATTGACTCCAATATATGACAACCCAACACCTCAACATAGTGAAGCTAACAAATTACAAAGATAAAATCCTGAAAGCAACTTGGGACAACTGGTCCTTAACCTACAGACACATAAGCCTGGCAGCAGACCTGTCCACAGAGATGTGGCAGGCCAGAAAGGACTGGCATGATATATTTTACATGGGAAAAATATGCAGCCAAGAATGCTTTATCCAAGAAGGTTGTCTTTCTCTAAGATAAACAAAAATTAAAGGAATTTGTGAACACTAGCCCTGCCAGAAATATTAAAGTGGGCCCTTTGAACAGAGAGAGAGAGACCAAAAGTAACAAAGACCAGAAAGGGGCAGAAAAAATCTACAGGAAGAGTGACTTTACAGATAATACAATGGCACTAATTTCATATCTTTCTGTAATTACTCTGAATGTAAATGGACTAAATGCTCCAGTCAAAAGACACAGGGGATCAGAATGGATAAAAAAACAAGACCCATCAATATGCTGTTTATAAGACTCATTTTAGACCCAAAGACAACTCCAGATTGAAAGTGAAGGGGTGGAGAACCATTTATCATGTTAATGAACATTAAAAGAAAGCTGGAGTAGCCATCCTTGTATCAAACTAGATTTTCTTTTTATTCTATTTTTTTAGAGATTTTATTTATTTGAGAGAGAGAGAAAAAAAAAACACTATAGGGGGGAGGGGCAGAGAGACAAGCAGACTTCCTGCTGAGCAGGTAGCCTGATGTGGGGCTCAATTCCAGGACCCTGAGTCATGTCCAGAGTCAAAAGCAGCTTAACAGACTGAGCTACCCAGGTGTCCCAGATAAACTAGATTTTAAACCAAAGACTGTAATAAGAGTTGAAGGACACTAGATCTAATACATGACAATTCTGTGATTGATTTTCCCCATTTTACTCTTAATACTTTGAGTAAAAGGGTTATGTCCTATACTTCTCCCACTAGTACCTAGCATGGTGCCTCATAGATATACAGGAAAAAAAAAATTGTTGACTACTATATATGCATACATAGTTAAAATTTTTTCATTATTGTTTCGCTAGTGGAGTGAAAGGAACTGGAACATTTTAACAGTTGTTATTCTGTCAGCTATTTGACCATCATTAATGAACCAGTGGGAGAGGTGATTTTAATTTGTGAAAATGAAAAATATTTCAACTAATTATGGCTTGGTTAATAAATCATATTTGATAATATCGTATCTAAAATAGGCACACCAATATACAGACTCAGCCTTTTCAAGTCCACTTTTCCATTTTTAAAGAAATGGATAAAAAAAAATTTCAGGGCACTAAAGAAATGAGAGGGAACTGGCATTACTAGGAAATTCTCTAAGTCGGATTTTTTAAAGAAACTTAGCGTAAGCATAGATAGCACTTCTTAGATCTATTTAATGTATAGTTAATGTTTACTTTTGTGGTAACCTTACTTTTAGCCAACGGGATTTTTTTTTTTTTTAAGATTTTTATTTATTTATTTGACAGACAGAGATCACAAGTAGGCAGAGGGGCAGGCAGAGAGAGAGAGGAGGAAGCAGGCTCCCCGCTGAGCAGAGAGCCCGATGCGGGGCTCAATCCCAGGACCCTGAGATCATGACCTGAGCCAAAGGCAGTGGCTTAACCCACTGAGCCACCCAGGTGCCCCTAGCCAACGGGATTTAAAGCAAGGTATAACACCTATGGTTGCCAGCCAAAGGGCTTGTGGATCAGCACCTTGGACAGAGGAATGGTCTATTAAGAAAAGACTGGTATGAACATTCCTCTAGGGATCATTTGAAGACAGTGATCCTGGATGTGGGTCAACTCAGGGGACAAAGTCTTATGAAAACAACCACTCTTCTTTACTTGTCCTCAAGTAGTATGATCTGCTTCATACTTCAGATTTATTGACCTCTATTGATCCACTATTTTTCCAACAATCTGATCTTCTCAAGTCACCAACATTGTCACTCGAAAGTAAACGTAAACACCTAATTAGAAAACGTGAGGGATATCTGTTCTTTTTACCTATCCAGCATCTATGACCCCTCTTTCTTTGTAAACCACCTTTCAAAAAAATAACTGTTTTTAAAAGATGGTATTAAGGAATTCTTGATGTTAACAGGAAGCATTTGATGGTATTGAAGTTATGTTTAAAGAGTCCCTGTCTTTTAGCGATACATTCTGATAGTTACCAATGAATAATGTGATGTCTGGGATTTGCTTCAAATTACCCAGGATTGGGGGTGGGTGGGTAGAGACATAGGGAGAACAAAATTGGCCATGAGTTGCTAATTGTTAAAACTGGAAGATGAGAATATGAGAGTAAATTCTACGGTTTTATGCTTGATGGGGGACCTGGGTGGCTTAGTCGATTAAGTCTCAGACTCTTGATCTCAGCTCAGATCTTCTTTATTTCATGGTGCTGAATTTAAGCCTCATACTGGGCTCCACACTAAGCATGGAACCTACTTTAAAAAAAAAATACTGGTGTGCATTATTGAGAGGCCACCAAACCAAACCAAACCATAAAGACAACAAACTACTCCTAAAGATCTTATGATCCTATATCTGCAAGATAATGAACAAGGCCCAGTATTCTCTGCTTCAAGAGGAAAGTGAGGAGGTTAGGCTTTAACTTTCCCAGTTAATCATCTGCAGATCAAATTTTGTCTTTTGGAAGTCCATGTTATGGAATAGAAAGTCCAAATGTCTACATATGGTCACTTTCTTGAGGGGCAAGATGTTTCAGGAAAGCGGTTTCTAAGAAATGAAACTGTTCATGCACCACCCCTGACAAGAAGCAGCTGGGTGGCCTAGAATTGCAGGACCTGAGGCTGAGTGTGGGAGGTGGTTGTGAGGGTGGGCTGAAGGTCAATGCACTAAAGTTCTAAGTCAGAACAAAAACAAAACAAAAAACACTGTTTAAATATAAAATGGGCTAAATAAGTAGAGGGAACTAAGATACAATGCCAAGTGCATTAGAATGGAGAGGAGCTAAAATATGAAGAGTGTGGAGAGGTACAAAAGTAAGACATACCTAAATATTTGGGGGGGCATTAAGGAGCCAAAAGAGAGCATGGGTGATAAAATGAGAAAAGGGATGTAAAAGTGCTTCAAAATTTGTGAAAGTGTGCACACATGGCAAGAACTAGCAGATGAGGTCAAGTGCCTACTCTGTGAATCACTGCTCTAAGCACCTGGCACATACGGCTTAAAATTTAATAAATAAATAAATAAATAAAGTACTGCTTCGTTGAGCTAACATTCTGGTGGGGAGAAACACATAAATGTATTTGCTAAGTGTGTGGCTCCCACCTGGCTGTTTCACTTGGGCAGAAAATGTGGCCTCCAGCTTGCTGCAGTCCCCACCATTCCCCACTGTCTTCTATTGTGCCTACTTCGCTCATTAAAGTTACCTGCCTGAGCTCTGCAGGCTTGTGAGTTTGTGACCCGTGCTCTCCGCTGTCCCTGAGCAGCTTGTGATGCTTGCCTCTCCTAAAACCACCATTTGGCCCAATGAGTACCTAAAGGACCATTTTCTTATCTGAATCTGAATCCTGAGTTGCCACTAACCTGAAGTTACCTTGGGTGGTTACATCACCACGCTGAGATCTCCGTGTTCTCAGCTGTAAGGTGGAGGCATATATCTGCCTTATAGGGCTTTATGGGGACTAGACCTTGCCTAACCAGCCCTTACTCCTCCTTGGGATCTCCTCCTTAGCAATACTTCTTAAAGAAACTTACCCAGACCTCCCGACTATGTCAAGTCCCTCTAATATACACAGATCCTGCCACCATGTTCCTCTTCTGGGTAGTACCTGTTGCAGTTACAATTCTACCTTGGTTTATTTGATTCTTTGATTCACGCGGGCGTTCCCAACAGACTTGGAAGCGTAACAGTGGCATGGATCCTGCTTTTGCTCACCCCCTTCATCATGCCTATCGAGCACAAAATAGATGCTCAAAAAGCACGAAAGGGAAAGAAAGAAAAGGGAACTGGGCAAAGACAACCCCTGGCGTACACTAGGTGTCCCGCAGAGTCTCTCTGACCCTCCGTCACCTGATGCCGGTCACATACACGCTACTCCTCGCTTCTGGGCTGCTGGAATTTGTAGCCCGAGTTTTGACTAAGACTTCTGCCAAGAAAGAAAGTCACGAAGCTTTCTCTTGTAATAGGCCACCTGCTCCTAGGACGGGGACTTTCGTGTTTTGCCCACGGATGTACGCTAAGTGCCTAAAACCCTGCCTGGCACCTCCTCAGTAAAGGGATGGATGGGGGGCGGCCGGCATGGCTCCGAGTTTCCCCGAAGTTGGGCGGCGATGACAGCTCCCCCTAGCAACCACAGCGGCCGGTGGCGAGGGAGGAGCGGGGACTCTGGGCCAAGACCCCCCTCGGTTCACGTTCAGCTACATCAACTCCCCCGGAGCTGGGGCGGTAGGACCCCCAGACAAGGGGGCGTCCCCCACGCCGGCCCAGGAGTACCGGAAGGAGCAGACACCAGGGCGCCCGCGGAGGAGGGCGGGGACCAGATGGGGCGCCCTGGCCCTGCCTCTGCGGATCTGCATGGGGCTGCCCCAGGTGCTCCCACACTGGGGGGACAGACGGGGCGCCCCCGCGCCGTCTCTGGGGGACGGAACGGGGCCACCCAGATCCTCTCGCAGCGGGGGACAGACGGGGCGTCCCCGCGCCGCCCCTGGGGGACGGAACGGGGCCACCCAGATCCTCTCGCAGCGGGGGACAGACGGGGCGTCCCCGCGCCGCCCCTGGGGGACGGAACGGGGCCACC